>NC_069380.1:88404166-88722222 GCF_027475565.1 Acinonyx jubatus | reverse complement strand
AGCAGTAACTTACATATTGATCATTGGCCATTGAGGGAGGGGGCTAAAGAGCCAAAGTTAAGGTCTATTTTCCTGTCTTTTTTAGTAATACCCATATAAGTATGTTTCAGTCACATGGATACCCATTTATGGCATACCATGGGATAAGTTTAGTAAAATGGCTCCCTTGTATCTTAGTAAAAGCCCTTCATGTATTATCCATCCCTTATATGGCATCCATTCTTTTGCCAAACAGGAACAACGCAAATGTGGAGGATTTGGAGGCTGGCACGAAGAGTATTGTTATCATTTTCCCAGCCTTTGGATCAAAGGAGGAGGAATCTTTATCTTAACCCTGTGTACTTTTAAAAACCATTTATTTTAACCTTAGTCCATCCTGACCACACATAAAATTCCTTTTTAAAGATTTTCCCTCATGAACATTTTACAACTTTTCTTTGCACTTAGATTTTGTCCCAACCCATTTTTCTCAAAATATCCAGTCTCATTTAAGACAAAATTACTTTATTTTACCTTTAACAAAAATATATTTCCATTTCTTATATCTTTCTTTTATATCTCCTACTTTTCCACATAACAGAGTTGCTTTTGTTATGTTTACCTGAGTTTTAACTACACTTAGCAGACTTTTAACTCTTAGAAACTTTAGTCTCCAGGGAAAACCTAAGTAGTGACCAATTGTGAATTATCTGTTACATGAGAAAAATTTTTGGGGGGCACCTGGGTGGCTCAGTCAGTTAAGGGTCAGACTTCAGCTCGTCATGATCTCACAGTTCGTGAGTTCAAGCACCATATCAGGCTCTGTGCTGACAACTTGGAGCCTAGAGCCTGCTATGGATTCTGTGTCTCCCTCTCTCTCTGCCCCTTCCTGATCACATTCTGTCTCTCTCTCTCAAAAATAAGTAAACCTTAAAAAAAAATTGGGGGCACCTGTGTGGCTCAGTCAGTTAAGCAACTGACTTCAGCTCAGGTCATGATCTCATGGTTCTTGGGTTCAAGCCCCATGTCAGGCTCTGTGCTGACAGGTTAGAGCCTGGAGCCTGCTTCAGATTTTGTGTCTCCGTCTCTCTCTGTCTCTCCCCTGTTAGTTCTCTCTCTCTGTCTCTCAAAAATAAATAAACGTTAAAAATTTTTTTTTAAAAATTAAAAAAATATTTTTAGGTGATAGACTTATGAATCCATTAAGCATAAAGCATGGATTTAAATATTCTCAGTTTATTTATTTATTCATTTATTTATTATAAGAAGTCAGAAGCATAAACCTATTTAGTAAGCAATGCTTCAGCATTCCATTTGATTTGAAAGACACCTAAATGTCCAAAGAACTTAATTCAATTTACCATTCAAGCAAAACGTTAAAGTTTTAGGCTACCAAAGACCCTGAAATCTGTCTTAACAATTATCCATGAAAACTATGAGGCAAAGTTAACCATTACTTTAAGTCATCCTTTTGCTAACAAATTGGGACAGAGATAAAGTGAGCTTATTTGACCTTTAGTCAACCTTAGTAGAATAAAGTTCTATAATTTAAAAGACATGCCTGTCTTAATAATATTTTATCTGTGCCCCCTTGAAAGTTTACCATTGTTAACTTTTTTCCCCCATGGAACCAGTGAGGAAATTTAAAGTTTAAGGGGGTGTTTTTTGCCTTTTGACAGAGTGGGGAGCAAGGAGCAGCATGTTGTCTGAGGCATTGAAGAGCCAGATTTGTAGGCCACACCCCAGGCAGTGCAGAAACAGGAGGAAGGGGAAGGGAAGGCAGAAAAGGTGAGGTGCTGCCGAGAGGCCAGAGGGCAGACTGAGGCACCGAGGGCAGAGAAAAGAGTTCACATGGTCCTAAAGCCTATCACCTCAGATAGATGAGCAGATACTGATTCTTGTTTTGTTTTGTATTATTTGTTTTGTTTTGTTTTGTTTTGTTTTGTTTTCCACTAGTGGAATTAGGCAGTCCATGTTGGGCCAGAGAAGACAGGGAAGTTCCCTGAAACAAACGGAGTTTCGGCAGCTGCTTGGGAATATTCCTTAAAATCTCTATCCTGAGGTAGACTAGCCAGAGACAGTCGGCTTATCATGGTTATTAATCCAGGGAATGAATGAGGGAGAAGCCCTCACATATAGTTAGAGTAATAAGAGTGTATAGAGAGAAACAGTAAGATAGAGAGTGTTAGAATCCCCTATATTAGGGATGGCCTGTGTAAAATCCACTGCACTATTTCAGTGCATTGTTTTACTTGACAGTGATTGGAAGTTGGACTCACTGCCTTGTTTGGGGATATTGCCCCTTGTCAGACAGTTGCTTAAAAGACACCTGAATAGCAGTGACAAAGTTCTGCAAAGCAGG
Organism: Acinonyx jubatus; assembly: GCF_027475565.1. Taxonomy (NCBI): domain Eukaryota; kingdom Metazoa; phylum Chordata; class Mammalia; order Carnivora; family Felidae; genus Acinonyx; species Acinonyx jubatus. The sequence goes on along the minus strand of NC_069380.1, from coordinate 88,719,881 downwards.
AGTCATGCAAGCATCATTAAACTCTTGAGCACAGACAGCATACTGGGCTGGGGTCCGAATGATGCTCATAAGAGAGCCCCAGTCCCAGGCATACATGGAATGAGTGCCACAAATATTTTCTAAAATACTGATTGTAAAAGGGCTGTGAGGGACATACAGGTGAACTGATTTTTGCAATTCTTTTACAATTGGAAAGACCAGCCCTTCACGGCCACGTTGCCCATTTTTGCCTGACAATGGGAAACAGCTGGAATTTACCAGCCTTGTGGGCTTTTTAAATGTACTTTTGCAGTGGGGTGAGGACTTTATCAGAGCTGGTCGGTGAGGTTTTCAGAGGCTCCATATCGTCCCACCCTTCTGGGGGAGGAGGAGTATCTTCTGGCTGTAAAGGAGCCAGAGGCTCTAGTCCAGTCAGTTCAGTCTGACTATAGGGGGAAAGAGGTTTTTCCTCCTTTTTAAATAACTCTAGGTCTTCATATACACAGTCTGAGCTCAAGCAGGGAAGGGTGGTGCGGATGATGGACCGGGTGAGGATTACTTTACAGGGGACATTAGCCCCTTTAGAATGCCTGGCCTTTACTGTTTTTCCTACTCATTCTCACACTTTAAGGGAACCAAGGACAATTTTGTTGGACAGCCAATAATCTAAGGAGAGCCTTATAATTTAGACTAGTCCCTGCTGTCTCCTAGGGACTGAAGAATTTGAATATAGCACTTTTGTTCAGAGGCTAGGGAGTTTCCCATGATAGATCTCTCAAAAGTTCTGCAGCAGCGAATCCTAATATAGTTTCACTTTATCCCTTACCTTGTCAGGTAGAGACTGTACCCAGTGCATTTTTTTCTTGGAGCTCCTTAACCGTTCCCCGGTGTCCTGCAGTCCTTCTGTGGCACCATCTGGCCACGTGGGCTCCTTGCCCATTTCAGCCCATAGTCCCCTTTCCTCTATCACGTCGGGGTCACCATCTGTCATAGACTCTGGGTCTAAAAAAATCCAGAAAGTAAATTAAAAAAAAACCTTTACAATAGTACCAAAAGAATAAAATACTTTGGAATAAGCCAAGCTGGTGAACAATCTGTACACTGAAAATATAAAACATTCTGAAACAAAGGATTTAAGATGGTGAAGTAGGGGAACTCTGGGCTTTCCTCATCCCTCAAACACAGCTGTGTTTAGGTCAGATCACTTGGAACACCCAGGAAACCCATCTGCACACTGGCAGAAGGGTCTCCATGGTTAGAGGGAGACAGTGTGGCAGGTGTGAGGTGTGTGGAAGTGAATTGGGAGAGGAGAGGGAGCCCTTTCTGTAGAGAGGCAAAAGGGAGAGAAAGAGAGAAAGGTGCAGAGAGTGCAGTGTTAACTTTGCATAAGCGGAAAACCTCTTGGGACCACAGAATATGGAGTGAGAGGTACTGAGCATTGCAGGTTTTTTGTTTTTTGTTTTGTTTGTTTGTTTGTTTTTTGCAAAGAGCGTGTAGAGCTCAAACTCTGAGGATTTGGAAGGGCATGACTTTCTCTGATATGGAGCTGTGGCAGGAGCTCCTGGAGAGGAGGGAGCGGGCCCCAGAGTGCATAGTACAGTGTAGGAATCTCCTGAGAACACTGGGGGAGAACATTCCCCTTCCTGGAGTACTTTTGGAAGAGAGTATATTGCATCTTCAAGGACAAAAGACCCTTTAGGCACCAGCAAAAGGCCTTTCATAAGCAGGGGACAGAGGTGCCCACAGAGGGCAGATAACCTGGTTGCTGCTGCTATTAGCAGTGATACACCATGGATTCTGAGCAAGGCAAAGGTGTGGAAATGTTTTTCTGGGATAAAGGACATCAGACAAGGTGCAGAGTGGCTCTACTCTTGACAAGGGAAGCAGGTCTGCATGGTGCTTGGTCCTTTACAATTTTATGTTTTGAATCCCAGCCTCTCGCCAAAGAAAGACTCAGGTGAGCTGTGGTGCAGTGGATGCTGCCTGCCATTGCTATTCTGTGAGGGATTTATGAACGGGGGGGGGGGGGGCGGGGCGGGGGGAGGTTGTGAAGTCCCCTGTCCTGGAACAAAAGAGTGGGGTGTCTCCAATTTCCCCCTCAACACCAACACAATGGGACTTCAGAGAGCAACATAGCAGCCATGAGTGAAGGAAGGATCCACTTACATTGAATCCAGCCCCCCTATGTCTGCAACTACTTATTTATGGGGGCAGGACTGACTCTGAGCCAGTGTAAAAGGCCTTTCATCCAGAAGACCAGTACAGGCTGCACCCTGCATGCACCAAGTGTACTGAAAATAGAGTGCTTCAAAGCATTACCTGAAGTTCTGGTGGAAATAGGACTAGGCTTACGTGTTCCCCCTCCCCCCCTCTTCTTTTGTTTCCTTTAGAATCAGGCTTATAGTTTTTTGTTAGTTATCTGCTTTTTCATTTCTTTTTTTCTCTCTATTTTTTTCTTTTTGATCAGACTTTTTTTTTCCTTTTTCTTTCTCCCCACCCCCCCTTTTTCTTTGGAATCAGGCTTAAAGTTTTTTGATTCCTTTTTTTGTTGTTGTTCTTTTTCCTTCTCTCTCTCTCTCTCTTGAATCAGGTTTTTTTTCCCTCTTTTTTTCCCCAGGCTTATTTTAACAAAAAAAAATAAAAGCACACCTAGTTAAAGGTCCAAACATTGCCCACTACAAGCAAGGAGGAGCTCTTCAGAGGACTGACCAGTGGGAAAGAACAGCCAAAACACAAAAGCACTGTGCACACAGCATATAGCAGAACACGTCCTGGAGTCCCAGGTCCTGGACAGTGTATGACCCTTTCTTAATATAGCATTATCTCAGATGCAGGAAACATAACAAGCTTTCAAAGCATGCAAAAGATAGAAACTTCACCCAAATGACAAGATTGAGGAATTCTTCCCAAAAGAAAGGTCAAGAAGAAATCACAGTCAGAGACTTGCTCAAAACAGATATAAGCAATATATATGAACTAGAATTTAGAGCAAAAGTCATAACACTACTAGTTGGGCTTGAAAAAAAGCATAGAAGACACCATAGAAACCCTTGCTGTAGAGATCAGAGACCTAAAAACTAGTCATGCTGAAATAAAAAAAAATGCTATAGCTGAGATTCAAAGCCAACTTAATACAGTCATAATGAGAACTGAAGAAGCAGAGGTGAGAATAGGTGATATAGAAGATAAAATTATGGAAAATAATAAAGCTGAATAGAAGAGGGAAAGAAAACTATTAGATCATGAAGAGAGACTTAGGGAACTTAGTGATTCTATAAAACAAAACAATATCTGTATCATAGGAATCCCAGAAGAAGAGTGGGAAAAAGGGACAGAAAATTTAATTGAACAAATTATGGCTGAGAACTTCCCTAATCTGGGGAAGGAAACAGGCATTCAAGTTCAAGATGCACAGAGAACTCCCCTCAAAATCAACAAAAATAGGTCAATATCATGACATGTCATAGTGAGACTTGCAAAATACAAAGATAGAGAATTCTGAAAGCAGCTAGGGACAAAAGGTGCTTAACCTACAAGGTAGACACATAAGGTATGTCCGCAGAAACTTGGCAGGCCAGAAGGGAGTTGTGGGAAGTATTCAGTGTGCTGAATGGGAAAAATATACAGCCAAGAATTCTTTATCCAGCAAGGCTGTCATTCAGAATAGAAGGAGAGAAAGAGATTCACAAAAACTAAAGGGGTTTGTGGCCACTAAACCAGCCCTGAAAGGAATGTTAAGTGGGATTCTTTGAGTGGAGAAGAAAATAAAAGGACCAAAGACTAGAACAGACCAGAGAACATCAACAAAGACTAGAATAGACCAGAAAGAACAACTCTGTGGGTAACACAATGGCACTAAATTCATATCTTTCAATAGTCTCTCTTAATGTAAATAGACTAAGTGTTCCAATCAAAAGAAATAGGGTATCAGGGATGCCTGGGTGGCTCAGTTGGTTAAGCATCCAACTTTGGCTCAGGTCATGATCTATAGTTTGTGGGTTTGGGCCCTGCATCTGGCTCTGTGTTGACAGTTAAGAGCCGGGAGCCTGCTTTGGAATCTGTGTCTTCCTCTCTCTCTTCTCCTCTCATGCTCATGCTCTCTCTCTCTCTCTCAAAAATAAATATATATTAAAACAAAACAAAACAAAACAAAAAAGAAATAGGATATCAGAATGGATAAGAAAACCAAGATCTGTCTATATGCTGCCTACAAGAGACTCATTTTAGATCTAGAGACGCCTACAGATTTAAAGTGAGGAAGTGGAGAACCATCTATCACGCTAATGGACATCAAAAGAAAGCTAGGGTAACCATACTTATATCAGACAAACTAAATTTTTATTTTTTTAAGTTTATTTATTTTGAGGGAGAGAGAGACAGCAAGCAGGAGAGGGGCAGAGACAGAGGGAGAAAGAGAATCCCAAGCAGTCTCCTCACTGTGCAGAGCCTAACATAGGGTTCAAATTCACAAACATGAGACCATGACCTGAGCCGAGATCAAGAGTCAGACACTTACCTGATTGAGCCAACCAGGCACCCCTCAGACAAACTAGATTTTTACAACAAAGACTGTAGAGGACTCTGGGGGGCTCAGTCAGGTAAGTGTCCCACTCTTGGTTTCAGCTCAGGTCATGATTCTGGGGTCCTGGGATCAAGCCTAAAATTCTGCACTGAGCATGGAGCCTGCTTAGGATTCTCTCTCTTTCCCTCTGCCTCTCTCCCCTGCGTGTGCTCACTCTCTCTAAAAATACTACTAATAAAGTAAAACAAAGACTAACAGGAGATGAAGAAGGGCATTATATCATAATTAAGGGGTCTATCCATCAAGAGGATCTAACAATTGTAAATATATGCCCCCCCATTTGAAACACCCAAATATATGAAACAATTAGTAACAAACTAAAAAACCTCATTGATAATAATACAATAATAGTAGGGGACTTTAACACCCCACTTACAGCAATAAACAGATTGTCTAAGCAGAAAATCAACAAGGAAACAATGGCTTTGAAAGTCACAGTGGAGTAGATGGACTGTTTCATCCTAAAGCAGCAGAATACACATTCTTCTTGAGTGCATATGGAACATTCTCCAGGATAGATCACATACTGGGTCACAAATCAGCCCTCAAAAAGTATAAAAATGTGGAAATCATACCATGCATATTTTCAGTTCACAATGCTATGAAACTTGATGTTAACCATAAGAAAAAACTTGGAAAGCCCTTAAATACATGGTTAATGAACATCCTACTAAAGAATGAATGGGTTAGCTAGAGAATTAAATAAACAACAACAACAACAACAACAAAACACATGGAAGCAAATAAAAATGAAAACACGGCAGTCCAAACTCTGTGGGATGCTGCAAAGGCAGATCTAAGAGGAAAGTATATTGCAATTCAGGCCTATCTCAAGAGGCAAGAAAGGCCCCAAATACACATTCCAACCTTACATCTAAAAGAGCTACAAAAGGACCAGAAAATAAAGCCTAAGCCCAGCAGAAGAAGGGAAATAATAAATATTAGAGCAGAAAGAAATGAAATAGAAGCAAAACAAAACAAAACAAAACAAAACAAAAAAACACCCACAGTAGAACAGATCAATAAAACTAAGAGCTGATTCTTTGAAAAAAAAATTAAAATAAAATTGATAACCCCCTAGCCAGACTTATCAAAAAGAAAAGAGAAAGGACCCAAATAGATAAAATAACAAATGAAAGGGAGGAGATCACAACCAACACGACAGAAATACAAACAATTATAAGAGAGTACTATCAAAATTATATGCCAACAAACTGGGCAACCTGGAAGAAATGGAAAAATTTCTAGAAACTTAGAAACAACCAAAACTGAAACAGGAAGCAACAGAAAATATTAACAGGCCCATAACCAGCAAAGCAATTGAATCAATAATCAAAAATCTCACAACAAACAAGAGTCCTGGGTCAGATGGCTTTCTGGGGTATTCTACTAGACATTTAAAGAAGAGTTAATACCTATTCTTCTCAAATTGTTTCCCCAAAAAATGGGAATGGAGGGAAACTTCCAAACTCATTCTTTGAGGCCAGTATTACCTTAAATCCAAAACCAGACAAAAACCCCACTAAAAAGGAAAATTACAGTCCAATATCCCTGATGAACCTGGATGCAAAAATTCTCAACAAGATACTAGCAAATCAAATTCAACATTACACTGAAATAATTATTCACCATGATTAAGTGGGATTTATTCGTGGGATGCAGGGCTGGCTTAATATTCACAAAGCAATCAATGTGATACACCACATTAATAAAAGAAAGAATAAGAACCATATGATACTGTCAATAGATGCAGAAAAAAACATTTAACAAAATACAGCATCCATTCTTGATAAAAACCCTCGACAAAGTAGGGATAGATGGAACATACCTCAACATCATAAAGGCCATATTTGAAAGATCCTAAGCTAATATCGTCCTCAATGGGGAAAAACTGAGAGTCTTTCCTCTATGGTTAGGAGTAAGACAGGGATACCCACTCTTACCATTCAACATAGTACTAGAAGTCTTAGCCACAGCACTCAGACAACAAAAAGATATAAAGGGCATACAAATCAGCAAGGAAGAAGTCAAACATTCAATATTTGTAGATGACATGATATTCTATGTAGAAAACCCGAAAGTCTCCACCAAAAAATTGCTAGAACTAATACATGAATTCAGCAAAATCACAGGATATAAAATCAATGTGTAGAAATCTGTTTGTATTTCTATACACCCATACCAAAGCAGCAGAAAAAGTAATCAAGGGATCAGTCCCATTTATAATTGCACCAAAACCATTAAGATACCTAGGAATAAACCTAATGAAAGAGATAACATACCTGTATTCTGAAAACTATAGAACACTTATGAAAGAAATTGAAAAGGACACAAAGAATTGGAAATGTATTCCATTCTCATGGATTGGAAGAACAAAGATTGTTAAAACATCTATATTACTCAAAGTAATCTACACATTTAATGCAATCCCAATCAAAATAGCTGCAGCATTCTTTGCATAGGTAGAACAAACAATCCTAAAGTTTGTATCAAATGAAAAAGACCATAATAGCTAAAGCAATCTTGAAAAAGATAAACAAAATTTGATGCTTCATGATTCAAGATTTCAAGCTATATTACAAATCTGTAGTCATCAAAAGAATTTGGTTCTGGCACAAAAACAGACACACAGGTCACTGCAAAAGGATAAAAAACCAGAAATGGACCCACATCTTCAACAAAGCGGGAAGAATAGCCAATGATAAAAAGACAGTGTCTTCAACAAATGGTGATGGAAAAATTTCATGGCGTCATGCAGAAGAATGAAAGTGGACCACTTTCTTAGACCATACACAAAAATAAATCCAAAATGGATGCAAGGCTTAAATGTGAGACAGGAAATCATGAAAATTCTAGAGTAGAACACAGAGAACAACCTCTTTGACTTCGGCTGGAAAACTTCTTTTTTTTAAAAAATATAATTTATTGACAAATTGGTTTCCATACAAGACCCAGTGCTCATCCCAACAAGTACCTGCCTCAATGCCCATCACCTACTTTTCTCTGCCCCCCACCCCCATCAACCCTCAGTTTGTTTTCAGTATCCAAGTCTCTTATGGTTTGCCTTCCTCCCTCTGTATAACTTTTTTCCCCCTTCCCCTCCCCCATGGTCTTCTGTTAAATTTCTCAAGATCCACATATGAATGAAAACATATGGTATCTGTCTTTCTTTCACTGACTTATTTCACTTAGCTTAATAGCCTCCAGTTCCATCCATGTTGCTGCAAGTGGCCAGATTTCATTTTTTCTCATTGCCAAGTAGTATTCCATTGTATATATAAATCACATCTTCTTTATCCATTCATCAGTTGATGGACATTTAGGCTCTTTTCATAATTTGGCTATTGTTGAAAGTGCTGCTATAAACATTGGGGTACATGTGCCCCTATGCATCAGCACTCCTGTATCCCTTGGGTAAATTCCTAGCATTGCTATTTCTGGGTCATGCGGTAGCTCTACTTTTAACTTTTTGAGGAACCTCCACGCTGTTTTCCAGAGTGGCTGCACCAGCTTGCATTCCCACCAACAGTGCAAGAGGGTTCCTGTTTCTCCACATCCTTGCCAGCATCTATAGTCTCCTGATGTGTTCATTTTAGCCACTCTGACTGGTGTGAGGTGGTATCTCAGTGTGGTTTTGATTTGTATTTCACTGATGAGGAGTGATGTTGAGCATCTTTTCAAGTGTCTGTTGGCCATCTGGGTGTCTTCTTTAGAAAAGTGTCTATTCATGTCTTCTGCCCATTCTTCACTGGATTATTTGTTTTTCGGGTGTGGAGTTTGGTGAGTACTTTATAGGTTTTGGATACTAGCCCTGTATCCAATATGCCATGTGCAAATATATTTTCCCATTCCTTCGGTTGCCTTTTAGTTTTATTGATTGTTTCCTTTGCATTGCAGAGGATTATTTTTATCTTGATGAGGTTCCAATAGTTCATTTTTGCTTTTAATTCCCTTGCCTTTGGAGATGTGTTGAGTAAGAAATTGCTGTGGCTGAGGTCAAAGAGGTTGTTGCTTGCTTTCTCCTCTAGGGTTTTGATTTTTTCCTGTCTCACATTCAGATCCTTTATCCATTTTGAGTTTATTTTTGTGTATGGTGTAAGAAAGTGGTCTAGTTTCATTCTTCTGCATGTTGTTGTCCACTTGTCCCAGCACCATTTGTTAAAGAGACTGTCTGTTTTCCATTGATATTCTTTCTTGCTTTGTCAAAGATTAGTTGCCCATACATTTGTGGGTCCAATTCTGTGGTCTCTATTCTATTCCATTGGTCTATGTGTATGTTTTTGTGCCAATACCATACTGTCTTGATGATTACAGCTTTGTAGTGAGGATGAAGTCTGGGATTGTGATACCTCCCGCTTTGGTTTTCTTCTTCAATATTACTTTGGTTATTTGGGATCTTTTGTGGTTCCATATTAAAAAAATTATTCACCATGATCAAGAGGGATTCACTCCTGGGCTCAGGGCTGGTTAAATATTCACAAATAAATCATTGTGATACATCACATTAATAAAAAAAAGATAGGAACCATATGATCCTGTCAATCGATGCAGAAAAAGCATTTGACAAACTACAGCATCGTTTCTTAATAAAAACCCTCAAGAAAGTCAGGATAGAAGGAACATACTTTAACATCATAAAAGCCATTTATGAAAAGCCCATAGCTAATATCATCCTCAATGGGGAAAAACTGAGAGCTTTCCCCCTGAGATCAGGAACACAACAGTGATGTCCACTCTTACCTCTGTTGCTTAACATAGTGTTGGAAGTGCTAGCATCAGCAATCAGACAACAAAAGGAAATCAAAGGCATCGAAATTGGCAAAGATGAAGTCGAGCTTTCATTTTTTGCAGATGACATGATATTATACATGAAAAACCCGATAGACTCCACCAATAGTCTGCTAGAACTGACACATGAATTCAGCAAAGTCGCAGGGTACAAAATCAATGTACAGAAATTGGTTGCATGTATACACTGATAATGAAGCAGCAGAAAGTGAAATAAAGAAATGGATGCCATTCATAATTGTACCAAGAACCATAAAATACCTAGGAATAAACTTAACCAAAGTTGTAAAAGATCTGTATGCTGGAAAGTATAGAAAGCTTATGAAGGAAATTGAAGAAGACACAATGAAATGGGAAAACAGTCCCTGCTCATGGATTGGAAGAATAAATATTGTCAAAATGTCAATACTACCCAAAGCAATCTACACATACAATGCAATCCCAATCAAAATTGCACCAGCATTCTTCTCAAAGCTAGAACAAACAATCCTAAATTTTTATGGAACCACAAAAGACCCCGAATAGCCAAAGTAATATTGAGGAAGAAAACCAACGTGGGAGGCATCACAATCCCAGAGTTTAGCCTCTACTGGAACAACTTCTTACTAGACACATTGCTTAACGCAAGGGAAACAAAAGCAAACATGAGCTATTGGCACTTCATCAAGATAAAAATCCTCTGCATAGCAAAGGAAACAATCAACAAATCTAAAAGGCAGCCTAAGGAATGGGGAGAATATATTTAAAAATAACATATTTGATAAAGGTTAGTGTCCAAAATGTATAAATAACTTATCAAACTCAATGCCCTGAAAACAAACATCACAGTTAAGAAATGGGCAGAAGACATGAATAGACACTTTGCCACAGAAGACATCCAGATGGCTAATAGACACATGAAAAGATGGTCAATATCACTCTTTATCAGGGAGGTACAAATCAAAACCATGATGAGATACCACCTCACACCTGCCACAGTGGGTAAAATTAACACACAAGAAACAATATGAGTTGGTAAGGATGTGGAGAAAGGCGAACCCTCTTGTACTGTTGGTGGGAATGAAAACTGGTGCAGCCACTCTGAAGAACAGTATGGAGGTTCCTCAAGAAACTAAAAATAGAACTATGCTACCATCCAGCAATTGCACTATTAGGTGTTTACTCAAGGGATACAAAAATATATTTGAAGGGGTACATGCTCCCCAATGTTTATGACAGCATTATCAACAGTAGCCAAAGTATGGAGGGGAGGGAGGGAGCCTAAATGTGCATCAACTGATGACTGGATAAAGACAAACTGGTATATCTATATCTATATGTCTATATCTATATCTATATATCAGCCATCAAAAAGAATGAAATCTTGGCATTTGCAACAATGTGAATGGAGCTAGAATGTATTATGCCTTGTGAATTAAGTCAGTCAGAGAAAGACAAATACCATATGATTTCACACCTAAGTGGAATTTAAGATACAAAACAGGTGAATATATAAGCATCAGGGGGAAAAGAGAAGAGAGGGAAACAAATTACAAAAGTCTCAATAATAGAAAACAAACTTCGGTTGACAGAGAGAGGCTGGTGGGAGATGGGATAGATGGGTGATGGGTATTAAGGAGGGCAATTATGATGAGCACTGGGTGTTGTACGTAAGTGATGGATCACTGACACCAATATTGCACTGTGTGTTATCTAACTAAAATTTAAATAAATTTTAAAAAAGAAACAAAATTGTGTTGTTTTATGCCAAAAAAATGTGGGATAAAAAGTATTATGTAAATGTGTCAGATGGTTAATAAAACTGCTTTGTTTTTCTGGAAAAATATATTCTTAAATAAAGAAACACAAATAAAGGGAAAAGTATTTGTTGTTCACTGGGAGACTTGCTATTGTTAGGATGTCCATTCTCCCAAAGTGATCTACAGATTCATAGCAATCCCTATCAAATTCCCAAAGACATTTTTTGTAGAACTAGAGAAATCTCTCCTGAATTTCATATGGAATCTCAAGGGCCTCTGAATAGCCAAAACAATCTTGAAAAAGAAAGACCAATTTGGGAGTCTTCATATTTCAAGATTTCAAAGCATATTCCAAAGCTATAGTAATCAAGAGAGTGTGGTATTAGTATAAATAATAATAATAAAAATAACCAAACATAAATAATAAATAATTATCCATTAGACCAATGGATTAGAATAGAAAGCCTAAAATTAAAACCTGCGAATATGGTCAAGTGACTTTTGACAAGGGTACCAACACCACCCAATGGGGAAAGGCTACTGTCTTCAACAGATGATGTTGGGAAAACTGGACAACCACTGGCAAAATAATGAAAATTAGTCCTTAGGTCACATCATATACAAACATTAAGTCAAAATGGATTAAGGACTTAAACCTAAGACCACTAGAAAAGTCTTAGGAGTATATGTAGGGGAATAGCTTCATGACATTGAATTTCACAATGATTTCTTGGATATGACACCAAAACCATAGGTGACGAAAGCAAAAACTAGACAAATGGGACTACGTCAAATTTTAAAAATTCTGCACATTAAAGGAAATAATCAAGAGTGAAAAGGTAACATATGGAATGGGAGAAAATATTTGCAAAGCGTATATCTGAGAAGGGGTTAATATTCAGGATGTATAAAGAACTACAACTCAACAACAAACCAAATAACCATTTAAAAAATGGGCAAAGGATTCGAATAGATATTTCATCAAAGAAGATATACAAGTGACCAACAAGGATGTGAAAAGGTGCTTAACATTAGTAATAATTAGAGAAATATAAATCAAACCTACAATGAGCTATTGTCTCACACTCATTGTATGAAAAGAAAAGAAAAAGAAAAAAAACAACTGTTGTTAGGATGTGGAAAATTTGAACTGTTGTGCATTGTTGGTAGGATATAAAATGGTGCAGCTGCTATGGGAAACATTATGACAGGTCCTCAAAAAAGTTAGAAATGAATTACTGTGTGATCCAGGAATCCCACTGCTGTGTATATATCCAAAAGAATTGAAATCAGGATCTTGAAGAGAAATTTGCATTACTTGTTTATTGCAGCATTATTCACAATTAGCTAAGAGATGGAAGCTAACCAAATTCATCTTTGGATGAATGGATAAAGAAAATGTGGTATATACATACAATGCATGTATGTATACCTTGTATAAAGTCTCAACAAGGAAGGAAATCCTGTCACATTCTGCCTTGTGGATGAACCTTGGTAACATTATGCTAAATGAAAGAAACCAGTTACAAAAAGACAAATACTGTGTGATTTCACTTATATGAAGTAGCTAAAGTAGTCAAACTAATAGAAACAGGATGATTTCCAGGGTATAGTGGGAGGAGGAAATGGGGAGTTTTTGTTCAATTGGCATAGAGTTTTAGTTTTGTGATATGAAAAAATTCTAGAGATCTGTTGCATTATTATGCATACTTATGAACATACTTAACTGTCTAGAACTGTTCATGTAACAGTAGGTAATATGGCGAATTTTATGTTATGTGTTTTTAACCACAATTAAACAAAAAAACAAAAAACAAAAACACTACTGAAGCTTGCTCAAGAAGGAATAGATAGCCTGAATAGCCATAAGAAATTAAAATCCCACACAGTAAACTCCAGGCACAGATGGGTTCATTAGTGAATCTTATTAAACATCTCGGGAAGAAATAACACCACCAGTTATGTTCCAACTTTTCAAAAAAAAAAAAATGAAGGGAAAAGAGTACTTTGTAACTCATCTCATGAGGCTGGCATTATCTTTGTAAATCAGACAGACTTTAGAAGAAAACTCAGACCAATATCTCCCGTTAACATAGACGGAAAATTCTAAACACAATTTTAGCAAATCAAATCCAACAATATATTAGAAAGATAATGCATCATGACGATGTGGGGCTTGTCCCACATTGAATAAGGGTTGGCAGGATTAAAAATCAATCAGGGTGCCTGGGTGGTTTAGTTGGTTAAGCCTCCAACTTCGTCTCAGGTCATGATCTCATAGTTTGTGAGCTTAAGCCCCCAGGTTGTGATCTGTGCTGGCAGCTCAGAGCCTGGAGCCTGCTTCAGATTCTGTGTCTCCCTCTCTCTCTGCCCCTCCCCTGACTCGCACTCCATCTCTCTCCCTCTCTCTCTCTCAAAAATAGACATTAAAAATTTGCTTAAAAGATTAAAATTCAATCAATATAATTCACATTAATCTTTTAAAAATTATTTCAGATGCAGAAAAATCACTTGTCATTATCCAACATCCAATCACAATAAAAAGTCTCAGCAAACCACAAATAGAAGGGAACTTCTTTAATCTGATAAAGGTCATCTGCGAAAAAATTTCAACAATATCATATGTAATGGTAAAAGACTAAATACCTTACCCCTAAGATTAGGGACAATACATGGATGTCCACTTTCACCACTTCTCTCCAACATTCTACTGGAAATTCAAATTAGTGTAATTAGGCCAAAAAAAAAAATCCATATTGGAAAGGAAGAAATAAACTATGTTCACAGGAAACATGATTATCTATGTAGAAAATCTAGTGGGTTCCACAAAATAGCTATTGAAACTGAGTTTGGGGAGAATAAAGAATGATATATAAAGTCAATTGTATTTCTATAAAATAGCAACAAACAATAAGAAATTAAAAACAAAAAATCAAAACCATTTACAAGAGTACCAAAAATATGAAATACTTAGGGATAAATGATAAAAGATAGAAAAGGTTTATATACTAAAAAAATATAGAGAAATTAAATGTGGGGAATAAGCTTAGAAATCCCTCGGGATTTACACCAATGGGTTAACAAGGCATAAAGAAGTACAAAGCCATAGGATGCTCACACCCAAGTTTGGGTAAACAAGATTAGGCGAATAGGGATAGAGAAGGGGGGCTTAAGCCCCAGAATAGAGTAAAGGGGGGCTGGAGCCCCCAGAATAAAGTAGGGAGGGGCAAAGTCGCCCAAAATAGGGAGGGGTAAAGGCCCCAATATAGAACATAAGTATATGAAATAAACAAGATTAAGTATTCAGGGCGGAAGCACTCCCAATTTAGTACTATAGCAGAAAGCTGATTTCATAGGAAGGAAGGACCAAGACAGGTAAACAGGTAAATTGGGCTACAGACTGCCATTCTGCACTGCAGGGTGAAGTTGCCCAGGGTGGAGATGATTAACAAAAGAAAGGTGCCTTGTTAAGTCTGAGGTCACATGTCCTACCTGTCTCATCCCCTAGACTAGCTAAGATAAACAGAGGTGGTGCCTCATGTCCGCTGTAAACAACCTTCTACTGGGTGCCTGGCACCAGGATTTTGTTTTTTATTAACCCAAACCACTAACCCCAAATATCTTCACGACCCCCTTTTCCTTACATCCTCAGTTAATGTTCACAGATTCATTGTCTCTTTGTTCACGTCCATCACCATGTTTGTAAGCCTTCTGATCCTAACAAAAATGGGGCAAGGACCCTTATTTGGGGCTCTTGTCTTTTCTCAGACATTAGCCATCTTTTGGCTTTTCATCCTGTGTCCCACTCTCTTGCTAGACAAGAGAGAACTTTAGACCCAGAGTCTATGACAATTAAAGACCTAAATAAATAGATTAACATATTTTGTTCATGGATCATTAGTTAAGATTATACTTTTCTGCAAATTGTTCTATAGTTTCAATGCAATTCACAAGAAATTTGAATTTTTTTTGGTAGAAATTGAGAAAATGACTTTAGAATTTATTTGGAAAGTATAGAAAGGCAAAGGCACTAGAATAGCCAAAACAGTTCTGAAAAAGTACAGTCAGAGAACTCACATTTCCAAATTTTAAGACTTAATAAGCTACAATAATAAAAATGGTGGGGGTATTGGTTAAAGAATGGGCACATAGATTGGTAGAACAGAAACTTGCACCACTGATGTTTCATAAAGACAATTCAGTAGAAGACAGATAGTTTTATCTGTTCACAAATTGTGCTAGAATACCTGGACACCCGTAGTTAAAAAATGAACAATATGTACCTCACACTTTGCATAAAAATAACTCAAAATGAATCAGGCTTAATTATGTACAATGACAAACAAAATTATATTTACATAAAATTATAAAACTGCTAGAAGAAAATGTAAGAAAATTTTCATGACCTTGACTTTAGATATGAGTTTTTAGGTACAGTAAAAAAAAAAAAAAAAAAAAAAAAAGGCACAATCCATGGAAGAAAAAATAATAATTGCACCTTATGAAAATTAAATCTTAAAGGGAAAAAAAGTCACCAAATGCCAGTGTGTGATCTCTCTCACTCCACCCCACCTACAGCCTCCCAACCTCAGTGGTGAACAAAGTCAGACTGAGAACAACTGAGGGGCAGAAGAGGGAGGCTGGTGAAGGCCCTAAGGTTAAATCTTAATGTCCAAGATATAAAACATCCATGAAATAAAAATATTTTTTAAATATCCCAATATTATATAAATTAATAAAAGAAAATTAAGTTTATCCAGAACTACTTCAGAAAACGAGGAGATAAGATTTCACATGTATGAAGTGAAGATCCCTCTAACCTCTGAGAAAGTCTATTACAAATGTGCAACATAAACACACTGAAGGGGATCTGGAATAAAAAACAACAACACACACACCTAAGTAAATTTAGAAAATAGTTATTATTTTGACTGCACAATATAAGGCTAAAGACAAAAAGAACTGTATACAAATGCTGTACTTCTCACAGGAATATGGTTTGGAAATACTGTAATTACTTCAGGTGTATTCTAGGGTTGAATAAATAGAGGTGTGTATGTGTGCATGGATTCATAGATATACATTTTCTAGCTCTGTCTGCTGAGAGGGCCTAAGACCAATTCCAACAGCAGTGAGCACATCTACTGACCAGATCTTGGTTTCTATGTTGCATTCCCCAGTAAAAGAAAATGGGGTTTGTTGGAGAAGTGGTTGATTCCAGGGCTGGGGCAGGGAATGTACAAAATGATGGTGCCAGAAAATAAGTACTTGAAAAAGGATGGTAATTTTCAAAGAAACTGAAACTAAAGATTAATGGCTCCTAATTACCTATGAAACAATCTGAGTAACAAAATAAGAAATGATAGCATGGTATTATAACTCACAGAGTAAAATAAACATCACTGAGTCCATGTTGATATAAAAAATTGAATAAATAAATGGGAGAGAGCAGAAGTTTTCCTTACAGGCAAATTTAAATGATACATGTTGAAGAAATGAAAGGCCTACAAAATCATCACTAGACAAAGGCCACAAGATTAATTGTTTCAGGCAAGATCTGGTGATGAATGATGAAACCAGTGAGCAAAAGTTTTAGGAGAAACAGGTATTTTCATATTATCAAAGATATCCCATAATTACAAAGGAGAAGCTAAGTTTACAGTGAAGAAGCCCAGCAGAGGCCACCATAGCCAAGTGAAGGACGTCACCCAAAAGGGACATATCATGTACCCCCAGATATGAGGTGCTGAGAATACATCACTTCTGTGGTACTCTTTAAAAAAATGCATAATCTCAGGGTGTCTGGGTGGCTCAGTCGATTAAGTGTTGGACCCTTGATTTTGGCTCAGGTCATGAGATCGAGACCCGAGTAGGGGTCTGTGTTGACAGTGTGGAGACTGCTTGGGGTTCTCTCTCTCCCTCTCTCTCTGCCCCTCCCCTGGTTGTGTGCAACTCTATCTCAAAATAAATATATAAACTAAAAAAAAATTAAAAATGTATAACCTCAGGAGAAAACAACTGATAAACTATAATTAAGAGGCACTCCACAAATAGCCAATCAACCAATACTCATCAAAATCTTCAAGGTCATGAAAGACAAGAAAATACTTAGGAACTGTCATAGACTAGAGGGGATAAAGAGGCCATAATAATTAGATTCATTCTGGAATACTGGATTGGGTCCTGAAACAGAAAAAGAACATTAGGAGGAAAAACTGGTGAAATTTGAATAAGATTTGTGGCAGTAGTAGTGCACCAATATTAATGTCCTGGTTTTGATAATTTTACTATGGTTGTACAAATTTTAACATTAGAGGAAACTGAATGAAAGGCATACATGAACTCTTCACTATCTCTGCAAATTTTCTCTAAGATTGTTGTTAAATAAAAAGTTAAACAGCTGTAAAAAATTAAACCTTAAAAAGTACAGCTAAAAGAATAAAAGATAAGCCACAAACTAGGAGAAAAATTTGACAAATGTATTTAATAAAGGACTTCTGGAATACTAAAATAATGGAAGTCTTGTTTTAATTTAAATTTTAGTTGATTAACATATACTGCCATATTGGTTTCAGGAGTAGAAGTCAGTGATTCATTACTTACATACAAATAACTGAAGTCTTAACAATAATAAAATCTAATCTAAAAATGGGCAAGAGATCTGAACATTTACTACCAAAGTAGATCTATGAATGGCAAGTAAGAGTATAAGAATATGCTCAATATCATTTGTTATTTTGGAAAATTCAAATTAAAACAACAATGAGACACCACTATCTACCTATTAGAATGGCTGAAATCCAAAAAAATGACAGTATCAAATGTTGGTGAGGGTGCAGAATAATAGGGACTTTCATTCATTACACCCAGAAGGTGGGAAATGCAGAATGGTACAATCACTTTGGAAGACAGTTTGACAGTTTCCTATGAAGGTAAACATAGGCTTATTACATGACCTGACAATCATGATCCTAGTATTTTTTTCCTTAATATATTTTATTTGAAAATTTGACGTTACTTTTTATAAATTTAAGGTGTACAGTGTTTTACTTTGATATATTTATATATTTAATATGATTGCCATTGAAGCCATATTTATCACATTATGTTATTATATAACAATATTATGTCTATAATGCTTATACTATCCATTAGATCTCTATGAATTATTTACTACTTTTTATAAATTTGTGACCTTAAATACCATCAGTGTTATGCCCCCACCTCCCATTTCCTGGTAACCACCATTTTACTCTGCTTTTTTCTTTTTTCCTTTTTTTATACGTTTTATTTTTCTAGATTCCACATATAAGTGATATCATACACTACTTCTCTTTGTCTGACTTGTTTAGCATAGATGCTCAAGGTCCACCCATGTTGTCACAAATGATGGGATATCCTTTTTCTCATGACTGAATAATATTCCATTGTGTATATATACCACATCTTTTTAATCTGGTTATCCATTGATAGGCATTTGCATTGTTTCCATATCTTGGCTAATGTGAATAAACATGTGATAAACATGGGTGTGCAGGTATCTCATTTAAATTCTGTTTTCATTTCCTTTGGGTATATACCCAAAGTGGAATTGCTGGGTCATATGTTAGATCTATTTTTTAATTTTTTTGAGGAACATTAGGAGTTGAACCAATTACATTCCCATCAACATTGTATAAGTGTTGCCTTTCACCACATCATGGCCAGTGCCTTTTGTTTCTTGTCTTTGTGATGATAGACATTTTAACAGGAGTGAAGTGATATCTTACTGGGGTTTTGATTTGCATTGGTGATTAGTGATGTTGAGCATCTTTTCATGTGCCTATTGAGCATTTTGATGTCTTTTTTAGAAAATGTCTATTCAGTTCTGCCCATTTTTGAATCATATTGTTTATTTTTTATAAAGTTATGTTCTTTATATATATTGGATATTAGCATTTATCTAATATATGGTTTGCAAAATTTTTCTCCCATTTGGTAGGCTGTTTCATTTTTTAATTTTTCTCTTGCTATGCAGAAGCTTTTGAGTTTGATGTAGTCCCATTTATTGACTTTTGCTTTTGTTGTTTGGGCTGCTGGTACCATGTCCAAAAAAAAATTACCCGAACTAATATAAGTGAGCTTCTTTCCTATATTTTTGTCTAGGAGTGTTACAGTGTTAAGTCTTATGTTTAAGTCTTTGATCCATTTTGAGTTAATTTTTGTGAGTGGTGTGAGAAGTTCCAGTTTCATTGTTCTTCACATGTTTCTCCAGTTTTCACAGCACTAGCTGTTGAAGAGAGTATGCTTTTCCCATTAGGTTCTTGGCTTTCTTGTTGAATATTAAGTGTAGATATGCTGGTATTTATTTCTTGTCTCTCTATTCTGTTCCACTCATCTATGTGTCTTATGGTATCAGTACCATATTGTTTTATTAATATGGCTTTGTAGAATAGTTTGATATCAGGAATTATGATAAGTCCAGCTTTGTTATTTTTTTTAAAGTTTTTATTTAAATTACAGGTAGTTAACATACAGTGTAATATTAGTTTCAGGTGAGTAATTTAGTTATTTAACATTTATATAAAATGCCTGTGCTTACCACAACACATACAATCCTTAATCCCCATCACCTACCCAACCCATACCCACACCCACCTTCCCTCTGGAAACCATTAGTTTTTTCTCTATAGTTAAGAATCTGTTTTTTGGTTTGCTTCTCTTTTTATCCCCCCATGATCATTTGTGTTGTTTCTTAAATTCCACATAGTGAAATCATACGATATTTGTCTTTCTCTGACTTATTTCACTTAGCATAATACTCCTTAGCTCCATCTATGTTATTGCAAATAGCAAGATTTCATTCTTTTTATGACTCAGTAATATTCCATTGTATATATATACACGAAATCTTTTTTATCTATTCATCAATCAGTAGACATTTGGGTTTATTCCATAATTCAGCTATTGTAGATAATGCTGCTATAAACATCAGGGTGCATGTATTCCTTCGATTTAGTATTTTCATATTCTTTGGCTTAATACTTAGTAATACAATTTTGCTGGATCATAAGGTAGCTCAATTTTTAACTTCTCCACTGTTCTCCAGAGTGGCTGCACCAGTTAGCATTTCCACCAACAGGGCAGAAGGGTTCCCTTTTCTCCACATCCTCAGCAACACCTGTTGTTTCTTGTGTTGATTTTAGCCATTCTGACAGGTGTGAGGTGATATTTCATTATAATTTTGATTTGCATTTCCCAGATGATAAGTGATGTTGAGAATCTTTTAATGGGTCTGTTGGCCATCTGTATGTCTTCTTTGGAGAAATATCTATTCATATCCTCTACCTATTTTTAATTGGATTATTTGTTTTTGGGAGTTGAGTTTTAGAAGTTCTTTATATATTTTGGACACTAACCCTTTATTAGATATGTCATTTGCAAATATGTTCTCCCATTCTGAAGGTTGCCTTTTAGTTTTGTTGAGTGTTTGCTTTGCTGTGCAGAAGGTTTTTATTTTGATGAAGTCCCAGTAGTTTATTTTTACCTTTGTTTCCATTGCCTCAGGAGACATATCTAGAAAGAAGTTGCTACGGCTGATGTCAAAGAGGTTATTGCCTGTGTTCTTTATTTAAGATTTTGATGATTTCCTGTCTCACATTTAGGTCTTTAATCCATTTTAAATTTGTTTTGTGTATGGTGTAAGAAAAATGGTCCTGTTTCATTCTTTTGCATGTTTCTCTTCAGTTTTCCCAGCACCATTTGTTGAAGACATAGTCTTTCTTCCATTGGGTCTTTTTTCTTGCTTTGTCAAAGATTAATTGCTCATATAGTTGTGGGTTCATTTCTGTTTTTTCTATTCTGCTCCATTGATCTATGTGTCTGTTTTTATGCCAATATCTTAGTGCCTTGACCTCTACAGCTTTGTAATATTTGAAGTCCAGAATTCTGATGCCTCCAGCTTGTCTTTCTTTTTCAAGATTGCTTTGGCTATTCAAGGTCTTTTGTTGTTCTAAAATACAAATTTTAGAATTGTTTGTTCTAGCTCTACGAAAAATGCTGTTGGCATTTTGATAGGCATTGCATTAAATATTTAGATTTCTTTGGGTAGTATAGGCATTATAACACCATTTGTTCTTCCAATCCATGAGCATGGAATATTTTTCCATTTCTTTGTGTCATCGTCAGTTTCTTTCATCAGTGTTTTATAGTTTTCAGAGTACAGATCTTTCATCTCTTTGGTTAGGTTTATTCCTAGTTATCTTATGGTTTTGGTGCAATTGTAAATGGGGGTTGATTCCTTAATTTCTCTTCCTTCTGTTTTATTGTTAGTGTATAGAAATGCAAGAGATTCTGTATATTTATTTTGTATCCTGAAACTTTACTGAATTCATTTATCAGTTCTAGCAATTTTTTTGGTGGAGTCTTTCAGGTTTTTATATATAGAGTATCATATCATCTGCAAATAGTGAAAGTTTTACTTCTTTCTTGCTGAGTTGGATGCCTTTTATTTCTTTTTGTTGTCTCATTGCTATGGCTAGAACTATCCAATACTATTTTACATAACAGTGGTGAGAGTGGAGCTCCCTTTTGTGTTCCTGATCATAGAGGAAAAGCTCTGAGTTTTTCCCCATTAAGGATGATATTAACTGTGGGTTTTTTGGTATATGTCCTTCAGTATATTATGTATGTTTCCTTTAATCCCTATTTTGTTGGAAGTTTTTATCATGAATGAATGTTGTACTTTGTCAAAATCTTTTTCTGCACCTATTGAAGGGATCATAGAATTCTTATGCTTTCTTTTATTAATGTGATGTATCACATTGATTTATTTGTGAATTTTGAACCACCCTAGCAGCCCAGGAATAAATCCCACTTGATTATGGTGGATGATTCTCTTAGTGTACTGTTGGATTGGTTTTGCTAGCATTTTGTTTATTCATTCATTCATTCATTCATTCATCTAGCTAGCTAGTATTTTATTGAGAAACTTTGTATCCATGTTCATCAGTCTATTGGCCAGTAGTTCTCCTTTTTAGTAAAGTTTTTATCTGGTTTTGGTATCAGGGTAATGCTGGCCTCATAGCATGAATTTGGAAGTTTTCCTCCCTTTTCTATTTTTGGAATAGTTTAAGAAGTAGTTTGGTAAAATTCACCTGTGAAGCTGTCTGGCCCTGGACTTTTGTTTGTTGGGAGATTTTTGATTACTGATTCAATTTCTGTGCTGATTATTGTTACACTCAAGTTTTCTGTCTTTCTGTTTCAGTTTTGGTAGTTTATATGTTTCTAGGAATTTACCATTTCTTTCAGGGTGTCCAATTTGTTGGTATATGGTTTTCATGGTATTCTCTTATAGTTGTTTGTATTTCTGTGGTGTTGATTGTTACTTCTCCTCTCTCATTTGTGATTTTATTTATTTGTGTTTGTTCTCTTTTTGGTAAGTCTGACGAGGGGGTTATCAATTTTATTAATTTTTTCAAAGAACAGCTTCTGGCCCCATTGATCTATTGTTTTTTGTTTTTGTTTCCATATTATTTATTTCTGCTATTGTCTTTATTATTTCCCTTCTGTTGGATTTAGGCTTTGTTTATGTTCTTTTCCTGTCTCCTTTAGGTGTAAGGTTAGGTTGTTTATTTGAGATTTTTCTTGCTTCCTTAGGTATGCCTGTAATGCTAGTACTTCCTTCTTAACCATTTTTACTGCATCCCAACTGCTTTGGACTATTGTTTTCATTTTCATTTGTTTCCATGTATTTTTTTAAATTTCTTATTTGATTTCCTGGTGGACCCATTCATTGTTTAATAGCATGTTGTTTAACCTCCATGTATTTGTGGTCTTTCCAATTTTTTTCCTGTGGTTGATTTCAAGTTTCACAGCATTGTAGGCAGAAAATATGCATGGTATGATCTCACTCTGTACTTATTGAGGCCTGATTTATGACCTAGTATGTGATCTATTTTGGAGGATGTCCCATGTGCACTTGAACATAATGTGTCTTCTGCTGCTTTAGTGTGGAACGTTCTGAATGTATCTGTTAAGTCCATCTGGGCCAGTGTGTCATTTAAAGCCATTATTTTCCTGTTGTTTTTCTGCTTAGATGACCTATCCATTGTTGTAAGTGGGGTATTAATGTCCCCTGCTATTATTGTATTATTATCAATGAGTTCCTTTATGTTATTAATTATTTTATATATTTGGGTGTTTTCATGTTGAGTACATAAATATTTGTAATTGTTAAATCTTCTTATTGGGTTGTCCCCTGTATTATCGATTATTTATCTCTTGTTACATTCTTTATTTTAAAGTCTAGTTTTTCTGATATAAGTATTGCTAATCTGGCTTTCCTTTGATGTCCACATGCATGATAAAAGTTTCTCCATCCCCTCTCTTTCAATCTGCAGTTGTATTTAGGTCTAGAATGAATCTCTTATAGGCAGCATAGAGATGAGTTTTGCTTTTTTATCCATTCTGACACCCCATGTCTTTTGATTGGAGCATTTAGTCCATTTACATTCAGAGTACTTATTGATATATATGTATTTATTTTCATTTTGTTACTTGTTTTGTGGTTGTTTCTGGAGATTTTCTATGATCCTTTCTCATCTTTGTCACGTTTGTTCTTTCCTTTCCACTCAAGGAGTCCCCTTTAATATTTTTTGCAGGGCTGGTCATGAGCTCCTTTAGTTTTGTTTGTGAAACTTTTTATCTCTTTTTCTATTCTGAATGCCAGCCTTGCTAGATAGAGTATTCTTGGCTGCAGATTTTTCTCAGTCACCACGTTGAATATATCACACTACTCCCTTCTTGTTTACTAAGTTTCTGCTGAGAGATATTCTACTAACTTTATTGGTCTTCCCTTATAAATTAAAGATGTCTTTTGTCTTGATGCTTTAAAGATTTTTTCACTATCACTATAGTTTGCAAATTTCTTTACAATAAGTCTTTGTGTTGGCCTGCTTTTGTTGATTTTGTTGGGAGTTTTCTGTGTCTCCTGGACGTGGATGTATGTGTCTTTCCCCAGATTAAGGATGTTTTCAGCTGTGAGTTCCTCAAATAAATTTTCTGCCATCTTTTATCCCTTCTTCTTCTTCTTCTTCTTCTTCTTCTTCTTCTTCTTCTTCTTCTTCTCCTTCTCCTTCTCCTCCTCCTCCTCCTCCTCCTCCTTCTTTTTCCTCTTCTTCTCCTAGGATGCCTATAATTTGAATGTTATTATGTTTAAAGGAGTCACTGAGTTCCCTATGTCTATTCTCATGTTCCATATTTCTTTTTTCTCTCTTTCGTTCAGCTTCCCTATTTTCCATTATTTTATCTTCAATATCACTTATTCATTCCTCTGCTTCTTCCAGTTTTTTATTCATGCATCAATGTTGTTTCCAGTCTCAGTTATTGCATTTTTCATTTCTGATTATTTTTTAACTTTTTAAATCTCTGTGGTAAGGGTCTCCCTGATATCTTCCACTCTTCTCAAGCCCAGTGATTGTTGCTTTATGATTGTTGCTTTAAATTCTCCATTAGGCATATTAATTATGTCTGTTTTGATTAGATCTCTGGCTGTGCCCTTATCTTGTTCTTTCATTTGGGATGAATTCCTTTATCTTGGCATTTTGTCTAAATCTCTGCCTACTTCTATGTGTTAGAAAAGCCAGTTATATCTTCTGCTCCTGTAAGTGATGGCCTTATTAAGAGGAGGTCATGTAGTGTTCAGGGGTTGGCATTTAAGAAAGTGCCTCTGCTGTGTGCTGAGTGCACTCTACTGTTGTTTTTTGGCTGCTCTATCCTTCAGGCCAGTTGTCTGCAGAGGCTCTCCTTGCCCGCAGTGTGTAGTGGTTGGTCCTTGGCCAGAATTTGGTGAGTTTTAGCCACGTTGCTTTGGTTGGCTTGTTAAATGAGTCCTGATACTATTTCTGTTAGAATTGAAGCCCCGTAGAACTCTGTGATTAGGAGACTTGACATGGCAAGATTTCAGCTTGTCTTCTGGGAAAGAGGCCTGTGGCAATGGGACTGTAGCAAGCTTGACTGAGAGGGGCAGTCCCACCAGAGTGCAGGGGGTGTAGGACTTGGTGTAAACAGATTAGGCAGCCAGTGTTGACACTACACTGGTTACAGTAGGTAGCTCTGTGTTTGTGCTGGGGGCGGGGGAGGACAATGGGGTCTGAATGCTATGTCTCAGGGAAGCACTCTGAGAAGAGCCAATAATCTCTCTTCTATGTTTCCCAGACATTTTTCAGATTGCTGTTTCCACACTGTATGTATCTGGGCTGTTTACCTGTCCTCTCTTCTGGAGTAGCACAGTGGCCTCCAGGCTCTAATCCAGCCAAGTCTGCTGCTCTTAAAACAACAGGCTTTAGGGACATGGTGTGGACAAGAGCTTGTGCTGGTATTCTGGGGGAGAGGCCCACTGTGCTGGGACAGAGGCAAACTTGTCTGAGAAGGGCAGTCTTGCCAGAAAGAGGGCTGGACTTGGTGTAAGCAAGTTAGGCAGCCAATGTTGTGCTATGTTGTTTCCAGCAGGTGGCTCTGTGTTCATGCTGAGTGGTTGGGGAGGGAAATGGTGCCTGCTGGCTTTTTGTCCCCAGAGAGGCCTCTCTGTGAAAGCTGCCTCTCAGGGAGGCACTCCTAGAGGAGTGAATAATTCTCCCTCTGACCCAGGCATTCTTCAGAATGCTGTTTCCAGGCTGCCCCTGGTTGTCTGCCTTTTCTCCAGGAGCAGACTAGTACCCTTCGGACTCTACCCCAGCAAAGCCTACTGACCTTTAAAGCTCCAGTGTTAAGTCTCTAGGTTGCAAGAATCATGAAAATTATCCCCTCTCATTTCCCCAGCTAATGGCTCTGGGGAAATGTTCTTGTGCATTCCTCTGTGTTCTTTTCTCTCCTTTCTCTGCCACCATGGCTCCTTCCCCTCTATACTCTCTCCTTTTTCTAAAACCATGGCTCCATCCCCTCTGCAGCACTCAGGCCCCATTCAGTTTCTCTTGCAAACCATGGTTCCACACTTCCTAATTCTTTGATGTGGCTTCTTCTCTCCCTATTGCTGTGGTGTTTGCTCTGTTAGTCTTCTGGTTGATTTCTGGGGTATTTATTTAGAATTGTTTGATAGTTATCTACTAGTGTTCAAAGGAGGAGAGGAGCCTCGGATCCTCCTAATCTATCGCCATCTTAGCTCCCCTCACTATTATTTTCCTAGGATTGTTGTGGCTAATTGTAGTCTTTTGCAATATGTTCCACACATATTTTAGGATTGTTTCCCAAAACAAAAGGCCCCTGTCTACTTCTCTTCTTCTGGTAGGTATACCCATTATTTTTATGGTAGCTCTTCTTTTAAAAACCTTTTTAAAAAATGTTTATTTACTTTTGAGAGAGGGAGATAGAATCCAAAGTAGGCTCCAGGCTCTGAGCTGTTAGCACAGAGCCCGATGTGGGGCTCGAACCCACGAACTGTGAGATCATGACCTGAGCCAAAGTTGGACACTCAATCGACTGAGCCACCCAGGTGCCCCTTTATGGTGGCTCTTATAATGGAGTGTGATAGCTCTCATAGGGTTTCTCCACTTCTTTGAAATCTTACTTCTCTCTCGTCTTCTTCCTGAATCATTTCTAGATTCTTATCTTCCAGATTACTTTTTCTCTCTTCCATCTGATCTGCTCTATTCTGTGCTTTTGAATGCATTCTTCACCTCATGTATTGAATTATTCAGCTCCAGAATTTCTGTTTGGTTCTTTTTTTAAAATTATGTTTTAAATTTTAATTCCAGTGTAGTTAACATACAGTGTTATATTAGTTTCTGGTGTACTATATAGTGATTCAACAGTTCTGTACATTACTCAGTGCTCATCATGATAATGTACTCTTTAATGTTTGGTTCTTCTTTAAAATTTCAGTCTCTTTGGTAAAGTACTCCTGTTCTTTATTTATTTATGAGTTCATTGACCTGCATTTCTGAGTTTTCTTGTAGCTCATTCAATTTCTTCATAGGAGCTATTTTAAAGAATTTATTTATTTATTTTGAGAGAAAGAGAGAGAGAGGTGAGAGAATGTGCACAAGCAGGGAAGGGACAGAGAGAGAGAGAGAGGGAATGAGGGACAGAGAGAGAATCCCAAGCAGGTTCCCTGCTGTCAGTGAGGAGTCCCAGGAGGAATTCAGTCCCACAAACCACAAGATCATGACCTGAACCAAAACTAAGAATTGGATGTTTAATCAACTGAGTCATTCAGGCACCCCCAGAGCTATTTTTAATACTATATCAGATCCCAATATTCTGTGACTTTGAGTTTGCTGGATAATTTTCTTTCCTTTTTTTGTGGTACAGTATTACTATGATTTTTCATGGTGTTTGATGAGATAGAGGTGCCTCCACCAGTGCATTTGAAACAGTGAACAACTTTTTTACTTAGGTAAAGCTTTGTTTACTTTGATTCTAACAGTTCAACAGGTTGGCAATTGGAACCCTTTCTTTTGTTTTCTAGCAGATGGCACTATAGCACAAGTTTTCCTTTCTGATTTGCCTTCTAGCTATATATTTGGGAGCCTGCACTTCCCACCCTCCTCTCTCTTGTGCAGAGGTGTCACTGGTGCTCTTGCAGTCACTGCTTGTGCCCTCAGAGTGGCAGGTGCTGTTTCTGCAGAGGTTGCTGGTTCAGGAAAGGGCAAGGGTCATGGATGCCACTATTGCTGGAACCTACTGGAGTCATGGTGGCTTCTGTGGCTACTTCCCCAGTTATGTTGCCTTTATGGGATCCAATACACCCACTTTCTGATGTACAGGTGTATGGATATCTCCAAGATCCTGGTGTGTTATGCTGAAGAACCTTCATTGGGTTATGGATGACTTAGTAGTTTAGTTGTAAATTGAAGAAGAGAGACATAGGAAGCAACTCACATTGCCATGATGCTGAGGTCACTCATCATCCTTGTGTTTACCCAAGTGATGGCCCAGAAGAGATGCTCAACATTCTGCTTAGAGCTCATTGGCCAAAATTAGTCACATGGCCAGGCTGGCTGCAGGGGAGTGCAGACATGGCCTCCTGTTTTCCCAGGAAAAAACCCGACAGAAACCAGTGTGTGATAATTGGAGGTCTGTCCAGAAGACAGTGCTGAGGATTAATGCTGAGAGTTCTTATTGTTGATCTGGCTGGGGGAGGAAAGCCTTGATAGGCATATTTTCTTACATTCTGCCTTTCTCCAACATGGTTGGGCAAAGGCCAGAAATAGGCCTATAATCAAGATGTTACAGAAATATCTGGGCACCTGGGTGGCTCAGTCAGGTAAGTGTCTGGCTCTTGGTTTCAGTTCACGTCATGATCTCATGGTTTGTGAGATAGAGCCCCGTGTCTGGCTCTGTGCTGATAACATGGAGCCTGCTTGGGATTCTCTCTCTCTCTCTCTCTCTCTCTCTCTCTCTGCCACTCCACCCCCTCTCTCAAAATAAATAAATAAACATTAAAAAAAGATGTTATAGAAATATCATTTCAGAGATGGCAGATTTAAAATTTTTTCTCTGAAAGAGGTATTCAGTTGACACCAAGCCTACAGATCTGAGTTGGGATAAAGAGAGTTGCTGAGCCAATGCTGAGAGCATTGTCCACAAGGTGGGACCTTGGTCACAGGCCAAGGAGGTCAGGACGCTGGGCACAGTATTCAGGAGCCAAGGTCTCACAGAGTGGTAAGCATTTGGGAGATTAGCAGACACTATGCTGGAGTTAAAGGTGGTTATAAGAAAAGATGCTGTAAAATAATGGGAAGATGCAGGCTGTGCCCAAAGCAGACTGATCAGACATAATGCTGTGTCTGGGGGATCAGCAGACCTTGTACTGGTGGCTAAATGTGGTGACAAGGCCTGGAGATATGAGCTAATCGTGAGTCAGCACTGGGAGACTAGCCTTGCCCCACTTTGAGCTCTGTCTTCAACCAGATAGATGCAGAGGCCAGGTTTGAAGTGATGAATCCTGGATTCAAAGAGCTCAGGTAGGATCTGTATGTCCTCTACCCCATGGGCCCTCATCAGTGCCTTCAGCTCCCTAGTTGACTCCATCTTTGGCCAATGCCACACTTTCCCATCATTGGAGTGTAGGTGGGATACTCCATCATGCTCAAGCTGGTATCAATGAAC
Source organism: Acinonyx jubatus (assembly GCF_027475565.1). Lineage (NCBI taxonomy): Eukaryota > Metazoa > Chordata > Mammalia > Carnivora > Felidae > Acinonyx > Acinonyx jubatus. Next base: position 88,690,706 of record NC_069380.1, on the reverse strand, counting down.
TGGGAGCTAAGCACCTGGGTTCCAGGTAGGGCTTCTCCCTCTGTGGGACTCAGTCTCCCCACCTGAGATAGAACCAGGGGATGGCAGATCCAAAGTTCTTCAGACACTATGTGATATTGCAAGGAGGACCTGGGTCTTCATGAGCTGTCTTTTTCAACCTATTTACCTCTCTGAATGTTAGCATTGTTATTTATAATATAAGAATAGTAATAACCCTGGGGCGCCTGGGTGGCTCAGTCGGTTAAGTGGCCGACTTTGTCTCAGGTCATGATCTCACAGTCCGTGAGTTTGAGCCCCGCGTCGGGCTCTGTGCTGACAGCTCAGAGCCTGGAGCCTGTTTCAGATTCTGTGCCTCCTTCTCTCTCTGACCCTCCCCTGTTCATGCTCTGTCTCTGTCTCAAAAATAAATAAACATTAAAAAAAAATTAAAAAAAAATAGTAATAACCCTTATGGTAAAGGGTTGTTAGGAGAATAAGATGGATAAAACACAAAAAGTACCATGTTACATGTCAATTATATTTCAATAAAAATAAATTTAAAAAATAAATGGGATAATAAAGTGAATAATATTCTGATAATATAGATAAATTGAAGGAAATGTTTTATTTTAGTGTTTATTAATCATAAAATATTTCAGATTGACAAAAGTTATAAGGAGTAAACACCTGTGATGGTTAATTTTCTGTGTCAACTTGAGTGGGCTAAGGGATGCCCAGATATCTGGTTAAGTATTATTTCCGGGTGTGTCAGAGAGGGTATCCCTGGAAGAGATTTGCATTTGAATTGGTTGGCTGAATAAAGTTGATGGCCCTCCTCAGTGTGGGTGGATATCATCCCATACACTGAAGGATACATTTGTGCTGGATAGAACAAAAAAGTGGTAGAAGGTTGAATTTGCTCTGCTTGAGTACTGAAATGGGACATCAGTCTTCTGCACTTACTGCTCCTGATTCTTAATGCCTTCAGACTTGGACTGGGCATCTACATTATTGACTCTCTGTCTTCAAACTATGCCGCTGGTTTCCTGGGTCTCTAGCTTGCAGACAGTAGATCATGATACTTCTCAGCCTCCATAGTCATGTGGTATAATACCTTCTAATAAATCTTTTTTATACATAAATATACACATATACATACAAAGATAAATATCCTATTGGTTCTGTTTCTCTAGAGAACCCTGACTAATAAAATATCTATACATCATGATCTAACTTTTTTGTTAATGTGTATTTATTTTTGAGAGAAAGAGCGTGAGCAGGGGAAGGGCAGAGAGAGAGGGAGACACAGAATCTGAAGCAGGCTCCTGGCTCTGAGCTGTCAGCACAGAGCTGGACATGAGGCCCGAAACCACGAACTGTGAACTCACGACCTGAGTCGAAGTTGGGTGCTTAACCGACTAAGCCACCCAGGTGCCCTATGATCTAACTTCTTAGAATGTAAAACATGAAGTTCCAGATAAAATCCCCCTTGTTATCCTTCCTGATCATATCGCCTTTCCACCTCAACTCTAAAGCCCACTCCCAAAAGTAATAACTCCTGATTTTTGTGTTTATCCTGCCCACATTTTTCTTTTTGTTTTTTAATTTTCTTTTTTTCCCAAGTTTTTATTTAAATTCCAGTTAGTTAACATACAGTGTAATATTAGTTTCATGTGTAGGATTTAGTGATTCATCACTTACATATAATACCCACTGCTCATCACAAGTGCACTCCTTAACACCCGCCACCTATTTAATCCATCACCCCACCTGTCTCCCCTCCAGCAAGCCTCAGTTTGTTCTCTCTAGTTAAGAGTCTGCGTATATGGTTTGCCTTTTTCCCCTGCCCCCATGTTCATTGTTATGTTTCTTAAATTCCACATATGAGTGAAGTCATATGGCATCTGTCTTTCTTTCACTGACTTATTTTGCTAAGCATTATACTCTATCTCCATTCACGTTGTTGCAAATGGCAAGATTTCATTCTTTTTTATGTTTGAGTAATATTCCAGTGTGTGTGTGTGTGTGTGTGTGTGTGTGTGTGTGTGTGTGTATACATATATACCACATCTTTATTCATTTATCAGTGGACACTTGGGCTGCTTCCATAGTTTGGGCATTGTTGATAATGCTGCTATAAACATCAGGGAGCATTTATCCCTTTTAATCAGTATTTTTGTATCCTTTGTGTAAACACCTAGTAGTGCAATTTCTGGATCATAGAGTAGTTTTATTATATTATATTTATTTTCGTGATAGCTTATGTTTCCACATTAATTTTACAAAAGTATAATTCATACATTAAATTTTATAAATATGTTACACTGTAAGCATTCTTTTCAACTATTACTTTATATCTAGAAAAAATTTATAGAATACTTCTAAATTGATTCTCAGAATGTTATCTTAGTAAAATAGTGGTTGTAAATAAACTCAAAACATTTCCAAGAACTTTTTCTTTTTTTCCTAAATTATTACAAAGTCTCTTTAGTTGCAGCAGAAGGCTGTGGGATATCTATTACATCACTACTGTCCCTCTGAAAAGGGATTTCTCATCTTTGAATACGCATAGACCAGTATGGAGATGGTACTTTCAGTTTTAATCAGCATCCAAGGGTGGATGGGTAGCAAGATGAGAGAAAACCAGTGATAATCTCTAGTCTCAGGCTTTTCTCATATATGTATCACCAGGAGTAGGATCATGTGAGTAACCTTGGTTTCAGGAGCACATACAGTCCTATTGTGGAGACTGGTCCTATTGGCATGCTGGATTGCCTTGTGCTGTCTGTAAAAGAGCATCACCATGTGGACACTGATCTAGGTCATGAAGAACATACATAGGAAATCTCATAGGAACATGGCATTTAGGAATGCCAATGCCTGGTAAGGTCCAAACTGCTTGGTTTTACAATAAGTACGGTGATACCAAGGACTAATATTAGTGGTGCTGCTATGGTTACTGTTGTTTTAATCGTCTTAATATAGATTGGCATGTTGATGATCCATAAGAAAAGGAAATAGGGCATCCATGTTAAAATTTTGAGCTTGAGATAGGGAATCCATGTTAAGATTTTGAGTTTGAGCTATGCCCACTTACAGTTACTAGGACTGATAGTAATGGTCTGAAAGGTACTTAGAAAATAAATTGTTCACACGAAAAGACCCCAGGAAACTAAAAGAATATCACAGCTTTACAACCAAAATTATTTAAAAAAAATATGTCTAATTCTGAAGGCCAACATTCCATCTGTCATGATATTTGGCAAAGTACATGGGTGAGGTCGTGTCTGCAGACCTTTGAATGGCTGTCTTATGAAAGTTTATATGTATAACAAAAAAGCTCACTGAGTTCCCAAGTAACCCAAGGTCAGTTTTAGAGATTGAGAAAATCTTCAAAATCATGTCCATTTAAAACATTGTCCTGGGACTCCTGGGTAGCTCAGTCGGTTGAACGTCTGACTTCGGCTCAGGTCATGATCTCACAGTCCGTGAGTTTGAGCCCCACATCAGGCTCTGTGCCGACAGCTCAGAGCCTGGAGCCTGCTTCAGAGTCTGTGTCTCCCTCTCTCTCTGCACCTTCCTTGCTTATACTTTGTCTCTCTGTCTCTCTCTCTAAAAACTAAACATTAAAAAAATTAAAAAAACAATAACAAAAAAACATTCTCTTCATGACTTTCTTATATCTTTAGAGTGCAGCCAGGACAACCTAAAAAGTAAGAAATATATTTTAAGATGAAAAATTAGACATAGCTAAGCCTTGAGAAATTAAAATCAGATTTGATGTTTCATTATTGGTGTATAGAAATGCAACAGATTTCTGTACATTGATTTTGTATTCATGATTTTACTCAATTAGTTCTAGCAGGTTTTTTTTTTTTTGGTGGAGTCTTTTGGGTTTTCTATATAGAATATTATATCATCTGCAAATAGTGAAGGTTTGACTTCTTTCTTGCTGATCTGGATGCCTTTTATTTCTTGGTGTTGTCTGATTGCTGAAGCTAAGACTTCCAGTACTATGTTAAATGGTGGACATCCCTGTCATATTCCTGACCATAGACAAAAAGTTCTCAGTTTTTCCCCATTGAGGATGACATTAGCTGTGGGTCTTTTGTATATGGCCTATATTAATTTGAGATGTGTTCCCTCTAAACTTACTTTATAATTTTTTAATGTTTATTTATTTTTGAGAGACAGAGAGAGACAGAGCATGAGCAGGGGAGGGGCAGAGAGGGAGACACAGAATCCAAAGCAGGCTCCAGGCTCTGAGCTGTCAGCACAGAGCCCAATGTGGAGCTCAAGCCCATGAATTGTGAGATCATGACCTGAGCTGAAGTCAGATACTTAACTGACTGAGTCACTCAGGCGCCCCTTCTCTAAACTTACTTTGTTGAGGATTTTTATCATGGATAGATATTGTACGTTGTCCGATGTTTTTTCTGAATCTACTGAAATGATAATAAGGTTCTTATCTTTTATTTTTTTAATTGTTATTCAAATTCTTGTTAGTTAACATGCAGTGTAATATTAGTTTCAGGTGTACAATTTAGTGACTCAACATTTTCATATATTAAACCGTGCTTATCACAAGTGACCTCCTTAATCCCTGTCAACTAACCCATGCCCCTCTCTGGTAACCATCAGTTTGTTCTCTCTATAATTAAGAGTCTGTTTCTTGGTTTGCCTTTTTCTCTTTCTTTGTTTCCTTTTTGTGCATTTGCTTTGTTTCTTACATTCCACATATGAGTGAAATAATATGGTGTTTGTCTTTCTCTGACTTATTTCCTTTAGCATAATTTGCTCTAGCTCCATCCACATCATTGCAAATGTCAAGATTTCATTCTTTTTTATAGCTGAATAAGATCTATATCTATATCTATCTACCTACGCCACATCTTTATCCATCCATCAGTCAGTGGACACTTGTGCTGTTTCCATGGTTTGGCTATTGTAGATAATGCTGCTATAAACACTGGGGTGAATGTATCACTTTGAATTAGTATTTTTGTATCCTTTGGTAAATATCTAGTAGTACAATTGCTGGATCATAAGTTAGTTCTATTTTTAAAGTTTTAAGGGACCTCCATACTGTTTTCCAGAGTGGCTGCATATGTTTGCATACTTGCCAACCGTGTAAGAGCGTTCCTCTTTCTCCATATCCTTGCCAACACTTGTTATTTCTTGTGCTGTTGATTTGGAAAAATATCTCTTCATATCTTCTGCCTATTTATATTTATATTTATTTATTTGTATATTTTACTTTTTAAAATGTTGATGTATGTTTGAGAGAGAGAGAGAGAGAGAGAGAGAGAGAGAGAGAGAATGAGCAGTGGAGGGGCAGAGGGAGAGAGGGAGACACAGAATCCAATTAAGCGGGGCCCGAACTTGTGAACTATGACATATGACCTGAGCCAAAGTCAGACACTTAAGTGACTGAGCCACACAGGTGCTTGCTTCATCTTCTGCCCATTTTTAAATTGGATTATTCATATGGGGGATTATTTGAGTGTTATAAGTTCTTTATATATTTTGGATAATAACCCTTTATTAGATATGTCATTTGTAAATATCTTCTCACATTCCATAGGTTGCCTTTTAGTTTTGTTGATTGTTTCTTTTACTGTGCAGAAGGTTTTTATTTTGATCAAGTCCCAATAGTTTATTTTTGCCTTTGTTTCCCTTGCCTCAGGAGACGACATATCTGGAAAGACGTTGCTATCACCGATGTCAAAGAAGTTACGGCTGATGTTCTCTTGTAGGATTTTTATGGTTTCAGCTCTCACATTTAGGTCTTTAATCCATTTTGAGTTTATTTTTGTGTATGATGTCAGAAAGTAGTCCAGTTTCATTTTTTGCATGTTGCTGTCCTGTTTTCCCAACACCATTTTTTTTGAAGAGACATTCCCTTTTGGATGTTCTTTCCTCCTTTGTAAAAGATTAATTGGCTGTATAGTATGGGTTCATTTCTGGGTTTTCTATTCTCTTCCATTGATCTGTGTGTCTATTTTTGTGCCGGTATGATACTGTTTTGATCACTACTGCTTTGTAATGTAACTTGAAGTCTGGAATTGTGATGCTTCCAGCTTTTCCTTTCATTTTCAATATTGCTTTTTCTATGTAGGATGTTTTGTGGTTTCATACAAATTTTAAGATTGTTTGTTCTAGTTCTGTGAAAAAGGTTGGTATTTTGATAGGGATTGTATTAAATGTGTAGATTGCTTTGGGTAGTATAGACATTTTAATAGATGCAGAAGAAGCACTTGACTAGGAAAACATCCATTCATGATAAAAGTCCTCAACAAAGTAGGGTTAAAGGGAACATACCTCAATATAATACAAGCTATCTATAAAAAACCCATGCTAACATCATCCTCAATGGAGAAAAACTGAGAGCTTTTCCTTTATGGTCATGGACAAGACATGAATATCACTCTCACCATTTTTATTGAACATAGTACTGGGAGTACTAGCCACAGCAGTCAGAGATCACAAGGAAATAACGGACATTCAAAAATGGCAAGGAAGAAGTAAAATTTTCACTATTTTCAGCTGACATGATACTGCACATAGAAAACCTGAAAGATTCCACCAAAAAATTAATACAAACATTTAGTAAAGTCATAGGATACAAAGTCAGTATACAATGAAATCTGTTATATTTCTATAAACCAATAATGAAGCATAGAAAATAAGTTAAGGAATCAATCTCATTTACAATTGTACCAAAAACAATAGGATATCTAGGAATAAACCTAACCAAAGAAGTGAAAGATCTGTATTCTGGAAACTATAAAACACTGATGAGAGAAATTGAAGATGACACCAAAAAATGGAAAGATATTCCATGCTCATGAAGAACAAATACTGTTAAAATACCTATTCTACCCAAAGCAGTATTTACATTTAATATAATTTTTATCTTTTTAAAAAATAGGACACACTTTTTAATTTATATTTTATGAATAGGTTTTCCAAATAGGTTTTCTGTACATTTTGTTTTAGTATGTAGTACAGTTAAAGGGCTTTCTAAGGCCAATTATTTTTAAGAAGTCTAAGTAAGGTAAAATCAGAGAAATTTATTCATTGAATCATTTGGGATAACTAAGTTGTTTAAGGTTATAGCAATCAAAATAAGATATTTTGCAAATGCACAGAATATGATTTATTTTATTTCCCAAAAATTAGTGTTAATTTTCTTTGGCCATCATAGTTCAATATGCTTTGGGTAAGCTAGTTAATACCAGATGAACTGGGTTTTCCCATTCCTAGGCTTGAAACTAAGAGTTTGTAACAACATGGATGGACCTAGGTAGTATAAGTGAAATAAGTCAGTCTTATGTGGAATTTAAGAAACAAAACAAATGTACAAATAAAAAAAGAGACAAATAAAATACTAGACTCTTAAAGTAAGCCCCTTCTCTTTAATAAATACTGAACTAAAAATTTGATTCCTGAGGTACCATAGAAATGGCAAACATTATTCTCAATCATTTGGCTACTTTCTACTTAGCTTCTTAGTCTCTTTCCTTAAACATTGCAAGAACTGACTGTGGCTCAGTCAGTTAAGTGTCCGACTTTGGCTCAGGTCATGATCTCATGGTTCATGAGTCCGAGCCCTGAGTTGGGCTCTATGTTGACAGCTCAGAGCCTGGAAGCTGCTTCAGATTCTGTGTCTCCCTCTCTCTCTACCCCTCTCCCACTTGTGCATGCTCTCTCTCTCTCTTTCTCAAAATAAACATTAAGAAAAAAAATAAAAAAACAAAACAAAAAACATTGCAAAAACTGATTAATTCCTTAGGGTAAATATGAATTACTTTTCAGGGTCATCCTACGTTTTGGAATTCCTGTCACTCAAATCCTGGCTGTCTTAGGAGCTTGACCTCCAGTTTTGTCTCTTTGGTCCTATGAGGTCACCAAAAGCTCTCCTGGCTTTTCTACTCATTAAAAGAGGTTTTCAATACATCCATAGTTTTTGTCTCATGTCAATGTTTAGAATAATTCCCATGGGGAAAAGTTTCTCATAAGTTATTAGACCATTACCATGCAGTTCTTTCTACTCTATGATCTTGGTTTTTCAAATACTGGTCATTAACAGTTTTTTCAAAGATTTGTTTTGTTTTGCTTTATTTTTAGCTTTACTGGGTTCCAGTATGGCTCTTCTAAAACTACTCTATCATGGCCAGAAGTAGAAGTTTGTATTAATTACCTCTGACAATTACTGATTCTATTTTAGGTATTTTGTTGTTTCTTAGTTTTTTACTTCCTTTTTAACAATATCGCTAAAAAATGATTTTAAGTGATGTGATATTCAGAATTTTTTCTATGCTACATAGTTTTGGTTTTGCGGTAACTCATTGATGCTTATGATCTATACTAATATCTTATTAATTCATGCTTAACAAAGAACTCCACAAATGGGATTATGTGGACCTTGGCTAATATGTTAATTAAAAATTTTAGGAGAACCCAGAGCCAAAATATTCTTTTAGATTACAAAATATTCTGGATGATGGGTATAATATGTTTCCCAAGGGAAAAAAGAATTTTCTATTTGCCCAACATATTTACTGAATATATTCCAGGTCATTACCACCAGTCCCAGCAACTGCCACTTAGCAGAGATCAAATCAAAGCATTGGTTTTTATTTTTCCCTTGTTTCTCTTGTTTTGGGCTATCAATATGCTAACTAATATCCCAGACATACAAAAGAGTGTGGATATAAACATTTTTTGTTGGGTGTAGTTATCTAAGTATTATACATCAGCAGGGAATATGGTTCTTGGTACAATTGTAAATGGTTTGATTTCTTGATTTCTCTTTGTGTTGCTTCACTATTGGTGTACAGAAATGCAACCGATTTCTGTACATTAATTTTGTGTCCTGAAACTTTGCTGAATTCATGTATCAGTTCTAGCAGACTTTTGGTGGAGTCTTTCAGGTTTTCCATGTAGAGTATCATGTCATCTGCAAAAAGTGAAAATTTGATTTCTTCTTTGCCAATTTTGATGTCTTTTATTTCATTTTATTGTTTGATTGCTGATACTAGGACTTTCAACACTGTTAAACAATAGTGGTGAGAGTGGACATGCCTGTTGTGTTCCTGATCTCAGGAGGAAAGCTCTCAGTTTTTCCCCATTGAGGATGATACTAGCTGTGGGCTTTTCATATATGGCTTTTATGATGTTTAGGTATGTTCTTACTGTCCCAACTTTCTTGAGGGTTTTTATTAAGAAAGAATGCTGTATTTTGTCAAATGCTTTTTCTGCATCTACTGGCAGGATCATATGGTTCTTATCCTTTCTTTTATTAATGTGATGTATCACACTGATTGATTTGCAAATATTGAACCCTGCATCCCAGGAATGAATGCCACTTGATCATGGTGAATAATTCTTTTTATGTGCTGTTGAATTCAATTTGCTAGTGTCTTGTTGAAAATTTTTGCATCCATGTTCATCAGGGATATTGGCCTGTAATTCTCCTTTTTTTGTAGTGTCTCTGTCTGGTTTGGGAATCAAGGTAATGCTGGCTTCATAGAATGAGTTCTGAAGCTTTCTTTCCATTTCTATTTTTTCAGAACAGCTAGAGAAGGATAGGTATTAACTCTGCTTTAAATATCTGGTAGAGATGAGGAGGAGCCAGGATGGTGGAACAGCATGGAAGTTTTTTGTGTGTCTCGCATCCATGAAATACAACCAGACCAACACTAAACCATCCTGCACACCTAGAAAACTGATTGGAGGATTAACACAACAATCTGCACAACCTGAACCACAGAATTCAGCAGGTATGCAGCATGGAGAGGTGAACTTGGGGAGTGAGAAGCCACGGCAGGCAGGGAGGTGCATTTGCAGGTGGAGAGAGGACAGAGATTGGGGGGGGGGGGTGGTGGGAGAAAATACTGGAAAAGCACCCCTCCCCAAAAACAGCTGGAGAGAAAGTGGAAAATTGGAAACAGCTGCAGGGACTAAACTAAAAAGGGAAAAAGGAGAAAGGAGAAAAGAAAGGGTTTAAATTTCATTAAAACTGTAAACAAGGGGAGCACAAAGGCTGCAACTCTGCAGCTTGATACCTGGTGGTGCTCTGGTGGGAAGGGTGAATCCCCAGGAGCAGAGTGGGGTCTGGGAGGTTATTGGGCCACACAGGGACAAGCGGTTACACTGCTGGAAGGACATTTGGTAGAGACTATTGAAGCCACCTGATCCCAGCAGATCCCAGAGAATGGCCACATTTGCTGGTGCTGGAAAAAGGTTGTTAAGGGTGAAGCCTGGTGCCAGATGTGTGTTGTGATTTTTCATAATCCCTGAAAGCTGCTGCTACACTATCTCACGAACTTTTTCTGGGGCAGGCTGGCACCTGGCTGTAGTCTTGGGCACTGGCAGCAACAGGGTCCAGCAAGCGTTCCTGGTTGCAGCTGACATTAGGCCATTGCTTGGTGAGACCCTCCCACAGAGGGGCGGGACGGGTCAAAGCCGCAGTCCTTCAGAAGTAAGGGGCTGGGGAACACAGCTGCATCTGAGACAAAACTTGGGAGACAGGAACTACCTGGGGCTTTTTTTCCACAAAAACCGGGGAGTGGATGAAAGCTGAAGACAAAGGAAGGGTGTGCAATTGCTGAGCAGGGAGAGCAGAGTTCCAGTACTAGAGACTGGGTAGCTGGGTGGTGCCATTTTCACTGCTTCCGCGCATGTGCTTTCCCACCTATGAATGCCACAACACTCCACCCCAGTAGGCTAGCAGAGCCATCTAGTGGAGAACGGAGCCGTTACACTGAGCCCTGCCCAAATGGGCCAATCTCGATCTTCAAGAACACAAGTCTCACCGCTTGCTTAGTTTAAGGACGATAAAGTGCTTCATAGTCTGACTTCTAGGGAAAACAAAGTAATTTCGGTACTATTTCAATCTGTTAGCAGGTCCATGTATTCAATTCTTTCTTTTTTTTTTGCTTTTTCACTTGTTTTCTTTTTCTTGAATACAGAAAAAGAAAAATTTATTTTTATTTTCAATTTTTATTAAAAATATTTTTAACTTATCTACTGTATTTTTTACTTTTGTGTAAATTTTTTCAAATTCTATTTTACTTCCATCATTTTATTTTAGTCTACTTCAGTGTATTCAGTTTTTCAAATTTTCAAACGATTTCCTTTTTTTCTTTTTTACATTCTTTTTCTTTTTCCTTTTTTTTCTTGAGTCAGAAAGAGAAAAACTTCATTTTTATTTTCAATTTCTATTAAAATATTTTTCTTTAATTTTTTACTATATTTTTTTACTTTTATGTATAACTTTTCAAATTTTATTTTACTTCCATCATTTTATTTTAGTCTACTACAGAGTACTCACTTTTTTAAATTTTCAAACGATTTCCTTTTTATTTTTTCTCTTTTTTCTTTTTCATTTCTTTTTCTTGAATACAGAAAGAGAAAAAATTCATTTTTTAAAATTTTTATTAAAAATATTTTTCTTTAATTTTTCTACTATATTCTTTACATTTGTGTAAATTTTTTCAAATTCTATTTTACTCCCATCATCTCATTTTAATCTACTTCAGTGTATTCATTTTTTCAAATTCTCAAATGATTTCTTTTTTTTCCTTTCCCCCTTTTTTTCCCTCTAATCTGTCAAACCACTTTCAACACCCAGACCAAAACACACCTAGGATCTAGCATCATTTATTCAATTTTGTGTGTGTGTGTGTGTGTGTGTTTAATTTTAATATTTTTTTAATTTTAATTTTTTTATTTCAATTTTTCTACCTCATTAATTCCTTTTCTCCCTTAAAAATGACAAAATGAAGGAATTCACCCCAAAAGAAAGAGCACAAAGGAACGACAGCCAGGGATTTAACCAACACAGATACAAGCAAGATATCTGAACCAGAATTTAGAATCATGATAATAAGAATACTAGCTGGAGTCGAAAATAGATTAGAATCCCTTTCTGCAGAGATAAATGAAGTAAAAACTAGTCAGAATGAAATAAAAAATGCTATAACAGCTGCAATCACGGGTGGATGCTGAAGCAGCAAGGATGGATGAGGCAGAACAGACAATCAGTGAGATAGAAGACACAGAATAATGAAGCAGAAAAAAAGAGGAGATTAAGGCAAAAGAGCACAATTTAAGAATTAGAGACATCAGTGACTCATTAAAAGGGAACAACATCAGAATCATAGGGGTCCCAGAAGAGGAAGAGAGAGAAATGGGGGTAGAAGGGTTATGTGAGCAAAAAATAGTGGAACACTTTCCTAACCTGGGGAAAGACACAGACATCAAAATCCAGGAAGCTCAGAGGACCCCCTTTAGATTAAACAAAAACCGACTATCAACAAGGCTTATCATAGTCAAATTCACGAAATACTCAGGCAAGGAGAGAATCATGAAAGCAACAAGGGAAAAAAAAGTCCCTAACCTACAAGGGAAGACATATCAGGTTTGTAGCAGAACTATCCACAGAAACTTGGGAGGCCAGAAATGAGTGGCAGGATATATTCAATGTGCTGAATCAGAAAAATATGCAGCCAAGAATGCTTTATCCAGCAAGGCTGTCATTCAAAATAGAAGGAGAGATAAAAAGTTTCCCAGACAAACAAAAATTAAAGGAGTCTGTGATTACTAAAGCAGCCCTGCAAGAAATTTTAAGGGGGACTTTCTGAGGGGAGAAAAGATGAAAATATAAACAAACAAACAAATACCCAAAGAAACAAAGATTAGTAAGGGCCAGAGAACACCACCACAAACTCCAACTGTACAAGCATCATAATGGCAATAAATTCATATCTTTTAGTAGTCACTCTAAATGTCAATGGACTCAATGCTCCAATCAAAAGATATAGGGCAACAGAATGGATAAGAAAACAAGATCCATCTATATGCTGTTTACAAGAGACCCACTTTAGACCTAAAGATTCAGATTGAAAATACGGGGATCCTTATCTACCAACAAAAGAAAACCGGAGTAGCCATAGTTATAACAGACAATCTAGACTTTAAAGACTGTATCAATAGATGCAGAAGGGCATTATATCATAATCAAGGGGTCTATCCACCAAGAAGACCTAACAATTATAAACATTTATGTGCCAAATGTGACAGTACCCACATATATAAATCAATTAATCACAAACATAAAGAAACTAATCGATAGTAATACCATAATAGTAGGAGACTTCAACACCCCACTCACAGCAATGGACAGATCATCTAATCAAAAAATCAACAAGGAAACAATGCTTTGAATGTCACACTGGACCAGATGGACTTAACCAGATATATTCAGAACATTTTGACCTAAAGCAGCAGGATACACATTCTTCTCCAGTGCACATGGAACGTTCTCCAGAATAGACCATATCCTGGGACCCAAATCAGCCCTAAGTAAGTACAAAAAGATCGAGATCATACCGTGCATATTTTGAGACCACAATGTTATGAAACTCGAAATCAACCACAAGAAAAAATTTAGAAAGGTAAAAAATACTTGGAGACTGAAGAACATCCTACTAATGAATGAATGGGCTAACCAAGCAGTTAAAGAGGAAATTAAAAAGTATATGGAAGACACTGAAAATGATAACACCACAACCCAAAACCGCTGGGATGCAGCAAATGCGGTCATAAGAGGAAAGTATATAGCAATCCAGGCATTCCTAAAGAAGGAAGAAAGATCTCAGATACACAACCTAACCTTACACCTTAAGGAGCTGGAAAAAGAACAGCGAATAAAACCCAAAACCAGCAGAAGACAGGAAATAGTAAAGACTAGAGCAGAAATTAATGCTACCAAAACAAACAAAAAAAACCCCAGTAGAACAGATCAATGAAACCAGAAGCTGGTTCTTTGAAAGAATTAACAACATTGATAAACCACTAGCCAGTCTGATCAAAAAGAAAAAGGAAAGGATGCAAATACATAAAATCAAAAATGAAAGAGGAGAGATCACAACCAACACAGCAGAAATAAAAACAATAATAAGAGGATATTATGAGCAATTATATGCCAATAAAATGGGCAATGTGGAAGAAATGGACAAATTCCTAGAAACATATACACTACCAAAACTGCAACAGGAAGAAATAGAAAATTTTGAACAGACCCATAACCAGTAAGGAAGTTGAATTAGTAATCAAAAGTCTGCCAAAAAGAACAAGAGTCGAAGGGCCAGATGGCTTTCCGGGGGAATTCTACCAAACATTTAAGGAAGAGTTAACACCTATTCTCTTGAAACTGTTCCAAAAAATAGAAATGGAAGGAAAACTTCCAAACTCTTTCTATGAAGCCAGCATTACCTTGATTCCAAAACCAGAGACCCCACTAAAAAGAAGAACAATAGATCAATTTCCCTGATGAACATGGATGCAAAAATCCTCAACAAGATATTAGCCAACTGGCTCCAATACTACATTTGAAAAATTATTCACCACGACCAAGTGGGATTTATACCTGGGATGCAGGGCTGGTTCAGTACCCAGAAAGCAATCAATGTGATTCATCACATCAGTAAAAGAAAGGACAAGAACCATATAATCCTCTCAAGAGATGCAGAGAAAGCATTTGACAAAATACAGTATCCTTTCTTGATAAAAACCCTCAAGAAAGTAGGGATAGAAGGAGCATACCTCGAGATCATAAAAGCCATATATGGACGACCCAACGCTAATATCATCCTCAATGGGGAAAAACTGAGAGCTTTCCCCCTAAGGTCAGGAACAAGACAGGGATGTCTACTCTCGCCACTGTTATTCAATATAGTATTGGAAGTCTTAGCCTCTGCAATCAGACAACACAAAGAAATAAAAGGCATCCAAAACAGCCAGGAGGAGGTCAAACTTCACTCTTCTCAGATAACATGATACTCTATATGGAATACCCAAAAGATTCCACCAAAAAATTTCTAGAACTGATTCATGAATTCAGCAAGGTTGCAGGATATAAAATCAACACACAGAAATCAGTTGCATTCCTATACACCAACAATGAAGTGACAGAAACAAATCAAGGAATCAATCCCACTTACAGTTGCACCAAAAACTATAAAATACCTAAGAATAAATCTAACCAAAGAGGTGAAAAATCTATACACTGAAAACTATAGAAAGGTTATGAAGGAAATTGAAGAAGACACAAAAAAAATGGAAAAAGATTCCATGCTCCTGGATAGGAAGAACAAATATTGTTAAAATGTCGATAATACCCAAAGCAATCCACATATTCAATGCAATCCCTATCAAAGTAACACCAGCATTCTTCACAGAACTAGGACAAACAATCCTAAAATTTGTATGGAACCAGAAAAGACCCAGAATAGACAAAGCAATCTTGAAAAAGAAAACCAAAGCAGGAGACATCATAATCCCAGACTTCAAACTGTATTACAAAGCTGTAATCATCAAGACAGTATGGTACTGGCACAAGAACAGACAGATCAATGGAACAGAATAGATAACCCAAAAATGGACCCACAAATGTATGGCCAACTAATCTTTGACAAAGCAGGAACGAATATCCAATGGAATAAAGACAGTGTTTTCAGCAAGTGGTGCTGGGAAAACTGGACAGTGACATGCAGAAGAATGAACCTGGAATACTTTCTTACACCATACACACAAAAAAAACTCAAAATGGATGAAAGACATCAATGTAAGACAGGAAACCATCAAAATCCTCGAGGAGAAAGCAGGCAAAAACCTCTTTGACCTTGGCCACAGCAACTTCTTAACACGTCTCCGGAGGCAAGGGAGACCAAAGCAAAAATGAACTATTGGGACCTCATCAAAATAGAAAGCTTCTGCACAGCAAAGGAAACAATCAGCAAAACTAAAAGGCAACTGAGAGAAGAAACTGAGGGTTACTGGAGGGTTTTTGGGAGGCTGGACGGGGTAAAAGGGATAAGTGGCACTAAGGAATCTACTCTGAAATCATTGTTCACTATATGCTACCTAATTTGGATGTAAATTTAAAAATAAATAAATAAATAGCTGGTAGAATTCCCCTGGGAATCCATCTGGACCAGGACTCTTATTTGTTGGGAGATTTTTGATAACTGATTCAATTTCTTTACTGGTTATGTGTCTGTTCAAATTTTCTATTTCTTTCTGTTTGAGTTTTGGTAGTGTGTGTGTGTGTCTAGGAATTTGTCCATTTCTTCTGGTTTGTCCATTTGCCAGTTTGTTGGCATATAATTTTTCATAATATTCTCTGATAATTGTTTGTATTTCTGATGGGTTGGTTGTGATATGTCTAATATCATTTGTGATTTTATCTATTTAGGTTCTCTCTCTTTTTGAGAAGTCTGGCTAGGGGTTTATCAACTTGGTTTATTTTTTCAAAAAACCAGCTCTTAGTTTCACTGAACTGTTCTACTGTTGTTTTGGATTCTATATTGTTTACTTCTGCTCTGCTATTTATTATTTTTCTTCTTCTGCTGGCCTTGGGGTTTCTTTCCTATTCTGCTCATAGGCCCTTTAGGTGTGCTGTTAGATTTTGTATTTGGGATTTTTATTGTTTCTTGAGATAGGCCTGGACTGCAATGTATTTTCCTCTTAGGACTGCTTTGCTGCATCCCAAAGGGTTTCGACTGTTGTGTTTTCATTTTCATTTGCTTCCATATATTTTTAAAATTTCTTCCTTGACTGGTTGACCCATTCATTCTTTAGTAGGATTTTCTTTAACCTCCAGGGATTTGAGGCTTTCCAACCTTTTTCCTGTGGTTGATTTCCAGTTTCATATCATTGTGATCTGGAAATTTGCATGGTATGATCTCAATTCTTTTATATTTATTGAGGGCTGTTTTGTGACTCAGTATGTGATCTATCTTGGAGAATGTTCCATGTGCACTTGAGAAGAATGTGTATTCTGCTTCTTTAGGATGAGAAGTTCTGAATATATCTGTCAAGTCCATCTGGTCCAGTGTATCATTCACGGCCATTGTTTCTCTATTGATTTTCTGCCTCAATGATCTGTCCATTGTTGTAAGTGGAGTATTAAAATCACCTGCAATTACTATATTCTTATCAATAAGATTGCTTATATTCATGATTAATTGATGTATATATTTGGGTGCTTGCAAATTGTGTGCATAAACATTTATCACTGTTACCTCTTCTTGATGGATAGACTCTAATTATTATATAATACTCTTCTTCATCTCTTGTTACAGTTTTTAGTTTAAAATCTAGTTTGTCTGATATAAATATGGCTACTCCAGCTTTCTTTTGACTTCCAGTAACATGATAGATGGTTATCCATCCCCTCACTTTCAATCTGAAGGTGGCTTCAGGCCTAAAATGGGTCTCTTGTAGACAGCATATAGATGGGCTTTGTTTTTTATCCATTTTGATACGTGTTTTTGGAGAATTTAGTCCATTTATATTTAGCATTTTATTGAAAAATATGGATTTAGTGTCATTGTGTTATCTGTAGGTTTCATGCTTGTGGTGTGTCTCTGGTCTTTGTAGTCTTTGCAACATTCCACTCACAGAGTCCACCTTAGGATCTCTTGTAGGGCTTGTTTAATGGTTGATGAACTCCTTCAGTTTTTGTTTGTGTAGGAAAACCTTTATCTCCCCTTATATTCTGAATGACAGCCTTGCTGGATAAATGATCCTTGGCTGCATATTTTTCCTATTCAGAACCTTGAATATTTCCTGCCACTCCCTTCTGGCCTGCCAAATTCAGTTGACGGGTCTGCTACTACCCTTATGTGTTTACCCTTGTAGGTTAAGGCCCGTTTGTCCCTAGCTGCTTTCAGAATTCTCTCTTTATCTTTGTATTTTGCCAGTTTCACTATGATATGTCATGGAGAAGATTGGTTCCTGTTACATCTGAAGGGAGTTCTCTGTGCCTCCTGGATTTCAATGTCTTCTTTCCTCAGATTGGGGAAGTTCTCAGCTATGATTTGTTTAAGTATACTTTCTGTCCCTTTCTCTCTCTTCTTCTTCTTCCAAAACTCCTAGGATATGGATATTATTATCTCTGATTCTCCCATGTGGTCTACTAGTTTTTTATTGCTCTTTTTCTCCACTTCATAATTTTCGATAATTTATCTTCTGTTCCCTTAATCTCTCTCTTCTGGAACTCCTATGATATGGATATTATTATGTTTCATTAAATCACTTAGTTCTCTAAGTCTCCTCTTGTGGTCTAGAATTTTTTAAATCTTTCTTTATTTCAGCTTCATCTTTTTTCCATAATTTTATCTTCTATTTCACTTTTCTCCCATCTGCCTCTTCAATCCTTGTTGTCAACACATTTAGTTTATTTTGCACCTCACTTCAATATTTATTTATTCGTCATGACTATATTTTAGTTCCTTGTTCTCTGCAGCAATAGTTTCTCTTCTGTCTTCTATCCTTTTTCAAGCCCAGCTATTAATCTTATGACTATTAATCTAAATTCTTGCTCAGTTATATTAGTTATATCTGTTTTGAGCAATTTTTAGCTGTCATTTCTTCCTGGAATTTTTTTGAGGAGAATTCTTTCATTTCATCATTTTGGCCTGTTTTCTGTCCCTTATGTGTTTTAAAAACTTGTTATGTGTTCTGCACCTGTGAACACTACTATATTAAAGAGGCATCATAAACTGTCCAAGGCCTGGCCCTTCAGGAGGTGTTTTTTGGAGTGTGTTACTTGCTCTGTGTTGTTGTGACTCTGGTTGCTTTGTCTCCCTACTCGTAGTGATTGTTTGGACCCTCCACCAGGTGTTTTTTGATTTGTTCATTGAAGTAACCCTAGGAAAAAAAATTTTTTTAAAGTGGGGGTTGGTGGTGGTGGAAAAGGCCTTATTCCATGAAAAGAGAGAAATGACAGGGGCTAGAAAAAAGAAAAGAAAATTGACCAGGCAGAGAAACTATATGGCTTAATCCAGAGAGAGAGAGAGGAAAATAAAGGAGAACAGGTGTAAAAAGAATAGATTAAATATGTCTGCTTAAACAAACCAATAGCCAGAATAACCAGACAAGAGAAAGGGAGAAATAAGAAGGAGAAAGGGAGAAAATATATAGTAAGAATTGTCCAAGATTTAGATCAGAAAATGCAAAACCTCTGGGTTTCTTGGAACCAGTGGCAGTGCTGGTCTGGAGGAGGGGCTGTCTGCTTGGTCAGCATCAATCCTGCTCTGGTAGATACACAGTTACCAGCTGTGGAGGGGCGTGGTCTTGTGTAGGCGGGTCCCGCCTCCACTGTGCCCCCGTGTTTGTTCCCTGAAGCCCCACCTTGTTGGTGATGGCGAGAAAAATGGCAACACCCCAGTCTCTTCTCCCCAGACTGGGTGTCCCAAACCCTGTTCAGGCCATCCTCACAGTGCTGCACAGGCGCAAGTGGGCCGTGTTTTTTGTTTTGTTTTGTTTTGTTTTTTGTTTTTTTTTGCTCTAGTCTCCATTGTCTCCCTGAAAATCCTCTGGGATTCAAATCCCGATGTTTTAAAGGATCCTGCTCCATGCACTCCGGTTCCTGGGAAGTGCCACTCCCCCAATGATGAAGGGCCTTTGGCTCCTCACAGTGCCGGGCATGCACAAAGGAGGTGGTTTGTCCCATTCTGTCGACTCCCATGCCTCCCTAGTGCTTGGCTGGGATTCAAATCCTGATGTCTTAAGGGATCCCCCTCCACGTTTCTTGGTTCAGGAAAGTGCTGCTCCACCCCACCAATAAAGGGCCTCTGGCTGGTGGGCACAGGCAGTCTTTGTCCTTTGAACTGTTATTTACCTTCTTCCCACAGCACTGGAGGGAGGGGATTGCTTTCCCACACTGTGGACTGCACTTACGAGCTAGTTATAGTTACCTAGCCCAGGGCTGGCTCGCCTCCTCCCCAGGTGCACAAACAAGGCAGCTGGCCCCGTCTGGAGAAAGCCCTGCAGTTACACATTGTATCTTTCTCCATTTTTTTCCAATTCCTGGTCCACGGTTTTTCTCTTATCCAAATACAATCCTACACTTCCACAGCCTCTCTTTCTCTTCCTTTTGTCTCTCCACAAAAGGGGATCCTCCCCTCCATGCCTATGCTGCCCATTTTATCTTTCCCAGTTGGCAATCACGCATCATGCACCTACAGCTGACCAGGTTGTTCCCGTAGGCCTCTGGAGATGTCTCTGTCACTCTGCAGCTCCGACTCTTGGAATTCCAAGTCCTCTGTCCTCAACACTGCTGTGTTTGAGAGGAGAGGGAACTTTGGGTCTCCCTACTTCTCCACGTTGGATCTCTACAGCCGCTAGCCTCAGTAACCTTGCGGGAACCACAGCACTTAGAAGAAGTGCCCCCCCGCCCACCATCAACAGAGAATAATGTTCAATTTATGAGAAGCGAAGAAAGCCTCACAAACTATCCTCTGTCTTGGGGCATGTTCTGTTTTTATTTCTTCAGGCAATTCTTTCTTCATTATACTCTTGGTATTTACATGAGAATTTTACTTGACAGGGCATCAGGGTCTTTTTCTCTGCAGGTACCCAACCCTCTGCTCTTTGATGCTGATCAACAGTAACAGCAGAATTCCCAAACTGTGAGATGCTCTTACTAGGATTAAAACCTCTCCACTTATAAAGTAGTCATGGATGTCACACCCAGACTTTTTGTTGCATCTGAAGATTCTATGAGGAGAAGACTCCCATTTCAAGGGGAGAGCCTGCTTGGAGAATTTAACGAAGACTGGCATCTTTCACTTAGCCATATTAACTTAAGCTTCATCCATTTTTTTTGTTTGGCTTGCTGGCCTTAAAAAAATTGCTAAATATGGATGTACCAGTTTCCTTATCATTTACCTATTGAAGGACATGTTGATTACTTCTAGTTTTGGGTGATTAACAATAAAAGCTGGTATCAACAATCACATGCAGGTTTTTTGCGTGGGTGTAAGGTTTGAAATCAGGTAAATATCTAGTAATGCGATTGCTGGGTCACATTATAAGGTGATGTTTAGCTGGGCCTTTTACTTTTTAAACTGAAAATCCTAATTGACTGGATACAACTGATTTTTTGAAAACAAGATGTCTGCATAGTGAGTAAATAGCCTCAATACAGAGGAAATTATTGTATTATTGAAGATCATGATAATTTTTATTGGGTAAATTGAATAATGTAACAGAAAACATTTTGCAAACCAGCTTTATTTTATTGTTACTCCTCCAAACTATCTTATTTGTGTAAATGCAACAAAAAAATCACTGCTATAAATACCATACTTAGTAGTAGTAGTAGTAGTAGTAGTAGTAAAATGACACATTATTACAAATAAGGAATCTGCCTCATTTGATTTTTGGCTTTTCCTTTTCTTTTGTTCTCCAACAGTGTCTGCTTTATTCTTCATATTCAAACTAATAAAATTCTGGTGACTGCATAAATGCACCTAAGCATTTAATAACATGTTTCTTAATATAGACATTTTTAAACTTCAGAGGAGATGTGGAGAAATAGGCTTTAGTGCCTCAGTAACTCCATCCCCCTATGCTACTTTTACCTTATTCCTAAGCCCCTCACTATCTTACAATAATTGATCACTTTGGGGCTCTTCCTCCAGAGATGTTTCTGCAGAGTAAACAAGTGAAGTTTGCAGTGGTTTTTAAATGTGGGGACATCACGTTTCTCAAAGCTCCCTAGGCACTTACTATAAAAGCTGCCTGCAACTACAAACTAAGTCTTTTGGACAGGCAGAAAGAACTCCCAGCCACCAGGTCAAATCAATGTCTTCTGGGTCTTTGGGCACAATGGACAGGCTTTCAGCTGAGAGGTGCCAGAAACCGATTTAGCTAATAGAAACCCTAAGCATACTAGATATACATTACCCTTGGTCCATTACAGAACCCCTTTTTAAAAAAAATGTTTATTTATTTTTGAGAGAGGAAGACAGAGGATCTGAAGCAGGCTCCGTGCTGACAGCAAGGAGCCCAGTGTGGGGGTTGACTCACAAACCTTGAAATAATCTGAGCCAAACTTGGATGCTTAAGCAGCTGAGCTGCACAGATGTCCCTTCCTTTTTTTTTTTTTTTTTTAAGACTGAGGATAATTTATTCCCCCCCCACCCCCCAGTAAGGAAATGAAAATAGGATAAGTACGTGATTTGGGTGCATATAAGCATTTCTGAAAGCAGGACAAAACCAAGTAGTTTGTGGGCTAGAGCAGAAAACATTAATAGTAAGAGAAGCAAAGGAAGGTGCTGGCAGTTTTTGCCAAATTCCACTTTGCATCTTTGGTCCTAACTTGCTGTGTGGCAGATACATTTTACTCCATATGAAGGTCTGATAGTCTTGGCAAGGAGAAAACTCTGTTCTGCATCTTTCTGCTTTGGCAGTGATTTTGTTTATAGCAGGGAAAAGGGACCTGTGTGTCTGAGACAGCCCTAACATAGCTTCCCTTCTCCTCTCCCCAAGAATTCAGATCTCACACCCACACTAGGACTTTAAGTGGATGATAAAGAGCATGACAAGAACATGACTTTTCACACACCAGACTGAAAACTGTGTGTGGAGGTGAGTATTGTTTGCTTTCAATTGCTCTGAATGCCAGGTTGTAGCTAGTAAGGACTGAAAAGCCAAGACTGTTCTTGTGAGCACCAAAATCAGACTTTCTACATTGGCATAAAACTAGGTTATTAATGCTTTTAAGGTTCTAGGAAGTTTTTTTTCTTAATTAAAAGGACACTTCAGTTTATAAAGATGACCCCTGGGGATGAACCCTCAATCTTTCCTCCCCTCTATCATTCTGACTGATCAGGATTGGCAGTGGTTTTGTTGAATAACTGGTAGCTCCCCCTTTTCTCTTCACTCAGTAAACATTTAGTGAGTGCCCGGTATGTGCCAGGCATTGGGAGTGATAACTACAAAGGGATTATATGCATAGCTACTTACAATAATACAGGCAGTGTTGTATGATAGTTTAGTGATCATGAACTTTGGAACCAGTGAGTTCTGACTTCAAGTCCTAGTTCTACCATGTATTGGGGATGTGGACTTGGCCTTAGGATTAAGTCATCATAGGCTTTAGTTTTCTACTCTGCAAAATGGGGCCCAAGTTAGAGCTGATCCTCTCTCTCTTTGTCCTGATATTCTACACCATAACTCTTGTGGGCAACGTGGCCATAATCCTACTTTCTATCCTGGATGCTGGACTTCATACACCCATGTACTTCTTCCTCAGAAACGTCTCTGTGCTTGACCTCTGCTTCACCACCAGCATTGTGCCCCAGATGCTGGTGAACATGTGGGGAGGTAACAAAAAGATCAGCTATGCTGGCTGCATGGTCCAGTACTGGGTGGCCTTGGCACTTGGCTCCACAGAGTGTGTGCTCCTTGCGGTGATGGCAGTTGATCACTATGTTGCAGTTTGCTGGCCTCTACACTATACCTCCATCATGTACCCCAGGCTGTGCCACCTCCTGGCAGCAGCTTCCTGGTCCTCTGGTTTTGCTAACTCCTTTCTCCAGTCCTCAATGGCCATGGTGCTGCCTCTATGTGGAAACCGGCGTGTGGACCATTTCTTCTGTGAACTATTGATCATTGTTAAACTCTCCTGCGTTGATACTGGCCCGACAGAATCTAAAATGTTTATTGCCCGGCTAATCATCCTAGGCATGCCTGTCTCCATCATCCTGACCACTTACGTATGCATCGCCAGGGCAGTAGTAAAAATGCGCTCAGCAGAGGGAAGGAAAAAGGCCTTTAGGACCTGTGCCTCCCACCTAATGGTAGTCTCACTCTTCTATGGGACCATTATGTTTTTGTATCTGCAGCCCAAGGACAACTACTCCCAGGACCAGAGCAAAGCACTGGCAGTGCTTTACATGATTCTTGCACCCACACTCAACCCTCTGGTCTACACACTGAGGAATAAGGATATGAAGAAAGCAGTCAGGAGCTTGATGGGGACGGAGCAGGTATAGGGAGATCAAGAGTGGGAAGAAAGGTGAGGCAACCACTGGCGACACAAGTTGTGGTGTACTTGCTTTAACTGCGCTTGTTTTATGTTTCTGTGAGGGGGTTGGAAAATCTGCTGTGTGCTCTTCTCTAGCTATTCCTGGGATCTTTACAGGGTGGGGACTCACCAGAAGGAAACCTAACCATCCCTTAAAGGAACCTCTGGCCAAGGCAATCTCCCCTGGCAAGTAATTCTGTGTCCCACTGTTAATGTTTTTCTATTTTCAATGCATGGTTACTAGCTTATTCAAATGCCACCAAACATACTCCTAGATGTTACAATAGCACCAATGATCACTCTGCTACATTTATTAAGCAGCTACATGGCCATAGAAGTTTCTTCATTTTCTCCATCACCACTTTCACTATACCATCATCAAAACAGTTGGGAAAATGGAGGATTTAGTCAGTAACATACAATGCAATACTTGTCCATCATGAATAAGTATATGTGGAACAAGAAAAAAGAATAAGAATCAAGTAGAGACTACACAGTATACCAAGGATCCTGTTTCTTAGAATTGAAAGGAGTACCATGACTTCAAGGCAAGGCTTTAGGACATGTCAAATTTTATCTAATTTAGTGTTTGAATAATAAGGATAAACATGTGGGGCGCCTGGGTGGCACAGTCGGTTAAGCGTCCGACTTCAGCTCAGGTCATGATCTCGAGGTCCGTGAGTTCGAGCCCCGTGTCGGGCTCTGTTCTGGCAGCTCAGAGCCTGGAGCCTGTTTCCGATTCTGTGTCTCCCTCTCTCTCTGCCCCTCCCCCGTTCATGCTCTGTCTCTCTCTGTCCCAAAAATAAATAAACGTTGAAAAAAAAATTAAAAAAAAATAAGAATAAACATGTTCGCTTGCTGGAGCTATAAGACAGTTTGTAAATTTTAAAATCACAAAAAAAAAACTGAATAAAGAGAACTGTGAGTTAAGTAGAGACAAGGCAACTGATGTCAATGAGATTCTAAACAGAATTCTCTGCTTACTTTCATAGGGGAGAAGTGCAGAATTGAAAAGCACTATTTGAGTACAGAAGTGAAAGCAAAAGGAGTCAGGGGGCTTGATTTGCACAGCTGCATCCAATGGTTTTCACACAACAATGATCCGTGGTTCCAAATCCACATTGGCATTAACAAGTTGCTCAGTAATTCTGTGGCCTAATATGGGACCCAAGTGCATCCTAATTTTCTGAAGTTTGTCTCAGCGTATAATGACACATCCTTGTAAGAGGAAGTCTGCATTAATTAAAACAAGACTTGAGAAAAACACCCTCTCATTTTCAGAAGAGCACAGTCTTTTCTTATGTGGTTCTGGATGTCATGCTATTATGCCCAGCTATGATAGACTGGAGGCATTACTTTCTTAAATTGCTCATCCATGTGCTTAGAAAGGAGCCTAACACTCTGTAAATAATTAATAGGCTGAATGAATGAATGGACTGAATGAATGCATGGATATGGGAAGATGTCAAAGTTTAGAATGCTACATGCAACATTTCATTCTATAGGATGAGCATTTTGTATTGGCAAGTGACTAAAGGTGCAGATTGAAAATAAAATTATCATATATATGACCAGCTGCAGCCATGTCTACTGAACTCCACTGTAATAACCACACTAAATCACAATAGGCAGGGATTAGTCCAAATAAAAATCATTACTTCAAAGGGAGAAAAAAAAAACTGTAGTGTCTTTAACAGCTTTTCAATTAGAGCAGTGGTTCTCAACAAGAGGCAGTTTTGCCCCACTCCCACCCTTGCAGGGGATGCTTGCAATGTCTAGAGACATTTTTGGTGGTCACAACCTAGGAGGGAGGTATTACTGGCATCTCGAAAGTAGACCAGGGATGCTGCTAAATATTGTACAATGCACAGGATAGTCTTCTACAACAAAGAACTATCCGGTCCCAAATGTCAACAGCGCTGAGGTTGAGAAGCCCTAAATTAGAGAAATAAATATTATGGATGTTCTGATCAAAGACATAACACTTATGAAGGCCACATATTCATGACAGTAGGTAAATTGATATCATTTGAGTTTTTATGAAGTCAGTGATCACTCGGTGTCAGAAAGGGTCTAACTAGGAAAATAGAAACAACTTTAAATATTTACAATGGAGGCCATTTAATGCAGAGCATTGGTGACACAAGTGATAAAAGAACTGCAAATCCAAACAGGAGATACTGAGGAAACCCTGAGATTAGTAACAGTATGAAGTTGCTAACATCCCTAGACTTAAGATAGAAGGAGAGTTGGTATTAGAAGAACCCAAGGGGCAGGGTCATCTGGAAGAAACTGCAACCAACATGGCAGGCCACTCTTGCAAGAACAGGAGCAGCCTTCCTCTACTACTGCCTGAGGTGCCACCTGAAGTGGACTTGGAGGGGGTACTAGCTCACCTTATCCCTTTATTCTCTCCCCAGATATTCTATGGATATGGGAACCAAGGAAATACAGCCTGCAGGTTCATTAGCACCTCATCCCATCCCCACTCTACCCCACCACAAACTAAATAGATCAAGGAAGGGCAATAACTGTATCTGGAGACCAATACGCTCAGGGTTGTTACCATTAATCTTTATTACATTCTGCATCCATTCTTACCTTCTATGAATATTTCCTCTCATAGAAAATTCAGGCCCTTACCTTCATAGGCAACTCCCCACCTCTCTCCAGCAAGGGGGCCACATGTCCTGCAAGTTTTGTGTCCATCTCAAGCCCATTATTTCAGGACTGTCCACTGTACTTTTCATCTCATCTGAGTAACTTCTCAGGGTTGATGGTCTATATAATATAATTGGCTAATATATAAATATATATAATTGGCTAATATAGACATAAAAATATCCATAACAGCCACAGTCTTCATTCCTGTAATGAGTCATGAGACCACTGCTGGTATTGATTTCAATCACATGATTTTATGATCCAGTTCATGTTATTTTTGCTTTCAAACACTACTTGGTCTACCAACCTTTTGTTTCTGGAAGCTATGAGCCTTTGTTGGACTGTCATAGTTTTTGAATGACGCTATCAAACATGGCAGTACTAAGACTTACCCAGAGAATTCCATGGGTTCTAAACATAGTGTTTCTTATCCTCATTGTATAGGATGCAACACATCCTATACATGGGTTGCATACATGCAACCCATATAAAAAACCAATACTCTTAACTAATTGTCAGTTCAATGGAGTCATGGCATGAGGGCCCACCACACCAGGTGAAGTCATAACCATTGTGTCCTCTTGTTAACACACTTATCTTTTGAGAACTAAGCCCTCAAGAGCAGCACAGTTTAAGGTTGTGGGGATGGAAAGAAAAACTTAAGTGGGATATTAGGTGATGAAAGTATTCACACTCATTTCTGCTCCTTGATTCCCAGACCCATGTATTCTGTCTTTGGGGAAAAAGTATACTAGATATACAAAGCATATAATACATGATATATATACCCATAGGATGTTACATCAAAGCTGATGAGATAACATTTTTTTCAGTAGGTCATCCAAATTGTCTATCAGGGTACTTACTTCTAGATATTGTGGTACACGGAAAGAACAATACCTTTTATGGACATGAAGTCATTGTTACATTTTTGTTATGTTGAAATGAGCTTGGAAGGGTGCTATGTGGAATACCATGATGATGAATGAGGCATTCCTTAAGTCCACAGATAATGATGCAGAAGCATAGCAGAGAAGGAAGGCAAATCCATATGTAGAATATGTCCTGTTACAGTGATGAAAATTTTTATGTTGGAATAAACCTGCCCTTAGAAAGATAGCTTGAGGATTCAGGAAATGACAGATAGTTAGGGCTCCATGTAAAACTTTAGGTTTTGCAGTGAATGCCCTCACATCTAGTGGTAGGCAGATCAACATAGTAAGGAAAAATCTATGCCACTGAGCCTGTGCATAGCTTCCATTCCCAGCCCCCCTGCCAATTGATACACAGGCCCACTGAGAAACTATTGGAATGGCTGAAGAAAGAGGCTGACTGATAGCCACCCACATACTCAGAAATATTCTCACCTCCTGTGCCTCTTCTTAGAAGCTTCTCTATATATACCTTCCTCAGGGCCCATTAACAATCTGGGATTTGTTTCTTGAAAAGAAAATGTCAGAAGAGGATATGACTTTGCACTAAAACCCTAAGACTTTTTGTGTTATTTACCTATTGGGCTTTTTCAGAGGATCTACCCAGAATCCCTATTTGCCCTAACTTATGAAACATTGGAGTTGGATCTATTAGTCCTTAAAACCCACGTGGAAGACTGGCTTTTACTGTAGCTTGTATTTGCCATACGGCGTAGAGACAGTCATGTGGACTAATGGGGGGGGGGGGGGGAAGCCTGGAGCAACATAACCAAATATGGCATATCTTGCATTCCAAATCCAAAGTGGCTCAGCCACTGCTGTGACTCTTTCTTACAGGTAACTGTTCAAGTGTAGCACCTTTTTTTTTCACTTTAAAGGAGATTTAGGGGATATCTATTCATGCTCTACATGAATGAATGCTGCATTTCTTCCTTGAAATGATAGGCTCATGGGTCCTATCTCCTACCTGTTGTCATGCATGTATTTTATGAAGGCATAAGATACTCACAATTCAATGCATATCAGATCCATCTGGCCTGATGTCTAGTGGACAGCACAATGTACTGTAAGATTTTATTTGATCATGGTTTCTATGGACTATATTTTGACAGAAGACAGAAGAGTTGAGATACCTCTGAGAAAACATGATAAAAATATACTACTGTCCATTTCAAGTGAAGTTGTACTGTTTTTGACAATCCTTGCTGATTTATATGGAGAAATTCTTATTTTCCACACAAGGAGCTGTGTTGATTTGCTCTAGCAAAGATGCCAAATATACCACAGAAGCTACAATTTTTGTAACTTCCTGATTAACTTTAGGTAATCTATATTTGTTCCACAAGACCCAGTGGCCTTGGCATTAGGTAAACAAGCAAGTTAAATGGAAACAGGACAGTGATGATCCCTCTCCTATATTTAATGATGGTTGTAATCCCTGCAATTTTCACCAGAGTTGCAATATTGGTTTTCTCTATGATTTTACTATAGAGAAATACTTCTAGGGGCTTCAACTTGGTTTTCTTGCCAAATTAGCTCTCCTTCCATATGCACTTATGTGAAAGAATATTTCCTCCAACTATGTATTCAAGACCAGGAGAAATAAACACAGAATTAATCTATGCATGCACTAGACCAACTTTGACATGGATTTGGCCCAAACTCTATTTATCACATGACTTCTAGAAGTTCCCAGACTGGCCCTTCAAATTTGCATATTTTCCTTTCTCTAATGCAGAGTCACTGGTAAGTAATTGCAGATCCCTTTAAGGAAAGGTAAGAGACCTCTATGCTTCATTGCCTTAATCTATAAAATGATAATTCCAATGTTTCACGTTTTTTTAATAGTCTTGAGGTATTTTTTTTTTTAACACTTACCATGTCATGAATTCATAGGAAGTGGGTTCCAGCAGCTCAGCCTCCTTTAGTTTTCACAAAGTATTCTTCTCTGGATGGAGTAGGCTTGCCTTTCAGTTGAAAGCAAGTACCTTTCTCTTTGGCTTCTTCCGATTTCTGATCATTTTCCTTCACATATTTCGGGTAGCTATATCAGCTCTTTGAGTGTTTAATATGCTCAATATGTACATTAATTTTCTTGGCAAGAATCTTGCCCTTAACTTGTTTGTTTACATCAATGCCAACAGCATCTGGGTGACACTGTAGACTCTTCTAGTTTTGCCATGTTAACATTTGTGAGGCACTCCTTTTTGAACAGTGCCCATTCCCTTGTGTCTACAATATCACTTTTCTTGTAGATTCACATATATGTGGACAAAGGAACAACTCCAACTCCTTTTTCTAAAAGGCCTAGAGAATATAGTGGGTGCCTCCCCTCCTTCCCTTTGTGTTGGTCATTTTGGTGAATTATTGGAAGATGGTGGTCTGGCCAAAAGGCAATAACAATTTATTTTTTTAATTTTTAATTTTTTTTGTCTTTAGCATATTCCTATTACAACATTTTAGTAATTATTGCTATAAGTAGTTGTGTTTTTAAATTAAGTTTTTATTTTAATTCCAGTTAGTTAATATTCAGTGTAATATTAGTTTCAGGTGTAAATATAGTGATTCAACACTTCCATACAACACCATGTGCTCATCACAAGTGCACTCCTTAATTCCCATAAACTGTTTAACCTATCCTCCCACCTGCCTCCCCTCTGGTAATCATCAGTTTGTTCTTTATAGTTAAGAGTCAGTGTTCTAGGGGTGCCTGGGTGGCTCAGTCGGTTAAGCGTCTGACTTCAGCTCAGGTCATGACCTTGTGGTCCATGAGTTTGAGGCCCGCATTGGGCTCTGTGCTGACAGCTCAGAGCCAGGAGCCTGCTTTGGATTCTGTGTCCTCCCCTCTCTCTGCCCTTCCCCCTCTTGCACTCTGTCTCTCTCTCTCAAAGATAAATAAACATTAAAAAAATCAGTGTTCTATAGTTTTCAGAGTACAGATCTTCCACCTATTTGGTTAGGTTTATTACTAGGAATCTTATGGTTTTGGTGCAATTGTAAATGGGGGTTGATTCCTTAATTTTTTCTTTCTTCTGTTTCATTATTGGTGTATAGAAATGCAACAGAAATGCATCTGTACATTGGTTTTATATCTTGTTATTTTACCTGAAATCACTTACCAGTTCTAGCAGTTTTTTGTGGAGGCTTTCAGGTTTTCTACATAGAATATCATATCATATGCAAATAGTGAAAGTTTTACTTCTTCCTTGCTGACTTGGATGCCTTTTATTTCTTTTTTTTGTCTCATTGCTGTGGCTAGGATTTCCAATACTATGTTTGATAACAGTGGTGACAGTGTTCCTGACCACAGAGGAAAAGTTCTGAGATTTTCCCCATTGAGGATGATGTTACCTGTGGTTTTTCATAAATGGCCTTTATGATCTTGAGGTGTGTTCCCTCTAACCCTACTTTATTAAGGATTTTTATGATGAATGGATGTTGGACTTTGTCAAATGCTTTTTCTGCATGTATTAAAATGGTAATATGGTTCTTATCCTTTCTCTTATTGATTTGATATATCATGTTGATTGATTTGCAAATATTGAACAACCTTGCAACCCATTGATCATCTTAAATGATCCTTTTAATGTACTGTTGGATTGAATTTGCTAGTATTTTGTGAATTTTTGCATCCATGTTCATTAGGGATATTGGCCTGTAGTTCTCTTTTTTTTTTTTTTGTAGTGTCTTTATCTGGTTTTAGTATTAGGGTAATGCTCATCTCGTAGATTGAATCTGGAAGTTTTTCTTCCATTTCTTTTTCTTTTTTTTTTTTTTTTGGAATAGTTTGAGAACATGCATTAACTATTCTTTTTTTTTAATATATGAAATTTATTGTCAAATTGGTTTCCATACAACACCCAGTGCTCGTCCCAAAAGATGCCCTCTTCAATGCCCATCACCTACCCTCTCCTTCCTCCCACCCCCCATCAACCCTCAGTTTGTTCTCAGTTTTTAAGAGTCTCTTATGCTTTGGCTCTCTCCCACTCTAACCTCTTTTTTTTTCCTTCCCCTCCCCCATGGGTTTCTGTTAAGTTTCTCAGGATCCACATAAGAGTGAAAACATATGCTTTCTGTCTTTCTCTGTATGGCTTATTTCACTTAGCATCACACTCTTCAGTTCCATCCACGTTGCTACAAAAGGCCATATTTCATTCTTTCTCATTGTCACGTAGTACTCCATTGTGTATACAAACCACAATTTCTTTATCCATTCATCAGTTGATGGACATTTAGGCTCTTTCCACAATTTGGCTATTGTTGAAAGTGCTGCTGTAGACATTGGGGTACAAGTGCCCCTATGCATCAGTACTCCTGTATCCCTTGGGTAAATTCCTAGCAGTGCTATTGCTGTCTCTTGCCCACTTTTAAATAAGATTTATGTTTTTGTGGTAAGTTGCATAAGTTTTTTGTATATTTTGGATATTAACCCCTTATCTGATATTTCATTTGCAAGTACCTTCTCCCATCCAGAAGGTTGCCTTTATGTTTTGATGATGGTTGCCTTCACTGTGCAAAAGCTTTTATGTTGATGTAAGCCCAATAGTTCATTTTTACTTTTCTTTCTCTTTCCTGAAAAGACATATCCATAAATATGTTGTTAAGGCTGATGTCTGCAGGAATTTTGTGGTTTCACATATCACATTTAGGCTTTAATCCATTAGTTTTGTGTATGGCTTGAGAAAGTGCTCCAATTTCATTATTTTACATGCAGCTGTCTAGTTTTTCCAAAACCATTTATTGGAAGGATTATCTTTTCCTCATCATATAGTCTTGCCTCCTTAATTGACCATATGGTTCAGGCTTATTTCTGGGCACTCTATTCTGTTCCATTCATCTCTCTATTTTTCTGCCAGTAGCATGCTGCTTTAATTACTGTAACTTTGTAGTATGTCTTAAAATCTAGAATTGTGTGCTGCCCAGCTTAGTTCTTTCTCAATATTTCTTTAGTTATTCAAGGTGTTTTGTGGTTTTGATAAAATTTTAGTATTACTTGTTCTAGGTCCATGAAAAGCGCTATTAGAATTTCGACAAAGATTGCATTGACTGTATAGATTGCTTTGAGTAGTATCGTCATTTTATTTATTTAATTTTCAAAGTTTATTTATTTATTTTGAGAGATAGAGAGAATGAATCAATGAATGAATGAGTGGGTCAGAGGAGCAGAGGGAGAGAGGAAAAGAATCCCAGGCAGGCTCCATGTTCAGCATGAAGACTGATTCTGGGCTTGATCCCTCCAACTGTGAGATCATGACCTGAGCTGAGACCAAGAGTTGGAAGCTCAACTGACTGAACCACCTAGGTGTCCCAGTATGGACATTTTAACCATATTAATTCTTCTGGGCGCCTGGGTGGTCAGTTGACTGAGCGTCCTGCTTCGGCTCAGGTCATGATCTCACAGCTCGTGAGTTCGAGCCCCGCGTCGGGCTCTGTGCTCGCAGCTCAGAGCCTGGAGCCTGCTTCTGATTCTGTGTCTCCCTCTCTCTCTTCTCCATCCCCACTAATGCTCTGTCTCTCTCTGTCTTAAAAATAAATAAAACATAAAATAAATTTAAAAAACATGTTAATTCTTCCAATCTATTAGCATGGGGTGTGTGTGTGTGTGTGTGTGTGTGTGTGTGTATAATTTTTTTGAAAAATACATTTATGTTCTCACATTTCTGGAGGTTGAAGGTCCAAGAGCAAGGTACCTGTAGGGTTGATTTCTTTTGAGACCTATCTCTTTGACTTGAAGATGATCACCCTCTTGCTGCTTCTTCAGATAATTGTCTCACTGTGCATATGTGCCCCTGGAATCTCTTGGACTGTATGTACTAATCAACTCTTTTTAAAAACTTTTTATTTAAATTCCAGTTAACATACAGTGTGATATTACTTTCAGGTTTACTGAAACACTTCCTGCATCACCCAGTGCTCATCACAAGTGTACTCCTTAATCCCT
Source organism: Acinonyx jubatus (assembly GCF_027475565.1). Lineage (NCBI taxonomy): Eukaryota > Metazoa > Chordata > Mammalia > Carnivora > Felidae > Acinonyx > Acinonyx jubatus. The sequence continues at coordinate 88,657,300 of NC_069380.1, read as the reverse complement.
ATACACTATTTCGCCCAATCCCAACACCCACCTCCCCTCTGGTAACCATCAGTTTGTTCTCTATAGTTAAGAGTCTGTTTCTTGGTTTGCCTCTCTCTATTTATTTTAATTGTAGCATTATCTAAAATAGCTCAGTGTTGGAAACAGCTCAAGTGTTCATCAACTGATAAATGCATAAAGAAGATGTGGTTATATATACACAATGGAATATTACCAGCCATAAAATGGAATATATATACACAATGGAATATTGTATATATACAATGGAATATTACCAGCCATAATGAAATCTTGCCATTTGCAATGAGTGGATTGAGCTAGAGAGTATTATGCTAAGTGAAGCAAGTCAGTGAAAGACAAATACCATATGATTTCACTCATATGTGCAATTTATGTAGCATGGTATATCTTTCCATTCGACTATGTCATGTTCAATTTCTTTCAACATATTATAGTTTTCAGAGTATAGATCCAGACTTTTGGTTGTTAAAAGTTGTTTTTATTATTAATTCAATTTCATGAGTAATAATCAGTCTGTTGAAAATTTCTATTTCTTCTTGGTTCATATTGGAAATGTGTGTGTGTGTGTTTACATTTATCCATTCTTTCTAGATTGAAAAGTTTGTTGACATATAATATTTTCTTACAATCCTTTGTGTTTCTGTGTGTCAGTTATTTTTCCTGCCTCATTTCTGATTTTATTTATTTGACTCCTCTGTCTTTTTTTATTGATGAGTTTGGCTTGAGATTTGTCAATTTTGTTGTATTTTGAAAGAATCAGCTCTTGGTTTTATTGAAATTTTCTATTTCTATTTCAGTCCCTATTTCATTTATTTCTGCTTGAATCTTTATTATTTCCACTTTCTACTAGATTTGGGCACTATTTGTTCTTTATTTTCTACTTCCTTTAGGTGTAAATTTAGGTTGTTTATTTGAGATTTTTCTTGTTTCTAGAGAAGGCCTGTACTGCTATAAACTTCCCTTTTAGAACTGCTTTTGCAAGGATTTTTGATCATTGAGTTTTCATTTTCATTTGTCTCCACATATTTTTTGGTTTTCTCTTTGATTTCTTTGTTGATCCAGTTATTGTGTAGTAGCATGTTGCATATCTTCACATCTTTTTTTCCCCCAGTTCTTTTCTTGTAGTTTATGTCTCATTTTATACTATTATCATCAGAAAAGGTGCTCAACATGATTTTAATCTTCTCAAGTTTATAGGGCCACTGCTTTTGTGGCCTAATATGTGATCTACTCTGGAAAATGTTTCTTGTACACTTGAAAAGAATGTGCATTCTGTTGTTTTTGAATGAAATGTTCTGCATATCTCTGCTATGTCCATCTGGTCTGGTGTTCCATTTATAACCACCGTTTCCTTGTTGACTTTCTGCCTGGAGGATCTATCTGTAGATATAAGTGGGGTGTTGAAGTCTTCTATTATTATTTATTACTGTCAATTTTTCCCTATAAGTCTTTAAATGTTGCATTGTGTATTTAGGTTCTTCTCTGTTGGGTGCATAGATATTTACAATTGTTATAAACTCTTGTTGTATTGATGCCTTCATCACTATGGAGTGTCCTTCTTTGTCTCTTGCTATAGTCTTTGTTTTAAAGTCTATTTTGTCTGATAAAAATATTGCTAACCTGCCTTATTCTTTTTTTTTAACTTCCATTTGAATGGAATATGTTTTTCCAGCTCCTCATTTTCGACCTTGATGGTTCTTTAGGTCCAAAATGAGTCTCTTATAGGCAACACATCGATGGGTGTTTTAAAAAATTCGTTTAGTCACCTTGTATCTTTGATGGAACAGCTAGCTCATTTACATTTAAGGTAAGTATTGATAGACATGTACTTATTGTCATTTTGTTCATTGTTTTCTGGTTGTTTGGTAGCTCTGCTCTGCTCTCTTCTCTTTCTCTCTTCTTTTGTGGTTTATTGGCTTTTCTTATGTTAAGCTTGGCTTTCTTTCTCTTTATTGTTTCTGTATCTAACACGGGCTTTTGATTCATCATTACCACTAGGTTTATGTATAACACCTTATTTGTATAGCAGTCTATATTAAATTGATGGTCACCTAAGTTCAGAGTCTAAAAGAACTAAATTTTTATGGAGTTATTATTCTAACTGTATTCAATTTTAGGGCAGATATTTCTCCTGAGTTAATTTATCCCTTTATCATTATTATAGTTACCTCCATCATAACCACATAATTTTGTCTCATATTTTATATGTTTAATTTAGCTTTATGTCAATTAGCCTACGGTAGTTTTTTTTCCTTTTTATTTTCAATCTTTGAGTGTCTTCATGCATTAGTTATTTCTATTGTAAAAAGAATGTAGTTGAATTGTGTTACATAATTAGTAAATCTTTGTATTCTGGCTCTAACCCCCAGTTTTCTCTTTCCCAAGGAGCTTTGAAGCACAGAGGTCTGTGCTGTAAGAGTCACAAATGTGCTGAGAGCAGCTGCACTTTTAGCATGAAGCTTACTACTTTTTCATCAGATTAACTTTATATTTATTTGAGGCAGTTATTAAAAATTGTTTATAAGAATTTTACTGAGAATTTTGACTGTTTTCAAGAAAAAATTAATTTTCTATTTATCATTCTGTGATATATAAGAATTGCTAAGTACTTTGATAAAAGTACAACACTGCCCACATAAAAATATTAGCTATTGACACAACAATATGCTTATACAAAATAGAATGTGTAAGAATTCAAGAAATACTTCTAGTGATGTAAATAGATACAAAATTGTGCACACACAAGGTAACATGGGGTCTTATGAAGTATTTGAGAATGGGCAATACTTTTGTGCTCTGGGGAATGGTGATCAGTATTCACAGAGTGAAGGGAGCATGGTTATGTACACTTATATATCACACTCCATGATTAAACTAGACATAATCAGCAGCATATGGTAAATTCAAGCATTGTTTGGATCCAAAATATACAACAGTGAAGATATAAAATTTTTTGTCTAGTGAAGGCAGTCCAGCATAATCCAGCAATTGTAGTTACTGTACTTTAACTGATAGATATGTCTCATTATGGAGGAACTCTTAGAAATAAGGATATCCAAGTAATCATAGGTATGAATTTTTGACAATAATTTTAGGAAAGGACAAAGAGTGCTCTGGCTAGGTGCAACAGTTCCAAACATTTCATTACATGTATCTAATCATTTATTTTCTCTGTTCACTTCGATGATTTGAAGAAATTCCCAAAGTAAAAATTATTAATGCATTCTCAGAATTTTACCTCACTAAAATTGTGGAGTGGGAACATCTAATCACATGCCCCTTTGTATCTGAGAAGTGTGTGAGGGTGTTCGAGACTCTGAGAGAATTGTCTCATATTTACAAAAGCACAGTTCAGAAATGATCATCTGTTATTACTTTTGAGCAACACAAATGGAAAAATCGCTGGCAAACAACAGGAGAGAAAAATAATGATGTTCTGTAATCCTTGTACATTATAGCTGTACATTATGTAAATAGTAAGGCAGCTGATAGTCCAGTAAAAGAAAACAAAGCAGCTCACCAGTGCCAGGATTGTGTGGGTGGCCTTGGTTTCAGAAGAGGGTCTTGGGCAGAGGCTGGTCTTGTGGAGATGCTGGATTACCTTGTGATGTGTGAAGAGGAACTTTACCGCTACACATTTGAGTAGATCATAAGGAACATACACAGGAAATCTCATAAGACCTTGCCCCCTAGAAAAGCAGTCTGTGGAAGGAGATCAGACTTTTTTCCACTACAGTATGTCAGAGAAAACACTTGTCCGATTCCAGTAGTGTTGTACGGGGCCACAGCACTTATGATGACATGGATGTAGATTAACATGTTGGTGATCCAGAAAGAAAAGAAGACAGGAAAAATGTATGAGGAGATTTTGGGTTGAGCCCCGCCCACCTAGAGTTGCTGGGAATGATAATTATGGCTTGAAAAATACTCAGGGAAGATGTGGTGCAGAGGGAAAGACCCCAGGTAACTCTGTATAGGTACAGCACTGCCTTGCAACCAATGTCATCCAGAAATTTCTTACTCCAAAGGCATTCATTATTTCTGGGATTGCACTGAAAAGAATTGTCATGACATTAGATAAAGTTAAATGGGTAAATATCAAGTTTATAGGTTTCTTTGTATGGGGCTGGGCAAGAACGTGTTGATGAATAACACCACTAGCAATGTATTTCCAATAAAACCAATTCCAGTTTGAGACAGAAAGAACATTTCTAAAATAGTCTCATTTGAAATCATTATAATAATTGGCTCTTATACTATGGATCGTCTCCTCCACAACTCAAGAGGGCACTGAAATGATTTTTAAGCCTAATGGAAATAATAGAACTCTAAGAAGATTCCATGATGTATGATCACTCTGAGCAGAAGATTGTGTGAATGCTCTGTAACAATATTGAGGAAATTAATAATCAGTTTCGGAGGTAAATGTCAGGAATTGTTAAAGTCACTTCACAGAAACATTAGGGTTAAGACAAACATGCTTATTTATAAAAAAACTTCTCAAAAATAACTTGAATTTCCCAAGGGAAAATATTTATGCATTAAAAACAATATTTATACGATTTTATGTTCTATGTATATGTTCTGAACTTCATTTCTATATTTTGAATGCATTTCAATCTATTGTCATGAACAACAGAAAATTTTAATGTATTTTAATGTCAACTATTATGTTGCTACTATAGTTGGCATTCGTCATTTTTTATTATTATTTTTTATTAGTTTTCTTTATTTTTGAGAGGCAGAGAGAGACAGAGCGCGAGTGGGGGAGGGGCAGAAAGAGAGGGAGCCACAAAATCTGAAGCAGGCTCCAGGCTTTGAGCTGTCAACACAGAGCCCGATGTGGGCCCAAACTCACTAACCGTGAGATCATGACCTGAGCTGAAGTGGGTCGCTCAACTGACTGAGCCACCCAGGCACCCCGACATTCATCATTTTTGTTGTCATTCATCAGAAGAAGACTCCATCCCCAGAGTCACATCCTACCATCAGGCTCTGTAAATGCCTTTTTCTGACCCTACTGCTCATGTTTCCCCAACTCCAATATCCTACCAATGTACACAGTAAATATATTTCAGTACATGGGTCAATTCATTGCATCCTGAAAATTCACTTCATTTCTTCACTCTACCCTGAAGCCACTGCTTCAGTTGAGACTCTCTCAGGTAGTGGAATCTTTGTCTCCCCTCCACTCCTTTTTACCAGGCTTGTATGTGACAACATTCTCTTTGATCACTAGCATTTGCAGGTAATTTTCCATCCCTCCAACTTTGAAACATTTGCTATCAGTCTATATCCATCACAGTGCCTGTAGAAATAATCTGCTGACTCAAGTCACCCACCTCCATGGCTCCTGACTTAGTATGATACTTCCCAACTCAACCCATGTTATGTCTTAGTGATTGTAGATTCACGCCAATGGGTTAGCATGATAGCCTCAGTCTCTGACATTTGTGATCTCCTATCTTCCAACACTCCTGGCTCACCTGCGACCCCCTCCTCTCTCTTTTGCTTACACACTAGCTGTTGTCATTACCAATATAGTAAACTTATTATGTCATTTTCAAGCCTCACATTGTCCCATTACCAGCTATTTCCACTTAGTCTATCTAATCTTTGGCTTTAATATTACTTTGTTATCATCAGGGTCTGAAAATCTTGACTCTCCATAACTTTGTCACAACTTCTCCTTACCTAAACTTCCACAAGCCAGCATTATAATCACTTCCTGCAAAAATATGTGATTCCATCCTTTTTTTCCCCACTTCACACTCCTCATCACATGAAAGACAACTTGCATTAAATCTAGCATTTTTCCTCGTCCATGGCATCCTGGTCAGATAAACATGGATGGAGAAAAACATAAAACAGTGTACGTGAAGTTATACCAAATTCCTCAGTACTAAGTCCGGTGGGCTTCTTTCTCTTCCCAGAACACATAGAAATTTTTGATAGCATTTCTACTGTATTCACTTTCTCACTTCCCTTGATCACTATTTAATAACATTTTCTCTATTCTCAAAACACCAACATATGCTCTGCCAGTGTCGTTTTGATGCCATGTTGCATATTTTTATCGATATATATTTGATGTGTAGTAGTATGACAGTGTTGGGTGTACTACATAAAATTTCATATTTGTATATATCACAAAATGATCACCACAATAATTCTGGTTAACATCCATCACCACACATAGTTATAAATTTTCTTCCTTGTTATGACAACATTTAAGATCTACTCTTTTAGCAGCTTTCAAATATACACACTATACTAACTATACTAACTATAGCCATAACTATTACTATAACTATAGCCATACTAACTATAGCCATTACTAACTATAGCCATAACACTGCAAATTATAGCTCCATAATTTATTTCTTTTATAACAGGAACTTTGTACCTTTTTACCATGTCAGCTATTTCTCCAATCTCCTGAACCTCACCTCAGGCAAACACCAATCTGTTCTTTTTATCTATAAATTCAGTGGGATAAGTTTTAAATTTTTTGATTGCACATATAGACGAGATCATACAGGGCTTGTTTTTCATGCTCTGACTTATTTTATGTGGCATCATGTCCTCAAGGTTCATCCAGGTTTTCACAGACGCAAGAACTCTATTTTTAATGGCTGAATAATATTCCATTGTATTCAATGAATTCCATTGATCATATCTATCTATCTATCTATCTATCACCTATCTTTTATCTATCATCTATCTATATCTATATAACTTTATTTTATTTATTCATTCAACCATTAGTGAACTTCATATTTCATTTAGAAAAGAAATCAGTGAAAAGACTCCTTCAAAATAATCCCACCACTACATCATACCTTTTTTGTATCCTTGCTGAGAAAAGCACCCTTCTCCTCTGGCACTGTGAATGAATTGTCTATGTTTCTAATTATAGCTAATCCATCCATTGTGTGTTTGGGGGGGGTCTAAACCATCCACATTTTCTGTGGTTTTCTTTGGGAGTGATGAAATGTTTCGAAGCTTAATGTGAGCTGTGGTTGCACAACATTGCAAATGTAGGTTCCACTGAATGGCACAAAATAAGATGGCTAACGTTATGTTTTGCTAATTTCATCTCAATAATGTATATAAATATACATATAAATAATGTAAGCTATATATACCAAGGTATAAAGAGAATAATATATCATAAACAGTTTAAATTTCTCAGATATTCTAAGATGCCTTATATTTAAGAAATCTATTAACATAATTGTCCATACTAATGCCTGAAACATGAAAGGCACATGATATTTTAGCAAGTAAGAAAGGTACACTCATGTATATTTAACATGCATTTATGACAAAATAAAACCCTATCGTATATTGTAAATACAAAGAAGATTTTAAATTTATGCAAGAAAGATAGCTAATATAAACATAGAACAAACAATAAATTATGGTACCCAACTAATTCTCTTTTAAGTGAGAAGTGTAAGTGCACTGCCTATTATGTCCCCGTTTTTTATTGCATTGGGGCTCTTAACATATATGGAAAAGAATTAAAAGAAGGATAAGCATTCCAAAAACCAGAAATGTGATTGTTCTTATTAATTGATGATAATATGGTCTACACTGAAAATAAGTTTAAAACTCTAGAGAAAAATATTACAGTAGGTAGCACAGCTACTTATTTTAACAGGTATTTCCATAGATAATGTAATTTTAGAAACTATAAGATTTAGGATGACAATAACAGTGTGAGGTAACTTCAAATTTATGTGAGAATTTCTATAATAAACTGCAGAAGTCAATTGAAAACTGTTAAGACAGAAATAGTAGTAGCACATAGGATGTTTATAAATCAGAATACCCAATATCATGAAGTGCCACATGTCAACCATATTTAAAACTCATTGCAACTGCCCACAAAATCTAAATCACTTTCTTACATTGACTTGGAAAATTTGTATGTAAATTTTGTTTTTGAGATCAGAGACAAATGAAGAGGCAAGAAACATGAACAGGAAAACAAGGCAGTAAAAATTGCACATATTTTTGTGATGAACACTGCATGTTGTATGGAAGTGCTCAGTACACCTGAAACTAGTATTACACTGTGTGTTAACTAACTTGTGTTAAGATTTGTTTTTAATGTTTATTTTTGAGAGAGAGAGAAAGAGAGAGAGAGTGCGCTACCCAGGAGGGGCAGGGAGAGAGGGAGACACAGAATCTGAAGCAGGCTCCAGGCTCTGAGCTGTCAGCACAGAGTCATGATGTGGGGCTGGAACCCGCAAACTGTGAGATCATGACCTGAGCCAAAGTCCAACGCTTATCTGAGCTACCCAGGTGCCACAACTAACTTGGGTTTAAATAAAAACTTCTAAAACATAAAAAATAAAAATAATAAAAATAAAATAAAAAGCAATGTTTAAATAAATTAATAGATCAGTGGAGGAGATGAAAGAAAATGAGAGAGAAAGGGAATAGAAATTAGGAGACAATGTTTAATCAAGGTGGAAAGGTAAAGAGAAATAATAAATATGAAGGTACAAGTAGAATTAAAAAAGACAAAAGGATGAGAGTAGTGGCATGCCAGCAGGGAAATCAGCTAAAGAAAACAAGGGAAAGAGAGAAAAAAAAATACAATTGAAAACAGGCAAGAAAATAAAGAAAATTGTGCAAATAAAAAAGCACAGAGAAAGGATTGTAGAAAAAATGAAGCCTAATAATAAATAAAAAATATTAGGATACATATCAGAATAATTAAAAAACATGAAATGGGGAATTTTAGGAAAGCAAGAAAAAACAATAATGTGTGAGAAGCTTTGGTTTCTGAGTAAGAATTTGATATGAGAATAATTTAGATAGTATTGTGGAGACCCGTTGAATTCTCCAAGTTAATGTGATTTTATTTTTATTTTTATTTTATTTTTAACTCCCAAGTGAATATTACTTTAGAGCAAACACATTTGAGATTCAGCGGCTGCAGGAATAAGCCTCCTAGAGTCTTTCCTTTCTCACTAAATTCAGGAACGACTGAGAAAGAAACTTTTATAAATTCCCTTCTCTGATGGTGTTTTATGGTCCTGAGAAAGAAAGAAAATACTACTTGCACCTGCATAAAAAGTGATTATACAAATTTCTTATCTTTTATTTGTTCTCTTCAAAACCCATTTATTCTTACCATAGAAGCCTTTTCTCTCCCCTCTTTCTTTTTTTGAGGTTGAGTATATAAACTCCTCATGTTAGCCATTTATGAGCTACTTCTTTTATGAACTCCCATAAGCATGTGAATAATTTTTTTTTTTTTGCTTTTTCTCTTGTTCTTCTTTTATTGATTTAATTTGCAGGCCCTCATAACCAACATAAGAGGGTAGAGGAAGAGGCTTTTCTCCTCAGCATGATCGGTAAGAAATAGTAAAACTGAAAAAGGATATAAATTTATGTAATCTAAAAATCAGGAGGCACTCACAAGTGAGAGAAATATTATGACAAAGCAATGGAAAGTAGAGAAATGACACCAACACAGTAGAGACAAGAATGAGAAAATAAAAGGAAAGGAGGTTTTTACCATATGTGGAAAGGAATGGAGAAATGAATTAAAAAAACTAATATTCAGTTAATGTAAGGAGTCGTGAGTTTTAAAGGAAAGAGGAGGCAAGAAGAGAAGAGGGCATGATATAAAGAGAGAGGAAGAAAAGGAGACACCAACAGCAGACACTAAAGATGGGAAAGGGTAGACTGAAGTAAGAGAAAAAGAAAGAAGAATGAATAAACACAACATAACTTTATACTAACTTGTATAAATAAGAATGAGAGAAGAAAACTTTTACTGGAAATGCATCTTAAATAAATGCAGCTGTTTATGTTTCAAGTTAGTTTATGAATCTGAACTTTACATAAAAAAAATATGTGAGGTCTGGCCTGAAGTAAAATCCTTGATTTTCATACATCTTCATATTTTTTGCCATACAAAATGGGTTTATACAATTATTTTTAGTGACTTATTAATAAGTTTTCCAAAAGAGATTCAGAAGAATTGTGATTGAGAGGGACAATATACAGGACAGATTCAGAGTAAAAAAACTTAGTTTGAGTATTCAAAAATTTTGGATCTTAGAATATTAGCATATATGTCAGAATAGACAGAATAGGTATGAGTGGTCATTCATACTCTGATGGAGATGGTAGTAATGCATGAAATGGTTTCATGGAAAAAGGAAAAAACATTATAGAAAACTATGTTAAGAATGTAAATGATTATAGAAAGGAATATAATATAAGCACTTAAGATAACAGAAGGGAGTGAAAGAAGGAAGAAATGAAATGTCAAAAGTAGAAGAGAAGAGGAAAAGCAGGGAGCAAGTCCGGAGTACATTTAAAATAGAATTGCAAAATGGGGCGTCTGGGTGGCTCAGTCGGTTGGGCGTCCAACTTCGGCTCAGGTCATGATCTTGCAGTCTGTGAGTTCGAGCCCCGCATCGGGCTCTGTGCTCAGAGCCTAGAGCCTGTTTCAGATTCTGTGTTTCCCGCTCTCTCTGACCCTCCCCCATTCATGCTCTGTCTCTCTCTGTCTCAAAAATAAATAAACGTAAAAAAAATTAAAATAAATAGAATTGCAAAAACAATAAATTAACGATTGAGGGGTGCCTGCCCCTGGGTGGCTCAGTCAGTTAAATGTCTGACTCAACTTCAGCTCAGGTGATGATCTCATGGTTTGTGAGTTCCAGCCCCCATCAGGCTCTGCACTGACAGCGTGGAGCCTGCCTGGGATTCTCTCTCTCCCTCTCTCTCTGCCCCTGTCCCCCACTCTCTCCCTCTCTCTCTCAAAATAAATAAATAAACTTAAAAAAATTAATCAAGGGGTGATAAATGAGAACTTTTGAGAACCACGAAAGATGGAAGATAGTAAAGGTATAAACAAAAAAATATTGATTAAAAAAATACAAATATTAACATAAAAGATAAGTTTGAAGACTGTAAGAGAAATAATAAGTAATTTTAATCACAACACTGAGAATTATAAAGGAAGAGCAATGACAGGAGAATTCAGCAAAATAAAAAGAGGAATAAGAAAGACTGATGAGAGAAATGGAATAGTAAAGAAATGATAAGAAAAAGAAAAGGATACAGGAGTGTGGGTGCAGAAACACAGAGAAAGGAGACTTACCTTTAAGCACAGGCAAAGTATTCAGCAGAAAATGTACTTGACATAAGAAAGGATTAGGGAACCAAAATTCCTGCAAAGAATGGCCAGGTCTCTCCCTGCATGCAAGAGCTGCACACAGGGAGGGGACTTACTGAGTCTGAGCTCCTCAGCAGTTCAGGAGGCACCTCTGATGGGCTCCAGCTGGATGCAGGTGCCTGGATCCAGGGCTATGAGGGGCGGGTTGCTTCATCCCCAAGGACTGAAAAAACCCATTTGTGCACAGTGAACTTTCTGATTTGTCCAGAGGAATCACAAATTACTCTGTGAGTTGCAGAGGGTTCTCTTGATGAATTTGGAAGTGTTTTTAATCATAGTCAGCACCTGAGGTCACAAACATCTCTTCTAATTTTCAAAGAAGGTATTCCGAGGAGTTCTAGAAGACTAGAGGAGAAAGTAAACTCAGAGTGTTCATTGTTTTCACCCGCTAGAAAGCAGGGTGTTTTTGTTTGTTTGTTTAATCTAGTCAAAGTACAGCCATCCAGAGAGTAATTTCTTTCCTCAGACACTTTAGTATTGATCCATAATTTATGTTGGAGCATCCAAACCTCTATTGATTCAATTAAAAAGAAATATAAGTGCTAAGGTTCTGGGGCTACTAAACCAACTGAATTTTTAATTGAAAACCTAATACCTATAAGTGCTTTAATTAACATAACTATATAATTAAAGCAATTTATTGTTTTTTTTTAAATTTTCCTTGTGGAAATTTGTGCAATTTGTACAGTTGTCAAAATCTTGCATTTTGTAATAAAGCAATCAGCCTGAAAAATAAATTACCCTGAAATTCATGTTGTGTCTAGTTTAATGAGATAAGGGCTGAGCTCAGAATTTTTTGTACAAAATTATCAACACAGGGGCACCTGGGTAGCTCAGCAGGTTGAGTGACCCTCTCTTGATTTCAGATCAAGTCATGATCCCAGGGTGGTGGGATGGAACCCTGTGATGGCTCTGCGCTGAGCATGCAGTGCTTAAGATTCTCTCTCTCTCCCCCCCTGCTCTTCTCCCGCTCGCATGCTGTCTCTCTCTAAAAATAAAATTATATATATATATATACACATATATATATGTGTATATATATATGTATATATATGTATATACATATATATATGTGTATATATATGTATATGTATATACATATATATATGTGTGTATATATATATATATATATATATATATATATATATATATATCAACAGAATCAGTGAGTTCCTATTTTGGAAGTGAGTTTAACAATTTTATTCTAAGCTAATGTTGTGACTTCTGGGAAAGTAGAGCTTCTTTCCTGTTCCCATCCCTGGAGTGTACCCCCTTCTTTAGTAAGACAGGCACCTGACTCCAATATCAGACCTAAAAATGCCATCTCTTATCTCTATTAATCATTTGACAACTATTTACTCAGTGTTCAGGTTTCAATATTCAAGGTTTTTGTTTAAATTTAATGTTTATTTATTTTCAAGAGAGTGTGTGTGCACAAGTGGGGGAGGGGCAGAGAGAGTGGGGGACAGAGGATTCGAAGTGGGTTCTGCACTGACAGCAGCGATGTGGGGCTTGAACATAGGAACTGTGACATCATGTCCTGAGCCAAAGTCAGATGCTTAACCGACTGAGCCACACAGGCACCCCTTAATATCCAAGGTTTTAAAAGTCATTGATAATTCATGTGACTAAATATTATTTATAAGCCTGTACTTCCAGATGTAGGCCATACATCAGTAAACAAAGGAGACACAATTAATACTTTAAGTGTGATCCTATTTTTCATGCAAGCAGCATAATATCATGTTGGAATGTAAATGAAGGATAAAAGGTTTGCTGGTGGAGGTAAGATGCTAGAACGTTGAAAGTAGTGGTCAGGAAGGACACTGTCTTGGAGATGAGGTTTCAGCAAACTCTTAAGGAAGTCAGGAAAAGGGTATAAGGGAATCTGCGAGGGGAGCACTGCAGCCAGAGGAAGAGACACATCAGCTGGTGAGGGTACAGGGGGGATGTGAGGGCATGGGAAGGGTTCAGCAGGCCAGGTCATGTCTGGTTTAGTAAGCCATTAAAAGGCTTACTTTTGCCATTATTCTGAGAAAAATTGATGGACATACATAATTTTTGCCAATTGTGACCTGGGCTGGGATGGTGCTAGTCTTCTCTTTTCATGTTGTCATCCTTTAGATTATAAATTATGTGGTCATTTTACAAGCTTCAGTCCCCTACGTAGTGCCCCCTAGATGGCACAGTCCCTTTAGCTCAATGGATTTTTCAAGAATCACTTAATGGACCTCTCCCCTCATTTGCTACGACTACTGAGCTTGCATTATTTGTTCCAGCAACAGATCTACTTGAGGATCCAAAGACAGATGTACTTAACTGCTTCATTCTTTTGTCTTTGTTCATGATCTCCTTTTGACCTGGAAGGCTTTTCCTTCTTCCAATTTGCCTAGCTCATTCCAACTCATCCTTCAAGCCTCACTCAGACCTCATTTCCTCCATGAAAGTCTTTCATGGTAATCCAGACTGGGCCATGGAGCTCTAGCTTGTACCCCAGCATCAGAACAACTCTTTGTGTGACATGGTAGTTTGTGACACTAACCAAGTGGGCAATTCTGAGCAGTTGAGCATCTGACTAATGTTTGACAGCATAGACGTGGGTGACTCCCTGAGGAAAGGCTGGTGCACCACTCTACAATTCACTCCAAGTCCAGTTTGAAAGGGAAAATAATATCCCCCGCAAAGTTTTGGGAATTTGGGAGTGTGCCACAGCATGAAAGGAAGATACCGTGCAACACAGAAGAAAGACTAGGTTGGTCTTGTTTCTTGTTTCCAGAATGTCTTGGGATGACAGCCAAATTGCCAATGTGCCTTCCAGGAAAGTACAATAGTAGCTTATATAGGGACTTTCATTATGAAATGAGAGATGATGGCTGTGTCCTGTGTGGTCTGTGGCCAGAATCTGACACAATACACATCTTGGCAGGTGCAAGCATGGACAGGTAACAACACCTGGAGATCAGCCTGGCCAACATCAAGATATTACAAAGTCTCTGAAAATTTAGGCCTAGTCATGAGGGTTAGGAAAAGAAAAATCCTGAGTATGCTAAGATTACTTGGAATTTCCTTATGGAATATGAACTCAGAATGGAAATTAAATTCAGTAATGAAAAAATAGTAACTCAATCTTCTTCACACATCTGAGAAGGCAGCCTCAGATTTATAATGATTTTCTTTTCATATTTATGTCCCAGAGCCTATGGCAACACCAGGTGCATCAAAATCATTCATCAAAGTTTCTTAAATGCACTGTCCACATGCCTCCAGAAGACAACTTCTCCCTGAAACCAGTTAGTGTTCAGAATAGGAGAGGAGGATGGGGAGACTCTCTATCAGTATCATCACAGATTGAGGGAAAGAAATGGAATTTCAGGGGAGGGAAGCAGGGAGATCTGCACACTTAAAGCCCAGGGATGTGGAGCAATGGCAGTGAATAGGCTTTCTATGTGAGTGGGAGTGATCTTGGGCATCTTACATGATATTTTGTGGGGGGGAAAAGTTTGAGCAAGATCAGCATTCCTGCAGGCAGAAGAAACTATTACTTTCTATGGAATTAATAATCCGTAATCCTAAAAACACTTTAATCCAATCACAGTTAAATATAAAAGTTGAAAGAATAAAATAAAATATTTTAAGGGAAATTTGAGATGGAATAAACTTTTACTGACATGACCTTTTTGAAAATTCAAAGTTCTGTCCTAGTTATATCTCAGTGAAATAAAAGAAATTGAATTAAATAGTTTTTATATTCAGTAACTACAAGGGTATAATGGACAAAGGTCTCTCAGCCCAAGTTCTTCTTGAAGTAGAATAGTAAGCACCCACATCTGTTGTAAATTAAGTATCATTCTGATTAAGTATGGGCCAAAGACCATCAAGATGTCTTTATAATTATTATCATTGTTATTATCATATCTCAGTATAGTTAACATACAGGTGTACAGTATAGTGTTTCAATACTTCCATATATTAGGTGGATACTAATTCCAGGTATAAAATATAGTGTTTCAACACCTCTGGACATCACCAGTGCTCATCACAAGTACACTGCTTAATGAGCTGAAACCAAGAGTCGGACTCTTAACCAACTGAGCTACCCAGGCACCCCTCTTCTGCCCATTTTTTAATTGGATTATTTGTTTTGGGGGTGTTGAATTGTACCAGTTCTTTTTATATTTTGGATACTAATATTTCATCGTTTATGTCGTTTGAAAATATCTTCTCTCATTCAGTAGATTGTCTTTTAGTTTTGTTGATTGTTTTCTTGTTGTGCAGAGGTTTTTATTTTGATGAAGTCCAAATAGTGTATTTTTGCTTTTATATCCCTTGCCTCAGGAGACCTGTCTAGAAAAATGTAGTTATGGCTGATGTCAGAGACATTATTTCCTGTGTTCTCTTCTGGAAATTTTATGGTTTCAGGTCTCATGATTAGGTCTTAAATCTATTTGTGTATGGTGTAAGAAAGTGGTCCAGTTTCATTCTTTTGCATGTAGCTATCCAGTTTTCCCAGCACTATTTGTTGAAGAGACTGTCTTTTACTCATTAGATATTTTTTTCCTGCTTTGTTGAAGTTGAATTGACCGTAAAATTTGGGGTTTATTTCTGGGCTTTCTATTCTGTTCTATTGATTTATATGTCTATTTTTGTGCCTATCCTGTACTTTTTGATCACTACAGCTTTGTAATATAACTTGAAGTCAGGAATTGTGATATCTCCAATTTTCTTTTTGTTTTTCAAGATTCCTTTGGGTATTGGGGTCTTTTGCGGTTTCATACAAATTTAAGATTGTTTTTTTCTAGTTCTATGAAGAATGTTGGCATTTTGATAGGGATTGCATTGAATCTGTAGATTGCTATGTGTAGTATAGATATTTTAACAATATTTGTTCTTCAAATCCATCACCATGGAATCTCTTTCCATTTTTTGTGTGTCATCTTCAATTTCTTTCATCAATGTTTTTTTGGTTCCGGAGTGTAGGTCTTTCACTCTTTGGTTAATTTTATCCCAGGATATTTTATTATGTGTGGAGGCATTGTAAATTAAATTGTTTTCTTAATTTGTCTTTCTGCTGCTTCATTATTAGCATATAATATGCAATGGATTGCTTTAATTGATTTTGTATCCTGTGACTTTACTGAATGCATTTTCAGGTCTAGTAGTTTTTCTGTGGACTCTTTTTAAAAAATTTTTAAAATGTTTATTTATTTTTGAGAGAGAGAGACAGAGTGCATGCAGGGGAGGGGCAGGGAGGGAGGAAGACACAGAATTCGAAGCAGGCTCCAGGCTCTAAGCTGTCGGCACAGAGCCCGATGCAGGGCTCAAATTCATGAACAATGAGATCATGACCTGAGCTGAAGTTGGATGCTTAACTGACTGAGCAACACAGGCGCCCCTTCTGTGGAGTCTTTAGGACTCCATTAGGAATTACCATATATAGAATCATGTCATTTTCAAATAGTGAATTTTTTTTTCTTCCTTACCTATTTGGATGTCTTTTTCTTTCCTAGTCTTATTGCTGTGGCCAGGACTTCCAGTACTATGTTTAATAATAGTGGTGATAGTGGATAGTGGATAGTTTCTGATCTTAGGGGGAACTCACTCTTCCCCCATTGAGTATGATGCTAGCTGTGGGTTTTTCATATGAGGCTTTTATTAGGTTGAGGTATGTTCCCACTAAACCTTCTTTGTTGAGGGTTTTTATGAAGAATGGATGTTGGACTTTGTCAAATAATTTTTCTGCATCTATTGAAATGATCATATAGTTTTATTCTTTCTCTTATTGATGTGATGTACCACATGGGTTGGTTTGCAAATATTAAACCATGCTTGCATCCGGGAATAAATCCCATTTGATCATGGTGAATGAATTTTTAATGTATTCTTGGATTTGGTGTTAATATTTTGTTGAGGATTTTCACATCTATGTTCATCAGAGATATTGGCCCGTTGTTCTCTTTTGTGTGGTGTCCTTATCTGGTTTTGGAATCAGAGTAATGCTGGCCTCATAGAATAAATTTGGAAGTTTTCCTTCCTCTTCTATTTTTTGGAGAAGTTTTAAAAAAAAGAGTTACTAACTCTGTTTAAATATTTCATAGAATTCACCTTTTAAACTATCTGGTCCTAGATCTTTGTTGGGCTTTGCCTTTTTTTTTTTTTCTCTTCTTTTCTTTTTTTCTTTTTTGATTACTGATTCAATTTCTTTGTTCAAATATTCTACCTCTCCCGGATTCAGTTTTAGGAGGTTATTTACCCATCTCTTTTAGATTGTCCAGTTTTTTGGCATATGATTTTTCATAATATTCTCTTACAAGCCTTTATATTTCTGTGGTGTCATTTATTTCTTCTCTTGTTTTTGGTATTGTATATTTGAGTCTTTCTTTCTTTCTTTCTTTCTTTCTTTCTTTCTTTCTTTCTTTCTTTCTTATGAATCTGGCTATAGGTTTATTATTTCTGTTGATCTTTTCAGAGAAACAGCTCCTGGTTTTATCGATATGTTTTTTCTTTTTTTAGTTCTATATTATTTATTTCTGCTCTATATTATTTCCTTTCTTTTGCTGGTCTAGGTTTTTTGTTCTTTTTCTAGCTCCTTTAGACATAGATTGGGTTATTTATTTTTCTTACTTCTTGAGGTAGGTCTGTATTGGTATAACTTCCCTTTTAGAACTAATTTTTCTACATCACAACAATTTTATACCATGGTGTTTTTATTTTCATATGTCTCCAAGTAATTTTTTATTTCTTCTTTGATTTACTGATTGGTCTATTCTTTGTTTAGTCATGTTATTTAACCTCCATGTATGTGTGCTCTTTTCAGTTTTTTTCTTGTGATTGCTTTCTAGTTTCATAGCTTTGTGGTCAAAAAAGATGCATGGTATAACTTAGATCTTTTTGAAATAGAAGAAACTTGTTTTATCATCTAATATGTAGTTTCTGGAGAGTGTTTCATGTGCAACTGACATGTGTATTCTGCTGTTTTAGAATGCAATGTTCTTAGTACATCTATTAAATCCATCTGGTCCAGGGTGTCCTTTAAAGCCACTGTGTCAGTGTTGATTTTCTGTTTAAATTACCCGTCCATTGATGTAAGTGGGTGTTGTCACCCCCTACTATTATTGTATTGCTATCAATTATTTCCTTTGTATTTGTTATTAACACTTTTATTGTAGGGGATAAGCTTAGGAATCCCCCGGGCTTACACCAATGGGTTAACAAGCATAAAGAAATACAAAGTCATAAAATGCTCACACCCGAGTTTGGGTAAGTCAGATTGGCACCCCAAGAATAGGGGGTGCAAAGACATCCCTAGGATAGGGAGGTGCAAATGTTCCAGCATTAGCGAGGTGCAAAGGCACCCCAAAATAGAGAGGGGTGCAGAGCCCCCAAAATAGAGAGGCAAAGGCCTAAAATAGAAATGGTGCAAAGTACCATCTATCCAGTACATAGATATATGAAATAAACAAGATTAGATATTCAGGGTGGAAGCACCCCCAATTTAGTACTATAGCAGAAAATATGCTTTCATAGGAGAATAGGGCCAGGTTAGGTAAATTGGTGAATTGGACTATGGACTGCTGCACTGCAAGCAAAGCAGCCCAGAGCAGAGATGGTTAACAAAAGAAAAGGAGCCTTGTCAACCCTGAGTTTATTCTCCCTATCTGTCTCATCCCTTAGGCTAGCAAAGATAAACAGAGGTGCTGCCTCATGTCCGCTGTAAACAACCTTCCTCCCCATTGCCTGGTTCCCGGATTTTATTTTGCATAAACCCAAATCCCTAACCACCAATATGTTCAAGTTTTTATGTTTTTGGGTGCTCCTAGATATATATACCTAATATAGGTTATGCTTTAGTGTTGCATTGTCCCCTTAATGATTATATAGTGTCTTTAGTTGTCGCTTATTACAGTATTGTTTTAAAATAAAATTTGTCTGTTATAAGTATGGCTACCCTGGTTTTCTTTTGACTTACATTTCCATGATAAATGTTTCTCCATCCCCTCATTTTCAATCTTTAGGTGTCTTTAGGTGAAATGAGTCTCTTATAGGCAGCATAAAGGTGGGTGTTTTTAAAAAAATCTATTTTGTCACTCTATGTCTTTTGATAGGAGCATTTAGTCCATTTATATCAAAAGCAGTTATTGACATGTATATATTTATTGCCATTTTGTTACTTGTTTCTTCCTTCCCTTGCTCTCTTCTCTCATCATAAGTTTGCTTTCTTTAGTGATATACTTGGATTTCTTTCTCTTTCTTCTTTGCATATCTATTACTGGTTTTTGATTTGAGGTTAACATTATGTTTTTGAATAACATCTTATGCATATCTATCAAAAGTTGATGGTCTCTTAAGTTTGAAAACGTTTTTACTTGCCCCCTCCCCATTTTAGGCATATGGTGTCATATGTTATATCTTTTTTATTTTGTGAGTCCCTTGACTGATTTTTATAAATATGCTGTACTTATTTTTACTGCTTTTATGCTTTCTACTTTTCTTACTCTTACTTATGGTCTTTTCTTTCCACTGAAAGAGTCCCCTTTAACATTCTTTTTGGGCTGCTTTGGCCATCATGAACTCCTTTAACTTTTGTTTGTCTAGGTAACACTATTTCTTCTATTCTGAAAGATACCCTTGCTGAATAGGGTATTCTTGATTGCAGATTTTTTTGTTCAGCACTTTGGATATATCATGCCACTCTGTTCTGACCTGCAAAGTCTCTGATGAAAAAAGTGCAGAGAGCCTTTTGGGGTCTCCTTTGCATATAACTGTTTTCTTTCCACTTGCCTCTTCTTTTTTAAGCTTATTCATTTATTTTGAGAAAGGGAGGGGAAGGGAGAGTGAGGGAGAAAGGGAGAGAGAGTATCCCAGGCAGGCTCCTTGCAGTCAGTGCAGAGCCTGACATGAGGCTTGAACTCACAAACCATGAGATCATGACCTGAACCAAAACTAAGAGGTAGTTTAACTTACTGAGCCACCCAGGTGTCGCCCTCTTGCTGCTTTTAAAATTCTTTTTACTACTGCTTTTTTGAATTTTGATTATTATGTATCTTGATGTGTACCTCCTTTGGGTTGATTTTGTTGAGGAAATCTCTGTAGCTCCTGGATCTGAACCTCCTTCCCCAGATTCAGGAATTTAAAAAAAATTTATGTCTTAATTCTACTTTGAAAGAGAGACAGAGTGCAAGCAGGGGTAGGGTGTAGAGAGGGGGAGACACAGAATCTGAAGCGGGCTCCAGGCTCTGAGCTCTCAGCACAGAGTTCAACATGGGGCTGGAACTCACAGACTGCGAGACCATGACCTGAACTGAAGTTGAATGCTTAACCGACTGAGCCACCCAGGCACCACAATTCACGAATTTTTCAGTTATTATTTCTTCAGATAAATTTTCTGCCCCCTCTTCTCTATCTGCTCCTTCCAAGATCCCTATAATGTGAATGTTATTATGGTTGATGGTGTCACTGAATTCTCTAAATCTATTCTTATCTTGCACATTTTTTTCTTTTTGTCTTTTGAATTTATTTTTATTTATTTATTTAATATTGAAAATAATTTATTGTCAAATTGGTTTCCATACAACACCCAGTACTCATCCCAACAGGTGCCCTCCTCAATGCCCATCACCCACTTTCCCCTCTTCCCCATCCCCCATCAACCCTCAGTTTGTTTTCAGTATTTAAGAGTCTCTTATGGTTTGCCTCCCTCCCTCTCTGTAACTTTTTCCCCCTTCCCCTCCACCATGGTCTTCTGTTAAATTTTTCAGGATCCACATATGAGTGAAAACATATGGTATCTGTCTTTCTCTGCCTGACATATTTAACTTAGCGTAATACCCTCCAGTTCCATCCACGTTGCTGCAAATGGCCCGATTTCATTCTTTCTCATTGCCAAGTAGTATTCCATTGTATATATAAACCACAACTTCTTTACCCATTCATCAGTTGATGGACATTTAGGGTCTTTTCATAATTTGGCTATTGTTGAAAGTGCTGCTATAAACATTGGGGTACATGTGCCTCTATGCATCAGCACTCCTGTAGCCCTTGGGTAAATTCCTAGCAATGCTATTGCTGGGTCATAGGGTAGCTCTAGTTTTAATTTTTTGAGGAACCTCCACACTGTTTTCCAGAGCAGCTGCACCAGTTTGCATTCCCATCAACAGTGCAAGAGGGTTCCCATTTCTTCACATCCTCACCAGCATCTGTAGTTTCCTGATTTGTTCATTTTAGCCACTCTGACTGGTGTGAAGTGGTATCTGAGTGTGGTTTTGATTTGTATTACTCTGATGAGGAGTGACATTGAGCATCTTTTCATGTGTCTGTTGGCCTATTTTTTTCTATCACTTGCTCACCTTGATTACTTTCACTTACTCTGTCCTCTAGGTCACTGATCTTTTCTTCTGCTTCCTCTGGTCTACTATTTATTCCATCTAATGTATTTTTAATATCACTTATTGTGTTCTTCATCTCTGATAGTTTTTTAAAAATCTGTTTGTTAAGGGTTTCATTGATGTCCTCTACTCTTTTCTCAAGACCAGTGAGTATCATTTTGATCATTCAAATTCTTTATCATACATATTACTTATATCCATTTCATTTAGCTCTCTTGCTATGATTTTGTCCTTTTCTTTAATGTGGGTTATATTCCTCTGTCTCCTCATTTTATCTAACTCTCTGTCTATTTTTATGTATTAAGAAAGTCAGTTTCATCTCCTGTTCCTGAATATAGAGGGTGGGGTGCACAGTTTTAACAATGCGGTGCTCATTCTTAGCCACAGGGCATGTCCCTATGTTGCTGAGAACAGGGTTGGCCAAGGCCACTCTTCAAAGCATGCATGCATCATGGGGTGTGCAGTTTTAATGAGGTGCACTTCCCCTAAACTACACAGAAAGGAGATCGTGTTTACAATGTTTGCACTGGTCTTCTGGGGGAGGGGCCCACAGCAGCAGAACTGAGGCATGCCCAGCGGTAGGGACTGGGCACAGTGTAATATGTTAAGTAGTGAATGACAGCAACAAACTAGTGCCACACTTGACTCCATGTTTATGCTTGGGGGCAGAGGGCGAAATGGCACCTGGCAGCTCTTTTGTTCCTGGAGTTGTCTCTCAGTGATTTCTGGCTCTCTTGGACATGATCTGTGATTAGTAAATATCTGTCCCTTCTGAATGCCCCAGGTGTTGTTCAAATTGCTGTTTATGTGCTGTATCAGCATGGGCTTGTATTGTGCTATCTCTTTCTTTCTTTTTTTTAATCTTTTTATTTATTATCATTTTTTAATTTTAACTTGTTTTATTTTTTATTTTTTAAAATTTACATCCAAATTAGTTAGCATATGGTGCAACAATGATTTCAGGAGTAGATTCCTTAGTGCCCCTTATTGTGCTATCTCTTTAAAGGTGGACCTAGTTTCCTATTGCCCTCTCAGCTCTCCCAGAGCTGAGCCTGGTGATTTTTTAAAGTTTCAGGCTTTAATCCTGCTGGTTGTAAGGACTCTGAAAATTTGGCCCAGCTAGTTTTCAAGAGATTCTTCTTCCTGGGGTACAGGCTTCCTGGAGTGATAGTCTGTTTCTCACCCCTCTCCCCACCTGTGGCTCCTTCCCTCGCAGGCATGGCCATGGCTCATTTAGCTCCCCACCACATCTCTGCCCTTCCTATCCTCTTCAATGTGGCCTCTTCTGTACGTTTAGTTGTGGGGTTTGTTCTGCCAGTCTTTAGGTCATTTTCTGGGTTATTCACACTGATTTAATGTTATCTAGTTGTATCCACAGGATGAGGTGAACCAAAGGTCTTCTTATTTCACCATCTTCCCCACACAAAGCTATAGATACTTCAAGTTTTTAATAAATTATTAGTCTAATATAAATGTATCCTTTTTAGTTTCAATCTTTTAGTGCATCAGTTCTTTCTATTGTGAAAAGAATGTGAGTGAACTGTGTTACCTCATCAATCTCTAATCTGTGGCTTCAATTTTCAGTTTATCTTTCCCAAGAAGTTATGAAGTTCAGAGGTCTGTGCTGTAAGATTAATACATGTGCTGAGAGCAGCTGCATTTTCAGCATTCATTTTATTCTTGTTTTCCTAATCACAAGTTCCCTTACTTTTTTTTTTACTTTTTTAACATTTATTTATTTTTGAGAGACAGAAAGAGACAGAGAGAGACAGAGCATGAGCAGGGGAGGGGCAGAGAGATGAAGACACAGAATTCAAAGCAGGCTCCAGGCTCTGAGCTGTCAGCACAGACCCTGATGAGGGACTTGAACTCACAAACTGTGAGATCATGACCTGATCTGAGGTTAGACACTCAACCAACTGAGCCACCCAAGCACCCCTCCTTACATTTGTTTAAACACAGTTCTTAATGAAAAAAAAGTTTAAATATTATACTGAGATTTTAGCTGTTTTCTAGAAGATTTTCTCAGGTTTTCTAATATATCATAGTGTTATGTCTCAGAAGTGCTAAATATTTCTTCATAAAAGTGCAAAGCTTCAAAAAAAATCTGCCACAATATAGAATGTATGTTTTCAAAAAACAAAATGTACATTTAAGGAATACTTCTAATGGTGCTAACAGATACAAAGATGTACAAATAGAAAGCCAAGTGTTTTTCACCAAGCATTTGAGAATAATACATTTGGCTTTGAGGACACTTGGTTATTCAGTGGAGTAGGGAAAGTATGGTTATATTTAGTTACATCATTATCCATGATTTAACCAGATATAATCAACAGCATATAGTAGCCTCAAGTATTGTTGGCTTCCAAGGTACACAACAATGTAGATATAACATAATTTTGTCTAATGAGGGCTGTCTAGCATATACCAGCAAGGGTAGTTGCTATAACTCATCTAATACCTATGTCACATTAGGGAAGATGTCTCAAACTGGAAGCATCCAAATAATTAGAAGAATAATTTTTTTACAATCATTTTAGAAAAGGTAAAATAGTGCCCCATTCAGGTGCAATATGTTTTATTTTATGAGTATTGTCATTTATCTCCATATGTTCATTAAGCTGGATGGTTTGAAGAAATGGCCAAAGTAAAAATTATTTATACCCTTGCAGAATTCTACCTTACTAAAATCTTAATGTGGGAAAATGTAATCACATGGCTCTTGTGTCAAAGAAGTTTGTGAGGGCGTTCAAACCTCTAAGGGACATAGACTGTGGTGAGGACTTTCTCGTTTTTGCAAAGTTACAGTTCAGAAATGATCGTCTATTATTATTTTTGATCAGCACAAAAGGGCAGATTGCTGGATAACAAGAGGAGAGAAAAATAGTAATGTTCTCCAGACTTTGTACATTATGTCTGTAAATTATGTAAATGGTAAGGCAAGTGTTGGTCCAGTAAAAGAAAACAAAGCAGCTCACCAGTGCCAGGATTGTGTGGGTGGCCCTGGTTTCGGGAGATGGTCTTGGGCAGAGGCTGGTCCTATGGACATGCTGGACTGTCTTGCGATGTATGAAGAGAAAGTTTACCATGTATATACTGGTCCAGATCATGAGGCAAATACACAGAATATCTCGTAAGACCATACCCCCTAGAAAAGCAGCCTCCTGAAGTTTATCAGGTTCTCTCCCGCTACAGTATGTCAGTGAATACACTTGTCCAACTTCACTGATGTTGTAGGGGCCCACAGCAGTTATGATGACACGGACGTAGATCAGCATGTTGATGATCCAGAAAGAAAAGAAGGCAGGAAAAAGGTACGTGGAGACTTTGGGTTTGAGCCATGCCCACCTAGAGTTGCTAGGAGTGATAATTATGGCCTGAAAAATACTCAGGAAAGACGTGGTGCAGAGGGAGACACCCCGTGTGACTCTGTAGATGTACAGCACTGCCTTACAACCAATGTCATCCAGAAAATTTCTTACCCCAAAAGCATTTATTATTTCTGGAATCACACTGGAAAGAATTGTCATGATATTAGCTAAAGTTAAATGGGTGCATATCAAATCTATAGGCTTTTTGGAGGAGGGCTGAAATAAAGTGTTGATGTTTAACATGAGTAATAATGTGTTTCCAATAAAACCAATCCCAAATTGAAAGAGAAAAAATATTCCCAAAATAGTATCACTTGAAACTATTATATTCATGGCCTCTTCTACTCTGGATAGACTCCTCAACAGCCTAAAAAGAGGCAGAAAATGATCTGTAAGTTTGATAGAAATAACAGGACTCTGTGGAGAGCCCTTGAGATATGATCAATCTTGGCAGTAGGTTGTGCAAATATTCTATAAGGGTATTCAGGAAATTAAGAATTGGTTCTAGAGGCATATGTCAAGGATTATTGATGTCACTTCAGGGGAGTATTAGGTTTGAGACAAAACATGCCTTATTTATAAAAACATTACTCTAATTCTGAGAAATAAACTGACTATCCTGAAGGATAATTTTTTTATTCATGAAAAACAATATTTCAGATCTATGGAGATTTTATTTAAGTTCTGGGTATGTATTCTGAATTACATTTTATAATTTTAATGCTTTTCAATCTTCTGTCATAAACAACAGAAAACTACTAATGTATTTTAATGTTTATTATTTCATTTCTACCATATTTAACACATAGTATTATCACTATATTGTTATCACCATATTGTTACACTTCTGGTGTAATTTTTCACCAGAAGAACTCCATCCCTAGAGTTTCTCATGACCATCAGGCTCTGTAAATTCTTTTTTTCTGGCCCTTTCAACATGCTTCCCCAAGTCCAAGACCTTTCCAATGCACATGATGAATATCAGATCAGCTCATGGGTCAGTTCATTGCATCTGCCAGCTCTGTACTGAAAATTCACTTCCTGTCTTTGTTCTACCTGGAAGTCACTGCTTCTCCAGCATCTCTCTCAAGTAGTGCGATCTTTCTCTCCTCTGTCTCCTATATCACTAGTCCTGTAAGTGAGAATGTTCTCTTTGACACCAGGCATATTCAGATAATTCTCCATTACTCCAGTTTTGAAACATTTGTCATCATTCTTTGTGGAAGTTATCTACTTACCCAAGTCACTCCCCTCAGTAGCTAGTGACTCATTGTGACTCTTCCCAACTCAAATTCTGTCATGTTCTTGGAGATTTCCCATACAGATGATCAGTGCAATATTCCTAGCCTCTCACATTTGTGATCTCTCTTCCAACACTTTTACTGCCCCCAACCACATCCACTTTTTCTCCTGTTCAAATACTAGAGTTGTCATTACAAATATTGTAGACTCATTGTGTTTCTCATTTTCCTACTACCAACTATTTGCAGCTTACTTTATCTAATCTCTAACTCCAGTATTACTTTGACATCATCAGTGTCTGAGAAACATTGAGCTCTTTACTCTCCACAACCCTCCCAGAGCCTCTCCTTCTTACCTGAACTTCCACAATCCAAGGTCATCATCACTTCTTGAAAAAATAGCTGATTCCACTGATTTATTTTTCCTACTTCATAGAACTCACCATGGAAAAATATCAACTCCTGTTAAATCTAATATTCTGTCTCATTCATGGCATCATGCTCAGATAATCAAGGCTGGAGTAAAACACAAAATATGTTAACTACACTCATGTCAAATCCTTCACTACTAAGGTCCAGTGAACTTTTATTTTCAGCAGGAATCACACTAAATTTTCTAGAGTATTCCTTGGGTATTCACTTTGTCACTCATCTTGATGACTACTTCATAACTTCTTTATTTTTAAACTGCCAACCTATCCTCTCCCAATCTCACATTCAATTGATGACAAATTGCACATTTTTAATTGAGATATAATGGACATGAAAGTTTATGTTAGTTTCAGATGTACAACATGTGACTTGATATTTTTATATACAGTTGACTCTTCAAAAGCAGATTTGAAGTCCCTGAGTGCACTTATATGTGGATTTTTAAAAGTACAATACTGTGAATGTATTTCTAGTTTTGTAAATGTATTACTAATCATTTTCTTAATAACATTTTTCTTCTCTAACTTGCTTTATCATAAGAATACAGTATATAATGCATGTATGATACAACATATGTGTTAATTGATTGTGTTATCAGTAAAGCTTCTGACCAACAGTTGGTGACTAACAGTCAAATTTAGGGGTGTCAAAATTTATATGCATATTTTCAACTGCATGGGGGTTCAGTGCCCTAATCACTATGTTGTTCAAATGTAAATCGTATTGCAAATTGATCACTACAGCAACTCTAGTTAACATTCATCATCACATATAGTTACTACTTTTTTCTTGTGATGAGAAATTTTATTATTTACTCTCTTAGCAACCTCAGATATACAATATATTATTACTAACTATCATCACCCCCTTGCTGTACACTGCATCCACAGGACTTATTCTTTTATAACAGGAAGTTCATACCTTTTGTCCCCCTTCACCCATTTTACCTACCCTTCAACCCCTTTTATAGCAGCCACCAATCTGTTCTTTGTATCAATGGATCTTTTTTTATATACCACATATAAGTGAGATCACACAGTATTTGTCTTTCTTTATCTGACTTACATTAGGTTCTATTCATGTTGTCTTAAAATTTTTTTTAACATCTATTCATTTTTGAGAGATAGAGACAGAGCATGAGCGGAGAAGGGGCAGAGAGAGGGAGACACAGAATATAAAGCAGGTTCCAGGCTCTGAGCTGTCAGCACAGAGCCCGACGCGGGGCTTGAACTCACGACCTATGAAATCATGACCTGAGCTGAAGTCGGATGCTCAACTGACTGAGCCACCCAGGCGCCGCTCTATTCATGTTTTCTTAAATGGCAAGATTTCCTTTTTACTGACTGAATAATATTCCATTGTGAATAAGCTCCATTTTATAAATATTTGTAAATAAATGTACATATGCATTTTTATTCATTTATTGATACACTGCATACTTCATTTAGAAAATTAAAATAAGCAAAAGATTATTTCCCAAAAAACTTGCCACTACATTAATTTCTTTCTCTGTGTATTTGTCATTCTACCCTGGTGCTGTGAATGAATTGCCAAGGCTCTTTATCATAGCTAATCCATCCATTTGTGCAATAAATCTGAGGTTCTCTTTTCTGCTTAAGACTCCAATCTTTCATTATTCTTCTCTCTTACACCCATTATCAAAATTTCCCTATCAACATGCAGATGTAGTGTGTTTCTTGCACATTTCTTGAGTCATTTCTACCCTTCATTTGAGCAATATTCCTGCATGTAATTATCTCAGTTTGTCTCCAGTTTCTCACATCTCATTTGCTCTTGGTCCCAGAATGTGGTAGACTGCAAAAATACCTATGAATTTTTCCCTATGTAGACATTGTAATGTGTTTTTCTCCATCCCTTGAATATGGTTTAGCCTTTGACTTGCTTTGCCATTCATTGTGGAGCAAACATAAGACAAACAGAATCTTGATAAGTGCCTTCATGCGGGGCTTGCTCTCCTGTGAACGTATGAAGCATCCTAGCTTATTAGGTTATTAGAAAATGAGCAGGGGTGCCTGGGTGGTGCAGTCAGTTAAGCATCCAACTTCAGCTCAGGTCATGATCTCATGGTTGAGGGGTTCAAGCCCTGCATTGGAATCTCTGATGATAGCTCAGAGCCTGGAGCCTGCTTCAAATTCTGTGTCTCCCTCTCTCTCTGCCCCTCCCCGCTACTTTCTCTCAAAAAATAAATAAGCATTTAAAAAATTTAAAAAAAGAAAAAGAAAATAAGCAACCACATGGAGGAAATCTTAAGCCAAATCCAGAATTATATGTGAAAGTTTTCCACTCCAAGAAACATCAAGACCCATATGAAACACTGGCCACCCTCCAGCCTACTACCTACATGACCGCATTTGCAAGACCAATCTGAACAAAGCAAAAGAAGCTAGAATCAAAAACTCATGTATTGCATAAATTCATTTATATGAAATATCCTAAAATATATAAATTCCTAAATCTGTAGACAGCAGACTTGTGGTTGCAAGGGCTAAAGACAGCGAGGACAAAGGAGTGACTGTGGAGTCTAGGGCTTTCTTTTCAGGTGATGAAACGCTTTGAAACTTAATAAAAGTAGTAAAACATTTAAAATGTTATGAATCCGACCTAATAGCACACTTAAACATGGTTTATATTTATGTTATGCTAATTTAATGTCAATAAAATATTTAAATATACATATAAATGATTAGAAACTATGAATCAAAGTATAAACAAGTACAGTATTTTGTGAACAGTTTGGATTTTCTCCAAAATGTTAAAATGTCTTAACTTTAGAAAATGTATTAAAGAAAGTCTCATATTAACATCTTTTTTTAAGTTTATTTATTTATTTATTTATTGAGAGAGAGAGGATCCTAAGCAGGGACACTGTCAGCATGGAGCCCAAACCCAAAGGTAGTTGTAGGGGTGGGGGTACTGGACCTACCAACCATGAAATCATGATCTGAGCTGAAACTAAGAATCAGGTGCTCAACCAACTGAGCCACCTAGGCAGCCCCTCCATATTAATATCTTAAAGAAGAAAGGCACATGACTATCTCATTAAATGGGTAAGAAACATATATATTTAATATTTGTTTATTATAAATATATAATTCCTTAGTATATTATAAATATAAAGGAGATTATTGACTTTATGCAAGGTAGTTAGCTAATATAAACATAGAACTAATAAATGAAGCCCAATGCTCTTTTAAATCAATAGTGTTAGAACTGCACCAACTGTCATGTCCACACGTTATATTGCATTTTAGCTCCTAATATATGTGGTAAATAAACAAATGAAAAAGAATAAGCATTCTAGAAAATGAAAAGATGTAACTGTCATTATTCACTGATTATAAGATGGTTGACACTGAAAATAAGTTTGAAAACCTAGAGAAAAGTATTAAATTGGTAACACAGCTCATTATTTTGGAAGTTAATTTCTTTATACAGTGTAATTTTAGAAAATTTAGGATTAATAATAATACTATGAAATAATCTTAAATTTGTGTAAGAATTTCTTGGATAAAATTATACAAATCTGTTTAAAGTTGTTAAGAAAGAAAAAATTCTCCCTAGAACATTTATAAATCATAATGCCCTACATCACAAAGTGACGGTTCTCAGCAATATTTAAAATTTAACACTATTTTCAACAAAATCTAAACTCTTTTGTTACATTGAGTTTGAGAGGTTGTTTCTAAAATCTTGTTTGTTAGATCAGGAGAGAATGAAGAACTAAGAAAGAGAAACAAGGCTTTATTGAAGAGAATGTTTAAAATAAATGAGAAGGAGAATTAAAATCAGGAGACAATTGTTAATCAAAATGGAAAAGAAAAGAGGGGGACAATGAATATGAAGGTACAAGTGCAAATAGAAACAGAACAGGAGAGAACAAAGGTATTGCCATCTCAGCCAGGAAATCAGCTGAACAGAATGAGCAGGAAAAGAGAAAGAAAAGCAAGTGAGGGCAGTCAAGAACCTAAGGAAAATTGTGGAAATAAAAAAAGGCACAGGCGACAAAAAAAAGATTATGGAAAAAGTTAAGCCTAACATGACATAGAAAATATATAAGGATATATAGCATTATATAGGCATTATATATAGCATTATATATATAAAGCATTAAATTAGGGATTTTAGGAAATCAAGAAAAAGAAAAATTTTTTAGAAGCATTGGTTTTCTAAGAAATTGCTACCAGACAATTAGATAGGATTGTGGCTGACTCTCAGAAAATTACTTTAAACTAAAGACATTTGAGATTCAACAGACATAGGGGTGGGGAAGCCTGCTAGGAGCTTCTATGTAACTAAAACTAGAAACTTCTGGGAATGACACTGTTATAAATTCCCTTCTCTGGTGACTTGAGAAAGATGGAAAATGGCACTCACACCTGCATAGACAGTGATCATCACAAAATTTCTTGTCTTCTGTTTGTTCCCCTAGAAACCAATTTGTTCTTCTCATAGAAGGCTTTTCTTCCCCCTTCCCAATTTTTTTGAAGTTAGTTATATAAACTCTTGATTTTAGCCATTCATGAGCTAAACTCTTGTGAGCTCCCACAGAAACATGAATAAATTTGGGGTTTCATCTCCCATTCAACTGTCTTTTGTCAGCTTAGGTTGCATGCTCCCATATCCAACATAAGGGAGTAGAGGAAAAAGATTTCCTCCCTAAAAGGAATAACAAAAAGTCTTAAAACTTAGACATAAATTTGTGTAATTTAAATAACAGGAAGCCTTTATAAGTGACAGAAATTGAATGGCAGAGCAACAGAAAATAGAGAAATGAAAAAATATATATACCAAAAGGAGAAAGTAAATAAGTTATTACAGTAAGTGGAAAAATGGACACATGAATTAAAAATCAATGATTTAATCAACAAAAGAGTTGTAAGGATAGAGAAAGTGAGGAGGAAAGAAAAGTGGACATGATAAAAAAAAAAAAAAGAAGCCATAGTAACAGAAACAAAAGATGAGAGTCGGGGAGACTAAAATAATAAAGAGAAAAGAAAAAAAGAATATCCTTGAATATTATTAAATTAGAATGTTTTCAAAATATTTTAGAGTGAAAACATTCACAGATGAATAAGGGAAAGTAATTAATTTGGACAGAGGAAAAAGGATTTAAATACTGAAAGGTGAAAAAAGAAAAACCTGAATAAATGATGAATGAATTGGATAGTGAATAGAAGGCAATGAACGTCAAGTTAATAGAGAAGACAAAAACACACACGTTAGAGATGAAGAGTAGAGGAGACATGATTAAAAATCTATTTGTGAAGGCAGATTATTTTAAATAAATAAGATACAGGAGTCTGAGAGCAGAAGAGATAACAGGAAACAGGAATGGTGTGGTAAATAAAATGAGTAGTAGGAAACTGCCAATGATTAACAAAAAAATAAGAAATTGAACAAGAGTAAGAATTTCACAGCTATGAGTAGGAGTATACACTGAAGAGAAGAGGGTGAACAGGACAAGAGAAAGATGACACGAAAGGAAGCAAAGTGTATATAAAACGATCAAACAAATTTATCCACTGGTAAAGCTAGAGCTCCCTGGGCTGTTATCAGACATCAGCAAAGCATGCAGGTCTTCAAGCTTTCCTGCTTGTTTCCAGAAACTTCTGGAACTATCTGTACCCAAGTTCTCTCTGGCCGTCACTCCCTGGGGACTTATGTCCACAGTCCTCTGAGGGAGCATTGGTTCTCTCTCACCACTTTGCAGTTATGGCCTAGAACTGGGGGAGCTTTCTGTAGGCTCTTCTTGTCCATTTTTCTAAGTCTCCCAATCCCTAAGGTGATGTCATGAGGCCATTCTAGGAACCTCATGTTTGCCTATAATGCATTAAAAGAAATAACTGCTCACAAGTTATTACACTGATGTAAATCTTTAAGTATTCTTTTGAATAGTTAATTCTGACATGGTGGTATTTGACCTGTGACATAATATATTGTATGGTCTCCCACAATTGAATGCATTTGTGTATGAATTAAATATTTTACTTCATTCCTTTTACTTGTTAACATAAGAACAAACTTCCCTTTCATATTTCCAGTAAAAGGTTGACCTAATGTATTGACCTACATTAGGTCAACATTAGTTGACCTAATGCCTGAAATCATCATTGATCATTCTATTTTCCTCTTAAGCAAAATGTGTTTGTGTAAAGTGATTGCTTTTGAACTGACTCTTAGTAATATTATCTGTAATCCTGATAAAAAGAATATAAATTTATTGAAGCTAGTATAAATCAGAATCATAGAAGCAAAATTATATTGGAAATGCACTTTTTTACAGCAGTTGTTTATTTTTCAAATAAGTTTATGAACCTGACCTTGAGAATACTGCAGTCTGTAGAAAATAATACACACACACACGCACACACACACACACACACACACACAAACACATAAAGTCTGAAATAACTTAAAATTTTTATAGCAAATTTCCTTGGTCTTTCTTACAGATCCAAATTGTATGCCACACAATATTGGTCCTTAAAATTGTTTTTAATAACATTAATTAAACTTTCCAAAGAGAGTTTTAGAAGAATTGTACATAAAAGAAAAAATATACAAGAAAGAATCATAGAGAAAATAAATTTCTTGAAATTTTTGAGTTTTAGAAATCAGAAGATGTGCAAGAGTAAACAGAATACATATGAATAACACAAAATAATGGTGAGTAATATGTGAAAGGCATTATAAAAGGATGAAAAAAGATTATGGAAAACTTCATAAACTATGGAAAGAAATGACAGAAAAGAATGAAATACATATTTTTAAATTAATACAATGAAGGCACGGAATAAAGAAAGGGCTGGCAGATAAGAGGAAAAATAAGATGGAATTCAAGAGGAAAATAAAACCGGAGTTTCATAAGCAATAAATAAATTAAAGGCAGAGAAAGGAAAAACTGGTAAGATCATGGAGGGTAGGAAGATTAGTTATGATATAAACAAGTATAAAAAGCTTATAAATTAAAATTAAGTATAAATGAAAAGAAATGAAAGGGAGAAAACAGCAGAGTAAAAGGAGTAACACAAAAGAAAGACAGCAAAAATGGAATAGAAAAAAAAATAATAAGGAAAAAGGGGTCCAGGAGTATGGGTGCAGAAACACAGAGAAAGGAGACTAACCTTTAAGCACAAAGTATTCAGCAGAAAATGTACTTGACATAAGAAAGGATTAGGGAACCAAAATTCCTGCAAAGAATGGCCAGGTCTCTCCCTGCATGCAAGAGCTGCACACAGGGAGGGGACTTACTGAGTCTGAGCTCCTCAGCAGTTCAGGAGGCACCTCTGATGGGCTCCAGCTGGATGCAGGTGCCTGGATCCAGGGCTATGAGGGGCGGGTTGCTTCATCCCCAAGGACTGAAAAAACCCATTTGTGCACAGTGAACTTTCTGATTTGTCCAGAGGAATCACAAATTACTCTGTGAGTTGCAGAGGGTTCTCTTGATGAATTTGGAAGTGTTTTTAATCATAGTCAGCACCTGAGGTCACAAACATCTCTTCTAATTTTCAAAGAAGGTATTCCGAGGAGTTCTAGAAGACTAGAGGAGAAAGTAAACTCAGAGTGTTCATTGTTTTCACCCGCTAGAAAGCAGGGTGTTTTTGTTTGTTTGTTTAATCTAGTCAAAGTACAGCCATCCAGAGAGTAATTTCTTTCCTCAGACACTTTAGTATTGATCCATAATTTATGTTGGAGCATCCAAACCTCTATTGATTCAATTAAAAAGAAATATAAGTGCTAAGGTTCTGGGGCTACTAAACCAACTGAATTTTTAATTGAACCCCTAATATGTAATAGGAGCTTTAATTAATAGGAATGTGTAATTTAAGCAATTTTTCTATGGTTTTTATTTTTCTTTTTGCAATCAGTACACTTACTGAAATATTACATTTTTAAATTAACCAATAAGCCTGATAAACAAAATGAAGCTGACATTCATGTAGTGCCCAGGCCAATGAGAAAAGTGCTGACCTAAGATTTTTTTTTTTTTTTTTTGGTACAAAAATATCAAGAGAATAAGTGAGTTCCTTCTTGGAAAGTGAGTTTAACAGAGTTTGATCCTATGCTTCCCATGCTGATGCTGTGCCTTCTGGGAAGGTAGAGATTCATTCCTATTCACATTCTTCCAGTGTACCCTCTTCTTTAATAACACAGGCACCAGACGCCAAAGCATCAAACCTAAAGTACCATTCTCTTGTCTCAGTTAATCATTTGACAACTATTTCCTGAGTGTCCAACTCTGAATCTCTGAGGTTTTAACAGTCATCAATAATTCATTGTTAGATATCATCCATAAGTCAGCACTCCTCAGCTTTTGGTCACGTACCAGTGATCAAAAGTATACAAATGAGGGTTAAATGTGCTCATATTTTTCAGTGAAAGAGGCATAACATTTAGCAGGTTAGAAAACAGGGGCGTCTGGGTGGCGCAGTCGGTTAAGCGTCCGACTTCAGCCAGGTCACGATCTCGCGGCCCAGGAGGTCGAGCCCCGTGTCAGGCTCTGGGCTGATGGCTCAGAGCTCAGAGGCTGGAGCCTGTTTCCGATTCTGTGTCTCCCTCTCTCTCTGCCCCTCCCCCGTTCATGCTCTGTCTCTCTCTGTCCCAAAAATAAATAAACGTTGAAAAAGAAAAATAAATGTAGGATAAAATGGTTTCCTGGTGCAGGCAGGAGGATTTGTATTTTGAAAGGAGTGGTCAGGAAGGGACCTGTCTTGAAGATGAGGTTTCAGCCAAGACTGAAGGAAGTCAGGAAAAAGGAATCAGGGAATCTGGGAGGAAGAGACACATCAGCTGGTGAGGGCACAGGGGGTGATGTGAGGGCATGGGGAGGGATCAGCATGCCGGGTCAATGTCTGGTTTACTGAGCCATTAAAAGGCTTACTTGTGCCATTATTCTCAGAAAAATTGATGTACATACATAATTTTTGCCAGTTGTGACCTGTTGTATGTTCTATTTTCACAGAATTATTCTGGCTGCTGTGTTGATCTTGGAGTGTAGTGGAGAAAAGATACATGCAGGAGAACCAGTGAAGAGGTTTTGGAATAATCCCCGTGAGATATGGGGGTTTTGAGACAGGACAGAATGGTAGTTTGGATTCTGGATTGTTTTAAAAATGCAGCCAATCAGGTTTTCCTGATGGAGTAGATGTGGAGTGGATGAGTGGATGGAGGATGGCTCCAGTGTTCTTCCCTGGGTGCACTGAAGGAAAGGATTGCCACAGTCTCTAATGGGGAGGTGAGAGGAGCAGGTGTAGGATGTGATATCCAGAGTGAAGTTTGGGACCAGTTCTGTTTCAGACGTCTAATACAGATCCTCATGGAGATGTCATATAGGCGGTTGGATATATGATTTTTGATGTGGGTAAAGCGTGTGGGCAAAGGCAAGTCAGTGTGGGCCTATCAGTTGTAGTTGCTGTAAAACCACATTACTGGATGCAAGCGCCAAGGAGTGACTGGGGAGAGAGCAGACAAGGGTGTGAAAAGGTCAGCATAAAAGAGGGACCCAGCACAGGAGCCTGAGAAGGAGTGATCGGTGAAGAATGTTCTTCCAGTGGAAGGAATGAGCAAGAAAGAGTAAATGGAACAAGAATATAGAAAAACATGCAGGGGTGCCTGGGGGGCTCAGTCGGTTAAGCAGCCAACTTCAGCTCAGGTCATGATCTCGCGGTCCGTGAGTTCGAGCCCCAGAGCCTAGAGCCTGTTTCAGATTCTGTGTCTCCCTCTCTCTGACCCTCCCCCATTCATGCTTTGTCTCTCTCTGTCTCAAAAATAAATAAACGTTAAAAAAACAAAGAAAAACATGCAGTTAAAAATTACATCGGGATTAGCAACATACGCTTTAGAGTGATTATAAGAGCAGTTTTGTATTTTGCTGATATTGTAAGGAATATAGACCTGGAGTAGAAACAACTTTCAAAGGATCTTTCCTGCACCTGTAAAGGGGAGAAGACATGTTGGATGGCATTTGAAGAAGAAGAGAAATCTAGATAGTAGTTTTTTACACTTTATTTTAAAAACAAATTTAAATTTTTGAAATTCCATTATAATAAACATTAGTTTCAGGTGTAAAATATAGCAACTCAACAATTCAATATATCACCCAGTGATCTTCATTACAAGTGGACTCCTTAATCCCCACCACCTATTTATTCTGTTCCCCCACCCAACTCCCCTCTGATAAGTATAACATTTTTCTCTATAACTAAGAGTGGGTTTCTTGACTTGGGTCTCTCCATCTCTCTCTTTTCCCATTGCTTATTTGTTTTGTTTCTTAAATTTCACATATGCATGAGACCATATGGCATTTGTCTTTCTCTGATTTATTTCACTTAGCATTATATTTTCTAGCTCCATCCATGTCATTGCAAATGATAAGATTTCATTTTTACTATGACTAATATTCCATTGTGTATATATATCACCTCTTCTTTATCCATTCATCAGTCAATGGACATGGGCTGATTCCCTAATTTGGCTGTTGTAAATAATGTTGCTATATACATAGGGGTGCACATATCCCTCTGAATTAGTGTTTTTGTATGTTTTGTATAATTATCCAGTAGTGAGATTGCTAGATCACAAGGTAGTCCTATTTTTAACTTTTTGAGAAACCTCCATTCTGTTTTCCAGAGTTGCTGCATGAGTTTACATTGCCACCAATAGTCCAAGATGATTCCTTTTTCTCCACAGCGTAGCCAACACTTCTTGTTTCTCGTGTTTTTGATTTTAGCCATTCTGACAAGTGTGAGGTGATATCCTATTGTAGCTTTGATTTGCTCTTCTCTTATGCTAAGTGCTGATGAACATCTTTTCATGTGTCGGTTGGCCATCTGGATGTCTCCTTTGGAGAAATGTCTGTCCATCTCTCCAGCCCATTTTTTAATTGGATTATTTGTTTTGGTGGTGTTCTGTTTATAAGTTCTTTATATATTTTGGATACTAACACTTTATCAGATACATCATTTACAAATATATTTTCCATTCCATAGAATGCCATTTAGTTTTGTCGATTGTTTCCTTTGCTGTGCAGAAGTTTTTTTATTTTGATGAGGTCCCAATAGTTTATTTTTGTGTTGGTTTCCCTTGTTTCAGGGGACATATCTAGAAAGAAGTTGCTACAGCCCCTGTCAAAGAAGTTACTGCCTGTGTTCTCTTCTAGAATCTTTATGGTTTCAGATCTCACATTTAGGTCTTTAATCCATTTTGAATTTATTTTTGTGTATGGTGTAAAGAAAGTGGTTTCTTTCCATTGCATGTTGCTGTCCTGTTTTCCCAGCATCGTTTGTCGAAGAGACTGTGTTTTTCCATTGGATGTTCTTTCCTGCTTTGTTGAATATTAATTGACCATATGGCTGTGGGATCATTTATGGGTTTTCTATTCTGTTTCACTTATCTATGTGTCTGTTATCATGAATGGATTTGCACTTTTTCAAATACCTTTTCTGCATATTGAAAGGGTCATATGGTTCTTATCCTTTCTTTTATTAATCAGGTTTATCACTTTGATTGATTTGTGAATATTGAACTACGATTGCAGCCTAAGAATAAATCCACTTGATCATGGTGAATGAATCTTGAGTGTGCTGTTGGATTTGGTTTGCTAGTATATCACTGAAAATTTTTGCATGCATGTTCACCAAAGATATTGGCCTGTAGTTCTCCTTTTTAGTAGTATCTTTGTCTAATTTTGGAATAAGGGTAATGCTGGCCTCATAGAATAAATTTGGAGGTTCTCCCTCCTTTTCTATTTTTTGGAATAATTTGAGAAGGAAGGTATTAACTCTTTTTTAAAATGTTTGGTAGAATCCCCCCATGAAGCCATCTGGTCCTCAACTTTTGTTTGTTGAGAGCTTTTTCATTACCAATTCAATTTTTTGCTGTTTATCAGTCTGATCACATTTACTATTTCTTCCTGTTTCATTTTTGGTAGTTTATGTTTCTAGGAATTTATCCATTTCTTTGAGGTTGTCCAATTTGTTGGCATTTAATTTTTCATAATACTCTTTTATAATGTTTCTATTTCTGTGGTGTTGGGTTTTTTCCCTCTCTCATTTGTGATTTTATTTATTTGTGTCCTTTCTCTTTACTTTTTGATAAGTCTTGTTAGGGATTTATTAATTTTATTACTTCTTTCAAAGAACCAGCTTCTGGTTTCATTTATCTGTTCTCCTCTTGGTTTTAGTGTCTGTATCATTTATTTCTTCTCTAATCTTTATTATTTCCCTTCATCTGCTACCTTTAGGCTTTGTTTTTTATGCTGTTTCTATCTCCTTTACGTGTAAGGTTAGGTTCTTTATTTCAGATTTTTCATGCTTCTTGAGGTAGACCTGGTTTGCTATATACTTCCCTCTTAGGACTGCTTTTGCTATATCCCAAAGGTTTTGGACCATTGCATTTATATTTTCACTTGTTTTCTGCTATTTTTTTTAATGTTTATTTATTTTTGAGACAGAGAGAGACAGAGCATGAACAGGGGAGGGGCAGAGAGAGAGGGAGACACAGAATCTGAAACAGGCTCCAGGCTCTGAGCTGTCAGCACAGAGCCCGACGTGGGGCTCGAACTCATGGACTGCGAGATCATGACCTGAGCTGAAGTCGGACGCTTAACCGACCCAGCCGCCCAGGCGCCCCTGTTTTCTATTTTTTCATTTCTTCTTTGATTTCCTGGTTGACCCATTCATTGTTTGGTAGCATGTTGTTTACCCTCCATGCATTTGTGGTCTTTCTAAATTTTTTCTTGTGGTTTACTTCAAGTTTCATAGCAGTGTTCAGAAAAGATGCATGGTATGATCTCAGTCTTTTTGTACTTATTGAGACCTGATTTGCGACCCAATAAGTGATCTACTCTGGAGAAAGTTCTATGTGCACTCGAAAAGAAGATGTATTCTGCAGCTTTAGTATGAAATTTTCTGAATATATTTGTTAAATCCATCTGGTCCAGTGTGTCATACAAAGTCTTTGTTTCCTTGTTGATTTTCTGCTTAGATGATTGGTCCATTGTAAGTGGGGGGTTAAAGTCCCCTACTATTGTTGTATTATTATCAATGAGTTCCTTTATGTTTGTTATTAATTGATTTATATATTTGGGTACAAGTTGTGAGTATAAATATTTACAATTGTCAGATCTTGTTGGATAGACCTCTTAATTTTGATACAGTGTCCTTCTTCATGTTTTGTAACATTCTTTGGTTTAATATCTAATTTTCTGATATAAGTATGGCTACTCTGGCTTTCTTTTGATATCCATTTGAATGATAAGTGTTTCTCCATCTCCTCACTTTCATTCTGGTGTTTTTATGTCTAAAATGAATCTCTTGTAGTCAGCATACAGACGGGTCTTGTTTTTTTTACCCATTGTGATAACCGATGTCTTTCAACTGGAATATTTAGTCCATTAAAATACAAAGTAATTATTAATATATATGTATTTATTTCCATTATATTACTTCTTTTGTCATTGTTTCTGGAGATTTTCTATTCTTTCTTGTCTTTCTCACTTTCGGTCTCTTTTTTCCACACAAGAAGTCCTCTTTAAAATTTCTTGCAGGGTTGGTTTACTGGTCTTGAATTCCTTTAGTTTTTCTTTGTCTGGAAAACTTGTCTACTCTTCTTTTATTTTTGAATGATAGCCTTGCTGGATAGAGTATTCTTGGCTACAGAATACTTGGGTAGTATTTTTAGGCAGCTAGTGTAGTGCTGCACTGCTTCCTGCAGGTGCCTCTGTGTTTATGCTGATGCGCAGGGGAAGGAAATGGCTCCAGCCAGCAACTTTGGTCACAGAGAGGCATCTCAATGAACACTGCCTCTCCAGAACTTGTTTGGAGGAGTGAATAATCTTCCTTCTGTGTTCCTCAGGTGTTCTTCATACCGCTTTTTCCAGGTTGTCTGCCTCCATGATGTTCGCCTGTCTTCTGTCCAGGAATAGGGCAGTGCCCTCAGGGCTCTATCCTAGCCAAGCCTTTAAAACTCAATGCATTAAGCTTTGCTGTCCTCAAGAACTCACAAAATTCAGCCCCTCTCATTTTCCAAACCAATGGATATGGGGAATTCTTCTTTTGCAATCCCCTGGGTGCCTCTCACTCTCTAGCCCTCCTCCATGACCACAGTTTCCTCTCCTACACAGCACCCATGATCCGTTTCTCCCCAAAACCAGGTATCTGCACTTTCTACTTTCTTTTATGTGGCCTCTTCTCTCCCTTTAGTGGTGGAGTTTGTTCTGTCAGTCCTCAGGTCGATTTGTGAGGTATTTGTGATAGTTATCAAGTTGTGTTTGTGGGACAAGACAAGGCTCCTACTCCTCTGCCACTTTCCTCTCCCTCTATAAATGCTTCATTTTATCTAGTGCATTTTTAATTCCACTTATTGTGCTCTTCATCTCTGATTGTTGTTTTAAATCTCTTTGTTAAGGGTTTCACTGATGTCTTCCACTCTTTTCTCAAGTCCTTTGAGTATCTATGATCACTACTTTAAATTCCCTATCAGGCATACTTATCTCTGTTTTGCTTAAGTCTCCTGCTGTGACTTTGTCCTATTCCTTTATTTGGGACATAATCCTCTGTCTCTTCATTTTGTCTAATGCTCTGTGTCTGTTTCTGTCTGTTAGGAAAGTCAGCTATGTCTCTTGCTCTTGAAAGTAGTAACCTTATGAAGAAGAGGTCCTGCAGTGTCTCCTGTTTTACATAAGCTGGCACTTTAGGGGTGTCTCCTATGTGTGCTGCATGTGCCTTTTTGTTTTGTCCTGGCCACTTTTTCTTTCAATCCTGTCATCTCTGGAGGCTCTCTTTGACTGTTTTGGGCAGTGTTTGGTCCTTGGCTGGGGTAGTTCATGCATTTTTAACAAGGTGCATGTTGGTTTCCTTCTGAAATGAGATGTTCCTGGGACTGGGATCTCTTGGGAGGGGTGCACAATTTTTAAAACGTGTGCCTCGGGCTTCCACAGTACCTATCTCTATGCCTGCCCAGACCAAGAACCCACAAAACACAGTGGTTGAGAGACATGCTGTTGGCAAGGTTTGTGTTAGTCTTGAGTGGGAAGGGAGACCTGTAGCAACAAAACTGAGGCAAGTGTAACTGGACAAGGCAAATCTGCCTACTTAGGCAGGGTGGCAGTGCTTGGTGTGTAAGCAAGTGAATGCTTACATTCAAGGTGGTGAATGTAGGCACCATGCTTGTTCCTACAAGTGGCCATATGTTTATGTTGGGGGATGGGAAAGGTAATGTTGCCTGCCAGCTCCTTTGTTCCTAGAGGTGTCTCCCTCAAGAACATTCTCAGAAATGAGTAAATAACTCTCCTTCCCATATGCCCCAGACTTTTTTCAAACTGCTGCTTCTATGCCTTATCTCTGAGGCATGTTGGTTTTGCTCTCTCTTTAAGGTCAGACACCTTAAAGACACCTTCCTGTTGCCCTCTGAGCTTTCCTAGAGCTAAGCCAGCTAATTTTTTAAGTTCCAGGCTCCAAAAGTCCCTCTAATTGTAAGAACTCATGAACTTTGGTCCCTCTCACTTTGAAAACCAAATGCTGTGGACATTTGTTTTCCCTGTGCAGACTCCCTGGTGTGATAATCTGTTTCTCCACTTTCTGTGTGCCTCTGAATACTTCTTGACCAATTTTTCCCCACTGCATCTTCACCCTTTCCATCTACTTTGATGTGGCCTTTTCCCTACCTTTAGTTGTGGAGGGTGTTCTGACACTGTTGGTGTGATTTTCTGACTTATTTATGCAGATGTGAGTGTTATCTAGTTGTATCAATGAAGTGAGCTTAGAGTCCTCTTACTCCACAATCTACCCACCCTTCTCAGAATATTGGTCTTTAACTTTCATTTCTTTTGTATTGTCCTTTTTTGCTTTGGTACTTGGTAATGCCAGCCTCAGAATGAGTTAGGAAGTGTTCTCTCTTTTTCTCTATTTTACATGAGTTTGAGAAAGATTAGTTTAAATTCTTCTTTAAATATTTGGTAGAATTTACCAGTGAAGCCATCTAATCCTGACTCTTCTTTATTGGGAGGCATGGTTTTTTAATAAAATATATAACACTCCTCCTGAGTTTTTGTCCCTTTAAATATGTATGAATCATTCTGTGCGCATCTTGTCTTTCTTTTCTTTTTACACTCAGTGTTTTTAAGAAATGTGATTCACATTCAGTCAAATATATAGATTATAAGTATACAGCTTTTATTTCCAAATGTATTAGGCATTTTTTGACAAATGTAACTTGAACTATGTATAGTGAATGACCACTACTATAGAAGGATTCTCTTGTCATTTTGCAGTTTATTAGTCCCCCTCAAACAACCATTTTTATCTCTATCCTCCACTATTATGATTTCTATCCAAATAGACTAAGTTTGCTTTTTCTTGATCTTTGTATGAATGAAAACAACTTTTGTATTTGGCTTCTTTTGTTCAGCAAAATATTTTTGAGCCTTGTTCTGTTATCTGCCTATTACTGTATAAAATGGCAAATTATTTTTTAAATTTCTTATGTTGTAATATATCATTATAACAACTTTCTTGAAGTTTACACTGTCTTTTCTTGCCATTTTCTTAGCTGCTGCTGTAGGCATTCAAAATGCATCTTTATCAGAATTTATCAGATGTTATCACTTCACTCCAATAAAATATGAAAACTTTGCTCTAACATCACTCCATTCCTTCTTCAATGCTTTCTACTTTTTGGCCTTACAAATTATATATTCATTTAAGCTGAACAATGTAGTTTTATTAGTACTGCTTTATACAATTTTCTTTAGATTAGTTTAGAGAAACAAAGAAAAAAATGTATTTGGACTGTCTTTTGTTTTACTTACACAGTAGTATTTACCCAATGCTTTTTTTTTCTTTTCCATTCTTCATGTGTATTTGAGTGATGACTTGGTGTCATTTCTATTAAACCTGTACTATTTTCTTTAATATTTCTTGTAGAGTAGGTCTATTAGCAGCAATACCTACCAGTCTTTGAAAGCAAAATAAACACATTTCCAAATAAACAATTTTTTGTTTAAGTAGAGTTGACACACAATCCTACATAGTTTCAGGTGATCCAACATCTCCATATGTTATGTTATACTCACCACAAGTGTAAATACCATCTGTCACCCTACAACACTATACAACATCATTGAATATATTCCCTGTTCCGTGCGTTTTATCACCATGACTTCTTCATTCCATAACTAGAAGCTTGTATCTCCCACTTACTTCTCCCATTTTGCCCATCCCCCGACAACCCTTCCCTCTGGCAACCTACAATTTGTTCTCTGTATTTATTGGTTGGATTCTTTTTTCTGTTGTTTGTTTATTCATTTGGTTTTTTTTTTTAATATTCCACATATGAACAAAATCATACGACATTTGTCTTTGACTGA
This sequence comes from Acinonyx jubatus, assembly GCF_027475565.1. Classification (NCBI taxonomy): domain Eukaryota; kingdom Metazoa; phylum Chordata; class Mammalia; order Carnivora; family Felidae; genus Acinonyx; species Acinonyx jubatus. The sequence goes on along the minus strand of NC_069380.1, from coordinate 88,613,252 downwards.
CTTATTTCATTTAGCGTAATACCCTCTAGGTCCATCCATGTTGCACAAATGGCAAAATGTCATTCATTTTCACTGCTGCATAATATAGCATATTCTACTATAAATATATATATATATATTTCCATATTTTGGCTATTGTAAATAATGGTACAATAAACATGAGAGTGAATATCTCTTTGAATTAGTGTCTTTGGGGGTACCTGGCTGGCTCAGTCAGTAAAACATGCAACTCTTGATCTCGAGCTTGTAAGCTTGAGTTAGCATTTTTGTTTTCTCAAAGTAAATATACAATAGTGGAATTATTGGATCAAGTAGAATTTCTATTTTTAATTTTTTGAGCACCTCCATACTGTTTTCCAAAGTGGCTGCATTCACAATTCACATTATATTCACTATTCCCACCAATAGTGTACAAAGGTTTCTTTTTCTCCACATCTTCACCAACACTTGTTTTGTTATTTGTTATTTGTTGTTTGTTATTTGTTATTTGTTGTTTATGTTTTTTATTTTAGCCATTTTAACAGGTGTAAGGTTATATTTGATAGTGGTTTTGATTTGCGTTTCCCTAGTGATTAGTGATATAGAGCATATTTTGTTTCCTTTTTTTCCTTTTTTTAATGTTTATTTATTTTGAGAGAGAGAGAGAGAGAGAGCACACTGGTATGGTAGGGGCACAGAGAAAGGGAGACACAGAATCAAAATCAGGCTCCAGGCTCTGAGCTGTCAGCACAGAGCCCAATGCAGGGCTTGAACCCATGAACTGGGAGATCATGACCTGAGCTGAAGTTGGATATTTAACTTACTGTACCACCCAGGTGCCCCTCATTTTCTAATAACCTAATAAGCTAGGATGTTTCACACATGAAGCCCCACATGAAGGCATTTATCAAGATTCTGTTTGTCTTATGTTTGCTCCACAGTGAATGGCAAAGCAAGTCAAAGGCTAAACCATATTCAAAGGATCGAAAGAAACACATTACAATGTCTACATAGGGAAAAACTCACAGGTATTTTTCTGTCTACTACATTATGGGATCAAGAGCAAATGAGATGTGAGAAATTGGAGAGAGAGAGATAATTACTTGCAGGAATATTGCTCAAATGAAGGGTAGAAATGACTCAAGAAATGTGCAAGAAATATACTACATCTGCATGTTGATAGGGAAATTTTGATAATGGGTGTAAGAGAGAAGAATAATGAAAGATTGGAGTCTTAAGCAGAAAAGAGAGCTCCAGATTTATTGCACAAATGGATGGATTAGCTATGATAAAGAGCCTTGGCAATTCATTCACAGCACCAGGGTAGAATGACAAAGATACAGAGAAAGTAACTGATGTAATGGCAAGTTTTTTTGGGAAATAATCTTTTTATTACTTTAATTTCCTAAATGAAATATGCATACTATCGATAAATGAATGAATAAAAATGCATATATACATTTATGTACAAATATTTATATAAGTGGATCTTATTCACAATGGAATATTATTCAGTCAGTAAAAAGGAAATCTTGCCATTTAAGACAACATGAATAGAACCTAATATAAGTCAGATAAAGATAAAAACTGTGTGATCTCACTTATATGTGGTATATAAAAAAGAACCATTGATACAAAGAATAGGTTGGTGGTTGCTAAAAGAGGGGTTGGAGGTAGGTAAAATGGGTGAAGAGAGTCAAAAGGTATAAACTTCTGTTATAAAATAATAAGTCCTGTGGATGCAGTGTACAGAAAGGTGATGATAGTTAATAATAGTATATTGTACCTCTGAGGTTGCTAAGAGAGTAGATACTAAAAAGTCTTGTCACAAGAAAAAAATTGTAACTATGTGTGGTGATGGATGTTAACTAGACTTGCTGTGGTGGTCATTTTGCAGTAAAAGTGACTCTTGAACAACATAGTGCTTGGGGCACTGAACCCCCATGCAGTCAAATATCTGCATATAAATTTTGACTCCCCTAAACTTTACTGCTATTTGCCTACTGTTGGTCAGAGGCTTTACCAATAACATAAATAATCACTTAAAACATATTTTGTATATTACATGCATTACATACTGTATTCTTATGATAAAGAAATCTAGAGAAGAAAAATGTTATGAAGAAAATCATAAAGAATACACTTACAAATCTAGAAATATATTCACAGTATTGTACTTTTAAAAATCCACATATAAGTAGTCTAATGTACTTCAAACCTGTTTTTTTTAATTTGACAAGTTTGTATTTTATTTTATTTATTTGTTTATTTTATTTTTTCTAAATTTTCTTTTTATTTTTTTAAATATGAAATTTATTGTCAAATTGGTTTCCATACAACACCCAGTGCTCATCCCAACAGGTGCCCTCCTCAATGCCCATCACCCACCCTCCCCTCCTTCCCACCCCTCATCAACCCTCAGATTATTCTCAGTTTTTAAGAGTCTCTTATGGTTTGCCTCCTTGCCTCTCTGTAACTTTTTTCCCCTTGCCTTCCTTCATGGTCTTCTGTTAAGTTTTTCAGGATCCACATAAAAGTGAAAACATATGGTATCTGTCTTTTTCTGTATGACTTATTTCACTTAGCATAACACTCTCCAGTTCCATCCACGTTGCTACAAAAGGCCATATTTCATTCTTTCTTATTGCCAAGTAGTATTCTATTGTATGTATAAACCATAACTTCTTTATCCATTCATCAGTTGATGGACATTTAGGCTCTTTCCCTAATTTGGCTATTGTTGAAAGTGCTGCTATAAACATTGGGGTACAAGTGCCCCTATGCATCAGCACTCCTGTAGCCCTTGGGTAAACTCCTAGCAGTGCTATTGCTGAGTCATAGGGTAGCTCTAGTTTTAAGTTTTTGAGGAACCTCCACACTGTTTTCCAGAGCGGCTGCACCAGTTTGCATTCCCACCAACACTGCAAGAGGGTTCCTGTTTCTCCACATCCTCGCCAGCATTTATAGCCTCCTGATTTGTTCATTTTAGCCACTCTGGTGTGAGGCGGTTTTGATTTGTATCTCAGTGTGGTTTTGATTTGTATTTCCCTAATGAGGAGTGACGTTGAGCATCTTTTCATGTGCCCGTCCTGTGATTGATTTCAAGTTTCATAACATTGTGATATGAAAATGTGCCTGGTATGATCTCAATTCTTTTATATGTTTTGAAGGCTGTTTTATGACCCAGTATGTGATCTATCTTGGAGAATGTTCCATGTGCACTCGAGAAGAAAGTATATACTGCTGCTCTAGGATGTAGATTCTAAATATATCTGTCTAATGGGTCCTCATCAAGATAAAAGATAAAAACTGCAATGGATAAAGAAGATGTGGTTTATATATCCAATGGAATACTACTTGGCAATGAGAAAGAATAAAATCTGGCCATTTTCAGCAATGTGGATGGAACTGGAGGGTATTATGCTAAGTGAAATATGTCAGAGAAAAACAGATAACTATATGTTTTCACTCATCTGTGATAGTGAGGATGTGTGGATATTGAGAAACTTAGCAGAAGACCATGTAAGAAGGGAAGGAAAACAAAGTTACAAACAGAGAAGGAGGAAGGCAAACCATAAGAGCCTCTTAAATACAGAGAACAAACTGAGGGTTGATGAAGGATGGGGGAGAGGGGAAAGTGGGTGATGGGCATTGAGGAGGGCACTTGTTGGGGTGAACACTGGGTGTTGTATGGAAGCCAATTTGACAACAAATTTCATTAAGAAGAACGAAAGAAAATGTTTCCTGATATCAATTTTTTTAGAAGAGTTAGAGAAGAATTGTTATTAATTCTTCTTTTAATGTTTGGTAGAATTCACCAGTGAAGCAATATAGTCCTGGGATACTCTATATTGAGAGAACTGATTACTTATTCAAAGTTCATCATTATCAGTCTGTTTAGATTTTTAAATGTCTCCCTGAGTCAGTTTTGGTAGTTGCATATTTCCAGGAACTTGTCAATTTCACTTAGCTAATCCAGTCTGTTGGCATATAAGATCCTTTGTATTTTTGTTTTCAATAGTTTCCAGTTTTGTTTACTCTTTATTTTTCTTTAATTAAAGATTTGTCCATTTTCTGTATTGTTTTACAAAACTAGCCCCTAGTTATATCAGTATTTTCTGTTGTTTTTCTTGTCTTTAATTCATTTATTTCTTTTGTGATCTTTATGTCTGTCCTTCTGCTTGTTTTTGACTGCTATTTCTTATTTTCCTTTTCTTTGAGGCAGAAAGTTATACTTTTTTTTTGAGATGTTTACTTTTTCTTAATGTAGGGATTAACCACTCTAAAATTTCCTCTTTGAACTTCCTTTACTGCAACCCTTACATTTCAGTATATGGTTTGTCCATTTTTGTTTGTTTTAGGATATTTTTCATTTGTCTTTTTATTTTCTCTTGGCCCACTGATTCTTTAGGAACATGTTATTTAATCTGCATATATGTGTGAATTATTTTTTCAAAGAACATGCTCCTGATTTCATTAATTATTTTGAATGTAAATAAACTAATGCTCCAATATATAGACATAGGGTGACAGAATGGATAAAAAGACAAAACTCCTCTATACACTGTTGATAAGAGATTCATTTCTTAAAGACACATGAAGATTGAAAGTAAAGGGATGGAAAAGCATTTATAATGCAAATGGATGCAAAGAGAAAGTTGGTATATTAATACTTATGTCAGACAAAATAGACTTTACAACTAGGACTATAATAAGAAGCAAACAACATATAATCACAAACAAAACAATCAACAAGGAGATATGAACATTATAGATATTTATGCACCCAATATGGAACACCCAAATACATTAAACTGTTAATAACAAACATAAAGGAATTATTTGATAATAATATAATAATAGTAGGGAACTTTAGTGACCACTTACATCAACAGACAAATCATCCAAATAGAAAACCAATAAGAAAACTGTGGCATTAAGTGACACATTGGACCAGATGAATTTAACTGATATATTTAGAATATTCCATCTCTAAACAGTGGAATACACATTCTTTTCAAGCACACATGGAACATTCTCCAGAACAGACTACATATTAGACCACAAAAGAAGAGTTAACAAATTTAAAAGATCAAACTCATACCATGCATCTTTTCTGGACACAATGGTATGATACTAGAAATCAATCACAAGAAAAACCTCTAAGGGCCACAAATACAAGGAGGTTAAATAACATGCTACTACACAATGAACGGGTCAACCAAGAAATCAAAGAGGAAATAAAAAAATACATGGAGACAAATAAAAATAAATACAAAATGTCTTCTGCCTATTTCTTCACTGGATTATTTGTTTTATGGGATGTTGCATTTGATAAGTTCTTTATAAATTTTGGATACTAACCCTTTACCTGATATGTCATTTGTAAATATCTTCTCCAATTCTGTTGTTTACCTTTTAGATTTGTTGATTGTTTTCCAAAGAAGACATCCAGATGACTAACAGACACATGAAAATATGCTCACATACTCATCATCAGAGAAATACAAATAAAAATCACAATATGATACTACCATTTCATACCTGTCAGAATGGCTAAAATTAACACTTCAGGAAAAAACAGTTGTTGGAGAGAAGGTGGAGAAAGGGGAATACTTTTGTATTGGTGGGAATGCAAACTGAAGCAACCACTCTGGAAAACAGTGTGGAGTTTTCTCAAAAAATTAAAAGTAGAGTTACCTTATGTTCCAGAAATTGCACTACTAGGTATTTATCTAAAGGATACAAAAATGCTGAATTGAAGGGGCACATGCACCCCAGTGTTTATAGTAGCAATATCAACAATATCAACAATAGTTTGATTCAGCAGTCAAATGTCCATTGACTGCTAAATGGATAAAGAAAATATGGTATACATATGCAATGGAATACTACTGGGTGATGAAAAAGATTGAAAATTTTGCCATTTGCAATGTGAATGGAGCTAGAATGTATTATGCTAAGTGAAATAAGTCAGTCAGAGAAAGACAAATACCATATGATTTCATCCAGATGAACATAGGGAAGGGAAGGAAATATAAGGTAAGAACAGAGAGACTCTTAAATACAGAGAACAAACTGAGGGTTGCTGGATAGTAGGTTGGAGGGCAGACTGGCTAAATCGGTGATGGCATTAAGGAGGGCACTTGTTTGGATGAGCACTGGGTGTTATATAAAAATGATGAGTCACTGGATTCTACTCCTGAAACCATTACTGCACCATATGTTAACTAACTTGTATTAAACAAGTAAATAAATTTAAACAAGTAAATAAATAAAAATAAATGCAAAATGGTACAAAATCTTTGGGATGCAGCAGAAGCATTTCAAAGATTTAAGTTTATAGTAATATAGGTCTACCATAGGAGGCAAGAAAAAAATTCAATTAAACAACCCAACCATACACCTAAAGATGCTGGAAAAAGAGTGAACCAAACCTCAAAACAGTAGAAGGAAAGAAGTATTTCAAATTACAGAAGAAATAAAGAAATAGAAATTACACAAACAAATTACAAAACAAATAGAACAGATCAGTGGAGTTCGTGCCCCTTGTTGGGTTCCACATTGCTAGTACAGAACTTGCTTGGGATTCTCTCTCTCTCTTCCTCTCTTTCTGTCCCTCCCTCACTCGCACTCTCTCTCTCTCTCTCTCTCTCTCTCTCTCAAAATAAATAAATAAAGTTACAGAAATACAAAATGAATAGAATAGATCAGTGAAACCAGGATCTGGTGCTTTGAAAAGATTCTCAAAATTGATAAAACTCATGCCAGACTCATGAAAGAAGAGAGAGAGAGAAGGACTCACATAAACAAAATCAGAAATGAAAGAAACTGACACTCCAGAAATACAGAGGATTATGAGAGAATATTATGAAAAATTAGATAACCTAGATCCAATGGATAATGGATCCAATGGAAATGGATAGATTCCTAGAAACATGTAACCTTCCAAAATTGAATTAGGAAAAAAAAAAAGAAAATCTGAAGTGACCTGTAATCAGAAATGAAATTGGATCAGTAATCCAAAAAATTTAAAACGAACAAAAGTCCAGGATTAGAGAGATTCACAGGTGAAAAATAGCAATCATTTAAAGAATGGGTAATACCTGTTCTCAAACAGTTCCAAAATAGAAGAGTAAAACAAAACAAAACAAAACAAAACAAAACAAAACAAAACTTCTAAATTCACTCTATGAAGCCAGCATTACCTTGATACCAAAAGCAGAGAAAGATACTACAAAAAAAAGAGAATTACTGGTCAATATCTCTAATGAATATAGATGCAAAAATCTTCAACAGAATATTAGCAAGCCAAATCCAACAATACACTACAAAATTCATACACCATGATCAAGTGGGATTTATTTCTGCATGCAAGTATGGTTCAATATTTCCTATCACTCAGACAAGTCAATCAGCATGATAAATCACATCAACAAGAGAAAAGGTAAAAATCATATAATCATTTTTATAGGTGCAACAAAAGTATTTGACAAAGCAAACATTTATTCATGATAAAAACCCTCAACAAAGTAAACTTAGAAGGAACATACTTTAACATAATGATAACTGTGAAAACACCACAACTAACATCATATTCAATGTGAAAAACTGCAGGAGTCAAGAGAAGGATGTTCATTCGCCCCACTCTTATTCAGCATAGTTCTGGAAGTTTTAGCCACAGCAATCAGACCTGAAAAAGGCATGCAAATTGGTAAGGAAGAAGTAAAACCTTCACTATTTACAGATGAAATGATACTACATATAAAAACCCCTAAATACTCCACACAAAACCTACTAGAACTCATCAGTGAATTGGGTAAGATCTCAGGATACAAAATCAGTGTACAGAAACCCACTGCACTTCCATAAAGTAATAATGAAGCAGCAGAAAGAGAAATTATGAAAAAAAATCCATTTATAATTGTGCCAAAGATAATAAAATACCTAGGAATAAACAACCAAAGAGGTGAAAGACCTGTACCCTGAAAACTATAAAACATTGATGAAAGGAAGTGAAGATGACACAAACAAATGGAAAGATATTCCATGCTCAAGGATTTGAAGAACAAATACTGTCAAAATGTCCATACAATGCGTAATGATGTAGAGATTTAATGCAATCCCTATTAAAATACCAACAGCATTTTTCACAGAACTGAAAAAGCAATCCTAAAATTTGGGTGGAACCAAAAAAGACCCCGAATAGCCAAAGTAGTCTTCAAAAAGAAAAACAAAGCTGGAGGCATCCCAATTCTGAAATTCAAGTTATATCCAAAGGTGTAGTGATCAAACGGGTATGGTACTGGCACAAAAATAGACACAAAATCAATGGAACAGAGTGGCGCCTGGGTAGCTCAGTCAGTTGTGTCTGACTCTTGCTTTCAGCTCAGGTCATGATCCCAGAGTTGTGGGATCAAGCCCTGCATTGATCAGCATGGAGTCTACTTGAGATTCTCTCCGCCCCCTTCCCTGCTCATGCATTCTCTCTCTAAAATAATAACAAAATAAATGGAACAGAATTGAAAGTCCAGAAGTAAACCCACATGTATATGGTCAATTAATGTAAAGGAGGCAAGAATATGCAAAGGGAAAAGACAGCTTTTTCAACACTGGTTTTAGGAAAACCATGGATAACTACATGCAAAAGAATGAAACTGAACCACTTTTTAAACCATACACAAAAATAAACTCAAAATGGTTTAAAGACCTAAATGTGAGACCTGAAACCATAAAACTCCTAAAAAACATATGCAGTAATCTCTTAGTCATCTTCCTTAGCAACGTATTTATGAATATTCTCTCCAGGCAGGAAAACAAAGGGGAAAAAAAAACCTATTATGAATACAACAAAATAAAAAGCTTTTGCACAGAGAAGGAAACCATTAACAAATCAAAAAGGCAACCTAGTAAATAAGAGAAGATATTTGCAAATGATATATCTGATAAAGGGATAATACAGCAAATGTATAAAGGAATTATACAACTCAACACCAAAAAAAAAAAAAAAAACAATTCAAGTTTAGAAAGGCAGTAATCATCAGGAAAATTCAAATCAAAACAATAATGAGGTATCATCTCAAATCATTAGAATGGCTAGTATTAGAAAGATAAAAAATAACAAGTGTTAGTGATGATGTGGGAAAAAAGGAACTATCATGTATTGTTGCAAGATTGTACATTGGTGCAACTACTGTAGAAATGTGTATGAAGTTTCCCCAAAAAATTAAAAATAGAAATATTATATAATCCAGTTATTCTACTCCTGGGAATATGTTGTGCACCTGGCGGTGTTCACTCTGTCTCTCTCTTAAAATAAGTAAACTTAAAAAGAAAACAAATTAAAAAAATAAGTTGTGCACCTGAAACTAATGTAACATTTTATTCTTCAATTAAAAAAAAAAGGAAGGAAAGAAACTCTATACTGGAGGAGAGCATTGCTACTTGCAAAGCATCACCAGCCCATTTCTTCATCTTCTTTTTTAAAATGTCAGTTTTATTGAGCTTTAGTTCACATAGGTCTTATTTCTTGACCTACCTATCAGTAAAAGAGATGTCTGTTTGAAAACACATTCACGCCAGAGTGGCCAAAATGAACAAATCAGGAGACTATAGATGCTGGAGAGGATGTGGAGAAATGGGAACCCTCTTGCACTGTTGGTGGGAATGCAAATTGGTGCAGCCGCTCTGGAAAGCAGTGTGGAGGTTCCTCAGAAAAGTAAAAATAGACCTACCCTATGACCCAGCAATAGCACTGCTAGGAATCTACCCAAGGGATACAGGAGTACTGATGCATAGGGGCACTTGTACCCCAATGTTTATAGCAGCACTCTCAACAATAGCCAAATTGTGGAAAGAGCCTAAATGTCCATCAACTGATGAATGGATAAAGAAATTGTGGTTTATATACACAATGGAATACTACGTGGCAATGAGAAAGAATGAAATATGGCCTTTTGTAGCAACGTGGATGGAACTGGAGAGTGTGATGCTAAGTGAAGTAAGCCATACAGAGAAAGACAGATACCATATGGTTTCACTCTTATGTGGATCTTGAGAAACTTAACAGAAACCCATGGGGGAGGGGAAGGAAAAAAAAAAAAAAGGTTAGAGTGGGAGAGAGCCAAAGCATAAGAGACTGTTAAAAACTGAGAACAAACTGAGGGTTGATGGGGAGTGGGAGGGAGGGGGGGGGTGGGTGATGGGTATTGAGGAGGGCCCCTTTTGGGATGAGCACTGGGTGTTGTATGGAAATCAATTTGACAATAAATTTCAGATATTGAAAAAAAAATAAATAAATAAAAATATTTGTATTATTTTATTATTTTTACTTTATTTATTTTTTTATTTTATTTATTTGTTTACTTTTTTATTATTTTTACTTTATTTATTTGTTTATTTATTTATTTACTTTATTTATTTACTTTATTTACTTATTTATTTAAACAAATAAATATTGATGTATTTGTTTATTTAATACTAAAAATAATAAAATATATTAAAATAAATTAAATTAATTTATTAATATAAATTAAAATAAAATATATTAAAATAAAAATAATAAATATATTTATGTATTTCTTTATTTATGTATGTATTTATTTATTTATTTACATTAAGTTTTGTTTTAATTCCAGTTAGTTAACATATTCTGTTATATTATTTTAGAGGTACAATATTTTAATAGGAGGAACTTTGAGTATGCTGATTTTGAACCCAATATCAAATGAAAAATCAAGGCTCAGGACATCGTGTAGGAATGCTGCCATTTTTGTAAACAAGAGAAAATAGATGACACGGTCCTTCTGGTACAGAAACTTGATGAATGGCCATTGTGTGTGGAGGGACATATTATTGCATGCATCTTATGGCTATTGAATTTGAAACTATATAGTGGATTTCTATTCAGCAAGCAAATGAAAAAAAAAAAGTAAAATTAAAGCCAGAATATGGCTCCCCCTGACACAGGGCTACTCCCTATTCAGTTTCCACCCCAACTGGGTATACTGCTTTTTAATTCCTACACTAACCACCCAGAGTTAGCAGACTCCCCAGGTTTCAAGGCTTAGTCCTTCAGAAGACTGCCCTCAATTCACACACTAGCTGCTGCACTTTGGAAGGGGGAGGGGTTCTCAATCTCCATCCCCCTTCTCCCTAGAGGTTCAGCTGGTCCAAAGTCTTAGCACTGTATTTACATGCTTGGTCTTTCTGGTGACCTGCCACTGACCTGAAGCTATCTAGGAAATTGTCAAGAATCAATCAGCATAACAAAGTCAACTCCTTTCACTCAGACAATTCCCAGGGGTTTTGAGGCTCTACTCCAGGATCCAGGGACAAGAACTAGATATATTCCTTTTTAGACTTCACTCCCTATGGAGTTTAGGCTGTCCAAGATTAATGAAGGGGCCTGAGTGTCCTTTTCCCAGAACTCAGGGCTGTGTTCTCTAATTCTGGATTCAGATTCTGCCTGACCTGGTGCCTGGGGCCTGGTTAGGGTGTCCTCTAATGGGTCACTGAGAAGCCTCTTGCCTGGGGTTCTGTGCCCTCCTCTCACTTATGATGTCAAAAATACACAAAATCTGTGGACATGATGCCTTTCAGTTTCACTTCTTAGCAGTGGCTGTGTTTCCCAGAAAAGCAACCCTCAGAACTTTGATTTCACTTTCTGTTCTTGTAAATGCAGGGCTCTGCAATGTGATGGATGCTTCTTTATTATTGGCCAGATTCATGTGAGGGTGGAGCAGAGACCAGAGACTATTTAAATCATGCCAGCTCCTCACACACAGTTTAAACATTTGGGGTGACAGTGAGCTCTTTAATCTCTGCCGTGACCACACCAGCACAAAGGACCTGTTCCAGTTCAAGGACAGTCTGTGGGCAGAAGTATTCCTGTGTGAGCTCTTCAGACTCAGTGTTTCCTGTGCTGCCAGTGGACACATTCAGAGCTCAACACTGACACCAAGTCTCTTTTCTTTCAGGAGCTGGTAAGCAAGAAATCACTTTGGATTGAGTGCTGATCTAAAAATAGAACTATAGATCTGATGGTCTAAACGTGGAAGAGTCTGGATGCTCAATTTTGAGTGCAGTGGGCTTGAAAGGCTGAGGGGAAGGATGACTGGTGGATGGCTGTGAGCCATTTAGAGAATTAACTATTTGGAAATATTCAGAGGGTGGTTGGAGAACAAACTATTCCTGTGAATTGCAGAAGGTTCATGTGAATGTCAGGGGTGTCAGTGGATAGAGACTTTCCCTAAGAACTTCTGCCATCAGACACCTGTCATCTCACATCTAAATACCTTTCACTGGAGAGACAATGTATGTTAACTGTTTAAAAATAAAATTCAAATCAACAAACTGTAAAGGGCTGATTGACTTTATTTAATGATTCATGAATTAGGCAGCAAGTTATCCAGCAAATAGAGAAGAGCTTCATTGTACTGTAGGAAAATAATGTTTTTAAAGAGAGGAGGAGAAAAAGAAATTATTAACAGTTTTTTGCCACTGTGCAGGCTTCAGCCTTGCTGCAGGGGAAAGCTTCAACCTAACCGGAAAACACACATATAAAGAAGAACACATTGGTAATCCAAATTCAGTGGCAATTGATTAAAGACCAGCAGCAGGTGTTCAAAGTCCACAGGGAATAATAGGTGTCAGGCTTCCCGGGGCAAAAATATTTTTACCAGGATAATGGACCTTGAGAAGTCAGACATTGGTAGTAGGTTATTTCCACAATATTATAGAATTCTCCTGGGTAATGTCTAGCCATAATTTGGGTCATCTTAAATTCACTTATAATGGGTGAGGGAATGAAAAAACAAAAACAAAAACAATGGAGCTTACCAGGGAGTCAGGAAGAATCAAGCAGCTGTCCTGTGTTTCCTAAAGCCATGAGTGTTCAACTTACAGCCATTGTTTACTCAACTTATTTTCTGTGACTGAAAAGCAGAGTGTTGCTATGTTACTCTGACATCAGAATGGCAAAAATCTTACAGTGTGAGGACTTTTTTGTAGCAGCAGAATGGATTTTATTCACATGTGCCATTGCCTTTGTAGATTTTTTGCTGGCTGTCTTTGCATGAAAATCAGCTGGGGCATTTTCCTGATACTCTGGTTATTTCTTTTAATATGAGCCTCAATTTTGATGACAGCAATTTCAGAAAGTAAGAGAGTAATTACAAGTAATGACATTATACTAGGGCATATCAAATTTCCAGGAATTTCTCATAATTTCTAGAACACTTATATACCTGTACAAATACAACATAAAATACAGGATCTTTGTTTTCTAGGAAAATCTCTTAAATGATAAAGGAACTTTCACAACCGTTATCAAAAGTAGATCAAATGTTAAAAAACACAAAAACTAAATTTGTGCTTTTAACAAACAGAAAACCAAATTCTAATTTTTCACCACCTTACTTTTGTAATAAAATTTGTTCATTCCAATGTGAGTCAAGCCTCACCATGCATGCATAGTGTAAAGTCTAGCTTGTCTGATATAAGTATAGCTACTCCAGCTTTCTTTTGACTTCCAATAGCATGATAGATAGTTCTCCATCCCCTCACTTTCAATATGAAGGTATCCTCAGGTCTAAAGTGAGTCTCTGGTAGACAGAAAATAGATGGGTCTTGTTTTTTTAATCCATTATGATACCCTATGTCTTTTGATTGGAGCATTTAGTCCATTTACATTCATTGTTAGTATTGAAAGATATGGGTTTAGAGTCATTGTGTTATCTGTAGGTTTCATGCTTGCAGTGATGTCTCTGGTCCTTTGTGGTCCTTGGAACATTTCACTCACAGAGTCCCCCTTAGAATGCCTTGTAGGGCTGGTTTAGTGGTGATGAATTGCTTTAGTTTTTGTTTGTTTGGGAACACCTTTATCTCTCCTTTTATTCTGAGTGACAAACTTCCTGGATAAAAGATTCTTGGCTGCATATTTTTCCTGTTCATCACATTGAAGATTTCCTGCCATTCCTTTATGGCCTGCCAACTACCCTTATGTGTCTACCTTTGTACGTTAAGGCCTTTTTATCCCTAGCTGGTTTCAGAATTCTCTCTTTATCCTTGTATTTTGCCAATTTCACTATGATATGTCGTGCAGAAGATCGATTCAAGTTACGTCTGAAGAGAGTTCTCTGTGCTTCTTGGATTTCAATGTCTATTTCCTTCCCCAGATTGGGGAAATTCTCAGCTATGGTTTGTTTAAGTACACTTTCTGCCCCTTTCTCTCTCTTCTTTTTCTTCTGGAACTCTTACAATACAGATATTGTTCCATTTGGTTGAATCACTTAGTTCTCTAATTCTCCCCTTTTGATCCAGAATTTTTTTAATCTCCCTTTTTCTCAGCTTCCTCTTTTTCCATAATTTTGTCTTCTAATTCACCTATTCTCCCCTCTGCCTCTTCATTCTGTGCTGTGACCTCCTCCATTTTATTTTGCACCTCATTTTTAATATTTTAAAATCCTTCATTACTATTTTTTAGCTGCTTGATATCTGCAGCAATAGATTCTCTGCTGTCTTCTATGCTTTTTTCAATCCCAGCAGTTAATCTTATGACAATTATTCTAAATACTTATTCATTTATATTTCTTATATCTGTTTTGACCAATTCTTTAGCTGTCACTTCTTCCTAGAATTTTTTTTGAGGAGAATTATTCCACTTCATCATTTTGGCTAGTTTCTGTCCCTTATGTGTTTTAAATCTTGTTATGTGCTCTGCACCTGCAAGCAAAGCTATATTAAAGGAGGGTCATACACTATCCCAGCCTAGGCCTTAAGGGGGTGTTTTTTGAGAGTGTTACTTGCTCTCTGTTTTTGTGACTTTGGTTATTTTATTTCCCTACCCATAGTGATGTTTTCCATCTGGTGTGCTTTGATTTGTTCTTTGAAGTAACCCTGGAAAGGAAAACAGACAAACAAACAGAAAACAAAAATATGAAAACACAAAAACAAATTAAGAAATAAAAGAAAAAACCAAAACAAAAGCAAAAAGCCAGAAACACTAGCTATAAGCAAAGAACTGGTGGAGGCTGTGTTGATGAAACAGCACATACAAACAGAGAAATGACAGGGGCAGGGAAAAAGAAAAAATAAACATTGACCAGGCAGAGAGACTAAACTACTTAATCCAGAGAAAGAGAGAGAGATAAAGGAAAATAAAGGAGGGAGAGAAAAAGAAAAGAAGATAAAGTTGCCCAGACAGAGAAAGTATTTGGCTTAGTTATTCCAGAGAGAGAGAGAGACAGACAGAGAGAGAAAGGAAAGAAGGAGATGTAGAACATGTATCAAGAGAATTGATTAAATATGTCTGCTTAAACAAACCAACAAGAGTAACCAGAGTAGAAGAGTGAAGTGATAAGGAGAAAAAGAAGGAAGAATATATCCATATAACAAGAATTGTCTGAGAATTAATCCAGGCAGTACAGCAGCTATGGTCTGGAGGAAGGGGCTTTCTGGTTCCTCAGCGTCTATTTTGCTCCAGTAGATATGCAGTTAGCAGGCTCAGAGAGGCATGATTTGGTGTAGGCAGTCCTCCTCACTGTGGACCCCAAGGTCCAATCCCTGAGGCCCCACGTTGGTATTGGTGGGGAGAAAAATGGCAACCCTCCCAGTCTATCCTCCACGGATCTGGTGTCCTAAATTATTCCGTTTGAGCCATCCTCACCAGCCACAGGTGCAGATGAGGCGGTCTGTCTCACTCTTCGGACTCCCATGCCCAGCACTTGGCTGGGGTTCAAACTCCCACTCCCTACATCCCCGTCCTGGAAAAGCACAGTTCCGCACAGCCTGATATGTGATCCCCGGACAGGCTTTGTCCTGTCCCACAGCACTCCAGGGAGGGGATTTCTATCTCCTACTGCAGACTGAGCCCCTGACCTAGCCACCGAGCCTGGAACTGGCTCCCCTCCTCCCCAGGTGCGTGAACAGGGCAGCCAGTGCCAGTCCGGAAAAAGCCCCGCAGTTAGAGATTAGTTCTTTCTCCATCCCAGTCTGAGGTTTTTCTCTTGTGCAGGTATAGCCCTATGCTTCCCCAGCCATCTCTCTCTTCCCCTTGTCTCTCTGCAGAAGGGGATCTCTCTTTCTATTTGTTTAATCTCTCTCAGTTCACAATCACGCATCTATGGCCTGTCAAGTTGTCCTGGAGTATCCCTGGTAGCTATTCAGTCTCTTTTCCTCCCAGACTCTTGGGGTTCAAAGTCTTTTGGCTTCAACACTTCTTTGTTTAAGAGATGTGGGAAGGTCATATCCCCCTACCTGTCTGCCATCTTGGCCCCTCCTCCAGCATTCTCTCTTTATCTTTGTATTTTGCAAGTTTTACCATGTCATGGTGTTTACTTTTGTTGAATTTGAGAGTTCTCTGTGCCTCTTGGACTT
Source organism: Acinonyx jubatus (assembly GCF_027475565.1). Taxonomy (NCBI): domain Eukaryota; kingdom Metazoa; phylum Chordata; class Mammalia; order Carnivora; family Felidae; genus Acinonyx; species Acinonyx jubatus. The sequence goes on along the minus strand of NC_069380.1, from coordinate 88,596,896 downwards.
GGATGCTTGTTTTCTTCCCCAGATTAGGAGAGTTCTCAGCTATAATTTGTTCAAATAAACTTTCTGCCCTCTTTCTAGCTGTTCTTCTTCGAGGACTCATATGATATGGATATTGTTTCATTTTATGAAATCACTAATTTCCCTAAGTCTCCCCTCATGATCTATTAATTTCTTTTCCTGTTTTTTTTTCCAGCTCATTATTTTTAATAATTCTGTCTTCTACCTATTCTTTCCTCCGCTTCTTAAATCCTCAATGTAACTGTATGGAGTCAGTTTTGCATCTCAGTTAAAGCCTTTTTTTATTTCAGGCTGCCTAGTTCTTAGGTCTTTGATCTCTGCAATAAGGGTTTCTCTGGTGTGTTCTATGCTTTTTTTTCAACCCAGCTAGTAGTCTTATGACTGTTTTTCTAAATTCGTATTCAGATATATTGTGTATGTCTGTTTTGAGCAAGTCTCTGGCTGTGATTTCTTCTTGACCTTTCTTTTTTTTAAAAGAGGGATTCCTTTGTCTTTCATTTTGGTTAAGTTTCTGTCTTTTATGTGTTTTAATACCTTGTTATCTTTACTGTACCTGAGTGTAATGCTATATTAAAAAGGGGTCATAAACTGTCCAGGGTTTGGCACTTCAGAAAATGTCCAGGGTTTGGCTGCTCCTTCCCGCCATCTATCCTCTTCAGAGCTCCTCCTTCTTCACAGTGGGGAGTTTTTGGACCTTTAACTATGTTTGCTTTGATTTGTTTGTTAAAATAAGCCTAGAAATAAAGAAAAAAATAGAAAAAAAAAGCCTGATCCAAAAAAAGAAATAAAGAGAATAGGAAAAGCAACAACAACAAAAATATCAAAGAGACAGTCAACAAACAAACAAACAAACTATAAACCTGTTTCCAAAGAAAAGAAAGGAAAAAAAGGAAGGAAAAAGAACACTGATCTCAAAAAAAACAATAGAAAACTAAATGAAAAAACAAACTCACAGACAAAAAACTATAAGCCTGGTTCCAAAGGAAAGAAAAATGAGAAGAAAAAAAAAAAAAAAACAGAAGGGAAAAAAGAGAGTAAGCCTGGTCCTAGTTCCACTAGAGATGCAAGTTATCCTTTGAAGTACTCTATGATAATAGACTTGATGCATGCATCATGCTGCCTGTGCTGGTCTTCTGAAGGAAAGGTCCACTGTGTTGGCTCAGAGTCAGACCCACCACATTAAATATGCAGTTGCCAGGCACAAGAAAGCAGGGTTTGGTGTAATTGGGTCCACCTCCACTGGAGGCTGCTGTGTTGCTGTCTGCAGTCTCACTGTGTTGGTAGGGGGAAAATGGTGTCACCCCACTCTCTTTTCCCCTGACAGGGGATCTCACACCTCTGCTTCACACCCCTGCTCTTCAGCAATCCCTCACAGAATAGAAAAGGCAGTCAGCACACCCTGTGCCACATCTCTCTTGCGTTTTTTCTTTGGTGCATGGCTGAGATTCAAAACTTCAAATGTTAAAGACCCAGCACTAAGCAGACCTGACCCCTGTCCTGGAGTAGAGCCTCTCCATGCTTTATCTGATGTCCCTTGCCACAGAAAAACAGTCCTACACCTGTGTGTTGCTTGGAATCCATGCTGTAGTACTGTGAAAATAAGCAAACAGGTTATCTACCATCTGTGCTTGCCTCTGTTCCCTGCTGATAAAAGTCCTTTTGCTGCAGCCTTCAGGGTCTTTTGTCCTTGGAAAGGCAAAATATTCTCTTCCAAATGTACCTCAGGATGGGGAATGCTCTCTCCTAGTGCAACCAAGGTGATCCCTACACAATGCTGTGGCACTCCAGGGCCAGTGCCCTCCTTCTCCCCAGGGGTGGATGACATAGCTCACTCTGGAGAAAGTTGCCCACTTCCTAAACCTCAGAGTTTGAGCTCCATACGCTATTTGCAAAAAACCTATGGCACTCAGTACCCCTTGCTCCCTAGATGGTGCTCTGTAGTGTTTTTCATCTTGTGTGAACTCAACACGACACTCTCTCAACTACTTTCTGTTTCTCTCCCTATGGAAAAGGTTCCATTCCCCTTGTGGCACTACCATTTTTCTGTCCCTTAATTCACTTCCCTTCACCTTACATCTACCATGCTGTCTCCCTCCAACCATGGAGATCCTTTTGCCAGTCCTTAGATGGATTTCTGGGTGTTTTAAGTTATCTGACCTCAATGCAGCTGTGTTTGAGAGACCAACAGAGCCCAGGGTATGCCTACTTTGCCACCTTGGAAACCATCCCTACATCTTTAAGAGAAAAGAAGCATCTCAAATAAATAACCTAACTTTATACCTCAAAGAAATACAAAAATAAGAAAAAACTAAGCGGAAGTCAAACAGAAGAAAGGAAATCAACAACAGAACAGAAATAAAGGAATTAAAGACAAAAATGATAGTAAATATTGATGACACTAAAAGCTAAGTTTTTCAAAGTATAAACAAAATGGACAAATATTTAGCTAGACTGAGGAAAAAAGAGAAGACAAATAAAACTGGAAACTACTGCTAAATAAAAATGCAACTTATATGCCAATGGACTGAATTATCTAGAAGAAACAGATAAATTCTTGCACTCACACAACCACCCAAATTGATGCAAGGGGAAATTTAGTAATGTGAACATACAGATATTGGTGAGGAAATTGAATCTGTAATCAAGTATCTCAGTAAAGAATAACCCAGGACTAGATTACTTCACTGATGAATTCTATTTTATATTGAGAGAATAATTATAATACCACTTCTTCTCCAACTCTTCTAAGAAATTGAATAGCATGAAACATGTCCAACTTGATTTTGCAAGGCCAGTGTTCCCCTGGAGCAAACCATATAAGGACACGAGAAGAAAAAAAAAATTCAAGCCAGCATCCTTAATGAATATAGTCACGAATATTTTCAACAAAATTCTAGCAAACCAAATTTAACAGCATATCAAAAGGATCATGTATCAGAATCAAGTGGGTTTTATCCCTGGGATGTAAGCATAATTTCACATGAACAGATTAATGTATATAACACACTACATAAACAGAATAAATAATAAAAATCTTATGGTCATCTCAGTTGAAGCAGAAAAAGCATCTGACAAAATTAAATGCCTTTTCATGATAAAGATGCTCAACAATATGTGTCTAGAAGGAAGGTAACTCAATATAATAAAAGCCATGCAGGCAGGCCTATGGCTAACATCATACTCAACAGTGAAAAGCAGAAATCTTTTGCTCTAAGATCAGGAACAAGACAAGGATGCTTGCTTACACCAATTCTATTAAAAATAGTACTGGAAATTTTAGACATAGCAATCAGGCAAGAAAAAGATATAAAATGCACTCAAGCCATAAAGGAAGAAGCAAACCCAAAAGATGCCACCAAAAACGATTAGAACTAAGAAACACATGTAGTAAAGTTCCAAGACACAAACTGAGTATACACAAATCTGTTGCATTTCTGTACACTAAAAATGAACTAGCTAAAAGACAAATTAAGGAAATAATTTCAATTATAACTGAATAAAAAAAATAAAATGCCATCCATAATTGATTCAATTATGGGATATTACTCAGCCACAAAAAAGAATGAGATATTGCTATTTGCAACAACATGAATAGACTTAGAGTGTAAAATGCTGAGTGAAATAAGTCAGGCTGAGAAAGACAAATACTATATAATTTCACTCATATGTGGAATTTAGAAAACAAAACAAATTTTTAAAAAGAGAGAAATGGACACTTGGGTGGCTCAGTTGGTTAAGTGCCCAACTCCTGATTTCAGCTCAGGTCATGATCTCAAGGTTTGTGAATTCGAGCCCTACATCAGGTTTGCACTGACAATGTGGAGCTTGCTTGGGATTCTCTCTCTTTCTCCCTCTCTCTGCCCCTTCCTACCCAAGATATATCTTTCTCAAAATAAATAAATAAACTTAAAAAATAAAATTTAAAAAAAGAGATAAAAAGACACCTTTATACTTAGAAAACAAACTCGTGATTGCCAAAGGGGAGGTGGGGGGGAGTAATTGGTAAAATCAATAAATATGTGTTGTTATCTTAAGTCATTAATCTTGTGTTAATTTGTCACACAACCATGAGAAACTAATGTAGACAGTCTGCATTTTCCTGAAACCAAAATACCAAGCCACACACCTTTCCATTCTGTAGGAGGAATCAGGCCGGCATATTAGAGAGCACAGAATAGCGGACATACATCAGTTCACATACACTGCAGCAAATAGGGGCAGGCCTTGTTTTATATGAGAGGCACAAGGTAGAGAAAAGCCTGCCAGGTGTGTGTTCTATAAGGGGTATAGCCAAGCACTTAGTCCTTGTGGTAATAATTGCTCCATGGCAACTTAATCTCCATTTATCTCACCTCATGGAAGAATTAGGGTGAAATTCAGAGCATGTGGTAGGAAATGGCAGAAGAAGCAAATAAGAGTTCTAATTTTCCAGATTCCTTTCTGCACCATCTTAAAACATAGATATCTGATTAAATCATGACAATTCAAGGAAACCATTACATTATTGATGGGATCTATTGTCATCCACCATGAGTAAGGAAACTTTGATTTTAAAAATATTTATACACATAAGGTTGTCTCAGGGACTCCCAGTGAGCTCTTTAAAATTTTTTTTTAAATGTTTATTCATCTTTCAGAGACAGAGACAGAGCATGAGGGGGGAAAGGACAGAGAGGGGGAGACACAGAATCGGAAGCAGGCTCCAGGCTCTGAGCTGTCAGCACAGAGCCCAACGCGGGGCTTGAACTCACGAACTGCGAGATAATGACCTGAGCCGAAGTCGGACACTCAACTAACTGAGCCACCCAGGTGCCCCCCAGTGAGCTCTTACCAGCAAGAGTGTGCTCAATGTTCATTCCCATCCTGCAGGTCCTGCAAGGAAATTTTCCAAAAAGGGAGAACCATGATTCTCAAAGAAATATAAAATAAAGGTGTTAAGATTTTATTTATCTGATTACTAATGAAGGAACCAGGTGGAAGATATTACTTGTTAAATGGAGAATCCCAAAGAGACATTTAAAGTGCAAGGATATTGAAATGCATAGTGAAATAGGGCAAGAGTGCTGTTCTAAGCTGAGAATGGGAAGCCAATTGAACCTCGACAGACAGATTTCACCTATATAATTGCTGTTGATGGAATGTTTGTGTCTTTCACAAAATTCATAGATGACTCATAAGCTCAAAGTTCTGGTACTTGTAGGTGGATTTTTGGGTGGTTCCTTAGTCATGAGGGCAGAGGGATCACAAATGAATTAGTGCTCCAGTAACTCCAGAATAGGAGACTGCAGAGGGCTAACTTGCTGCTTCTGCCATGTGAGGTGACAGGAGATGTCCACCTTGGAAGTGAGCTCTTGCCAAATATTGACACAAAGGTGACTTGATGTGTTCCTATCCTCCGGAAGTATGAGAAGTATATTTCTGTTCATAAGCCAACCAGTCTGTGGTATTTTGTTATAGCCTTAACAGATGGAAAGGAAATCCCAACAAAAGAACTATTTTGCATTGCTACCAATTATTAAAACTCACTAAGTTTTGAAATATCTCTATGATATAAAGGGCTAAATTGCATTTAAATACGGCATAGTTTTCACTGGAGATGCCCAGTAAACATCCTGCTTATTCCAAATTTTCTAACAACTTTCTCATTTAAAAAGATGAAGAAGAAGAAGAAGAAGAAGAGGAAGAAGAAGAAGAAAAGAAGCAGAAAAATGTCACCTTCAGACCATGGTTTTCTTCTCTAAAGAGGATGGCATGAGCAGCAGGATGGAATCTTACCCCTCGACCAGTCAGACATTGCAATACCTCAACCCTGTAAACACAAAGCCAGTATCCCATTATTGCAAGTACACAGTTCTAGAGAGAAAAGAGGTTTCTGATGTTAGAGATCATGAACGTTTCCACTAACACAACAGAAAATGCTGAGTCCAGTGATTTGTTCCTGGGAGCCCCTGGCACAGGAACACTCCACAGACTGTCCTCCCTGATAAATGCAGGCACTGGGTGCTCCTGAGGTCAATGCAGTGAGCAAAGGGCTGGAGAGCCCCTGTCCTGCCTGGGTAAAGTTTGAAAGACAGCAGGAAGGATGACAGCTTCTAACTTGAGCCCCTCCCTCAGAAGGTCTTGGCTAATAGTTGAGGACCCATATTTACAGAGTATAAAGGTGAAACTGTTGTTTCTCCACAGCACAAGCAGTTCCAGGAAAATAAACAGAAGGGTGTTGTGACTTCAGGTGTCTCAAGGAGTGGAGGGAGGGCAGAGAGACATGAGGGGACCATTAGAGGCAGGTCACCGATTATCTTTGTGAGGTCATGTAGCTATGACTTAGGAACACTGGGAACAGGAAAGAAGGCTGTGAGCAAGTTTCCAAGGCTTCCAGTGAATGAGAAATGCATTTTCTATCAGAAAGGAAAGGGGCCAGGGCTCTGGTCGGTTAAGCATCTGACTTCCTCTCAGGTCATGATCTTGTGGTTCATGAGTTTGAGCCCCACATTTGGCTCTGTGCTGATTGAGAACTCAGAGCCTGGAGTCTTCTTCAGATTCTATATCTGTCTCTGTCCCTCCACTGCTCACGCTCTGTCTCTCAAAAGTGAATAAATGTCAACTTAAAAAAAGAAGAAGAAAGAAAAGGGGCTATAAAAGTTTTCTGTGTTTCTGTTTCTTTCATTTTTAGGAGCTCTTGTTGCTGGCTGCCATGTTGTTAGACTTGGACATGGATGACCCTGGCAGGTCATGGGGTCACATCTTATGAACAATTTAAACTACCTGGAGGGGTTCTGGGAACATTTGGCAAAATATCAGAGAGGGAGACACAGAGAGGGAAGAAGGTGCCTGGATTCTAATATTTTGTATGAAACATCAAGAAGAAAATACCAAAGTTCTTTAGGAGAAGAACATAGGAGGATTTGCTGTACCAGATAAGATTTATTTTAATGCTATAGTACCTGAGACAGTTGATGCTAGCACAAGGATAGACCACCTGGCCCACAGAAAGGAACACAGAGCCATGTATAGGATTCAGGCATGTGTGGAATTCTGTTGCATGGGAGAAGTGCAGGGGATGTTAGTGGATAAGGTAGGCACTAGGTCAGTGGGTCTAGTAAGTGGAGCTGACAAATTCGTTCTCCATATGGACAGAGGTTACTGAATCTCTTCTTACATCACCATGACAATCAATTCCAGATGGATTTAAGACCAAATGACCTGAAACTGAAAAAGAAACTGAACAAACTGAAGAAGAAAATATAGATGTTCTTAGAGAAAGATTTCTTAAATGAGATGACACCTGTATAAAGATACCAAAATGACAGCTGTATAAAACAGACTGACCAATGTGATGCCTTTGACTACATTACAATAAAAAGCTTCTCTTTATGAAACAAATGCAAAAAGAAAGCTTAAAAATCTCCACAAATCTGGAGAAGATATTTGCACAAATGTAGTCAACTAAGGATCAGTGGAAGTAATGTATTTTAAAAATTCCAGAAATCATTAAGAAAAGATGAAACAATCCCACATGAAAGTGGGCAAAAGACATGAACAGAACTTTCTCAGAAAAGGAAACACGTATAGGCAACAAAAAAATATATATAAAGTACCACAGATTAACTAGTAGTGAGACAAATGCACCTCTGTGCACTATGTGATGACATCATACATTAATTCAATTAGAAAATTTTAAGTCGGACAAAATTGGGTATTGGTGACAACGTTGATTGATAGAATCTCTGAAACATGGCTGCTGGGAATGTAAATCAATACAATCGTTTTTAAGAAATAATATGCCTAAATCTTATAAAATTGTACATCATGCACCTCAGGATTCAGATTTCCACTCCTAAAACTATAACTAAGAGTCACTTTGCAAAAATGTACAGGAGACATGTGAATGTGTGCTCCTAGCATTAGTTTTCTTAGCTGTGAAAAAAGAGAGGATAGCTGTTGTCTAAATTCAGCTATACAGTGTTGAAAGGAACGAACCATAGGTATATAGTGGGGAAATAATCTTTTTGTAGTGTTGAGATCAAATATTAAGCATCAGTAAAATACCCCTTAAATAAAGCTTCAAGAAAACTAAACAATATATATTTAGGCATGCATATGTAAGTGATAACATCATAAATTAAAAAAAAAATGAATCACAGGGTCTCCTAGATGACTCAGCGTCTGGCTGAGCATCTGGCTTCAGCTCACGTCATGATCTCACAACTGAGTTCCATCCCTGCATCAAGCTCTCTACTGTGAGCTCATCACCTGCTTTGGATCTTCTGTCTCCCTCTTTCACTGCCCCTCACTCACACACTCTCTCAAAAATAAATACACATTAAAAAAAAAAACGAAAGGAATCATAAATAAGTACTTCATTAAATTGTTACTGGGGGACTGTGGATAGAACTGGAGTGAAGATGAAAAGAGAGGGAGATATAAGTTGTTAGAGATGTTCTATTTCTTCCCTTGATTATTCAGTGTAGATGATCGATATATTACACAAGTAAGTAAAAGATTTAAAAAAGAGAAATATCTCAAATATTTTCAGATTGTTTGCTGCTTATATTCTTTTGTGTATAGTCAGTCCTTAATCTCTCCCTCCTGCTGTATTTTGGGGACTTCAGAAAAATATTCTCTATCTGACATAGACAATCACTGCTATGATGGAACAAAGACTGAGACATCATTCAGGGAGGAAGATGGGACAAGAGAGACTGAAGTTCCAGGTAGAAACAACTGTAGGACAAAGATGCAAGCTTACAAATGAACTTGACAACTAGCTGTGAATGCAGATGAACACATCAGACAACCAACTACAGGTTTCAGTAGTAAGGTAAGAAATACCTCTGAGACTCAGATACCCTGGAAGTGATGGGGTTCTTTGTATCAGGAGACAGAATACTTACACTAGGGGGCTCCCCAAGGCTGGGCTGCTCCCCAGTAGTGTGTGAGACTCACTCTGGGGCTGGTGCCCTGTTTGGCTAGCTCTAGTTTGCTTTGCCTGCGGTACCCAGTGGGCTGGGGTCTGATGTCCCAGGATACACACAACTCAGTGTCTATATTCAGACTTGCTGCTCCTAAGTCAATATTAAAAGGTCAGAATGGATGATTTATGAGAATATTGTTACATTGTCTCTGTTCAGAAAGGGTAAACCAATTCTTCTTGAAAATGAGTGACCTTGGGGGGGAAGATGGCAGTGTAGGAGGACGCTGGGCTCACCGCGTCCTGCAGAACACTTAGATTCCACCCACACCTGCCTAAATAACCCAGAAAATCACCAGAAGACTAGCAGAACGGATTCTTCAGAGTCAAGCGTAGACAAGAGGTCCACAGAAGAGGGTAGGAAGGGCAGAGAAGCGGTGCGTGCTACACGGACTGGTGGGAGGGAGCCTCGGCGGAAGGGCAGCCGCGGACAAAGCAGAGCCCCCATGTCTGGCTTGCAAAAACAGAGGGACCAGACGGAGTGTGTTCTGACAGCAAGCGGGACTTAACATCTGGAAGGTTATAAGTTAACAGATCTGCTCAGAGAACAGGAGGGCTGGAGGACAACGGGAGGGAGAGTTATTGAGCCCCGGACAACAGAGAGCAGCTTGGCGGGGAACAAAGGTGCTTGCCAACACCATCTCCCTCGCCCATCCCCCAGCCAAAATCCCAAAGGGAACCAGTTCCTGCCAGGGAACTTGCTTGCACCGCGCAAAACCCAAAGCTGTGCTTCTGCAGATCCATCCCTCTGGCAGGTCTGACTCCCTCCCAGTGTTGCAGGGCCCCTCCTGAAGCAGATCTCCAAAGGAAAAGCAAGCTGAGCCTGCCCCTCCCACCCCTGTGCACCATGAGGATCCACCCCAGCTAATATGCCAGATCCCCAGCACCACAAGCCTGGCAGTGTGCAAGTAGCCCAGAGGGCCATGCCACCCCACAGTGAATCCCGCCCCTAGGAGAGGGGAAGAGAAGGTACACACCAGTCTGACTGTGGCCCCAGTGGTGGGCTGGGGCAGACATCAGGTCTGACCAAGGCACCGCCCACCAACGCAAGTTATTCAAGACAGCACAGAAGTGCCTTGCAGTTCCACACCACTACAGGGACTATCCAAAATGACGAAACGGAAGAATTCTCCTCAAAAAAACCTCCAGGAAATAATGACAGCTAACGAACTGATCAAAAACGATTTAAACAATATAACAGAAAGTGAATTTAGAATAATAGTCATAAAATTAATCACTGGGCTTGAAAACAGTATAAAGGACAGCAGAGAATCTATTGCTACAGAGATCAAGGGACTCAGGAACAGCCAGGAGGGGCTAAAAAATGCTACTAATGAGCTGCAAAATAAAATGGAGATGACCACAGCTCGGATTGAAGAGGCAGAGGAGAGAATAGGTGAACTAGAAGATAAAATTATGGAAAAAGAAGAAGCTGAGAAAAAGAGAGAGAAAAAAATCCAGGAGTATGAGGGGAAAATTAGAGAACTAAGTGATGCACTAAAGAGAAATAATCTACGCATAATTGGTATTCCAGAGGAGGAAGAGAGAGGGAAAGGTGCTGAAGGTGTACTTGAAGAAATTATAGCTGAGAACTTCCCGGATCTGGGGAAGGAAAAAGGCATTGAAATCCAAGAGGCACAGAGAACTCCCTTCAGACATAACTTGAGTCGATCTTCTGTACGACATATCATAGTGAAACTGGCAAAATACAAGGATAAAGAGAAAATTCTGAAAGCAGCTAGGGATAAACGTGCTCTAATATATAAAGGGAGACCTATAAGATTCATGACAGATCTCTCTACTGAAACTTGGCAGGCCAGAAAGGAATGGCAGGAAATCTTCAATGTGAGAACAGAAAAAATATTCGGTGGAGAATCCTCTATCCAGCAAATCTGTCATTTAGAATAGAAGGAGAGATAAAGGTCTTCCCAAACAAACAAAAACGGAAGGAATTCATCACCACTAAACCAGCCCTACAAGAGATCCTAAGGGGGATCCTGTGAGACAAAGTACCAGAGACATCACTACAAGCATGAAACCTATGGACATCACAATGACTCTAACCCATATCTTTATATAATAACACTGAATGTAAATGGACTAAATGCACCAACCAAAAGACATAGGGTATCAGAATGGATAAACAAAAAACCAAGACCCATCTATTTGCTGTCTACAAGAGACTCATTTTAGACCTGAGGACAACTTCAGATTGAGGGTGAGGGGATGGAGAATTATTTATCATGCCACTGGAAGTCAAAGACTGTGGGAGTAGCCATACTTATATCAGACAACTAGACTTTAAATTAAAGGCTGTAACAAGAGATGAAGAAATGCATTATATAATAATCACAGGGTCTATCCATCAGGAAGAGCTAACAATTATAAATGTCTATGTCCTGAATACAGGAGCCCCCAAATATTTAAAACAATTACTCACAAACATAAACAACCTTATTGATAAGAATGTGGTAATTGCAAGGGACTTTAACACTCCACTTACAGAAATGGATAGATCATCTAGACACACGGTCAATAAAGAAACAAGGGCCCTGAATGATACATTGGGTCAGATGGACTTGACAGATATATTTAGAACTCTGCATCCCAAAGCAACAGAATATACTTTCCTCTCGAATGCACATGGAGCATTCTCCAAGATAGATCACATACTGGGTCACAAAACAGCCCTTAATAAGTATACAAGAATTGAAATCATACATACCATGCATACTTTCAGACCACAATGCTAGGAAGCTTGAAATCAACCACAGGAAAAAGTCTGGAAAACCTCCAAAAGCAAGGAGGTTAAAGAATACCCTACTGAGGAATGAATGGGTCAACTAGGCAATTAGAGAAGAGATTAAAAAATATATGGAAACAAACGAAAATGAAAATACAACAATCCAAACGCTTATGGGATGCAGCGAAGGCAGTCCTGAGAGGAAAATACATTGCAATTCAGGCCTATCTCAAGAAACAAGAAAAATCCCCAATACAAAATCTAACAGCGCACCGAAAGGAAATAGAAGCAGAACAACAAAGACAGCCTAAATCCATCAGAAGAGAAATAATAAATCAGAGCACAAGTAAACAATATAGAATCTAAAAAAAACTGTAGAGCAGATCAACGAAACCAAGAGTTGGTTTTTTGAAAAAATAAACAAAATTGATAAACCTCTAGCCAGGCTTCTCAAAAAGAAAAGGGAGATGACCCAAATAGATAAAATCATGAATGAAAATGGAATTATTACAACCAATCCCTCTGAGATACAAGCAATTATCAGGGAATACTATGAAAAATTATATGCCAACAAACTGGACAACCTGGAAGAAATGGACAAATTCCTAAACACCCACATGCTTCCAAAACTCAATCAGGGGGAAATAGAAAGCTTGAACAGACCCATAACCAGCGAAGAAATTGAACCAGTCATCAAAAATCTCCCAACAAATAAGACTCCAGGACCAGATGGCTTCCCAGGGGAGTTCTACCAGATGTTTAAAGCAGAGATAATACCTATCCTTCTCAAGCTATTCCAAGAAATAGAAAGGGAAGGAAAACTTCCAGACCCATTCTATGAATGCAGTATTACTTTGATTCCTAAACCAGACAGAGACCCAGGAAAAAAAGAGAACTACAGGCCAATATCCCTGATGAATATGGGTGCAAAAATTCTCAATAAGATACTAGCAAATCGAATTCAACAGCATATACAAAGAATTATTCACCATGATCAAGTGGGATTCATTCCTGGGATGCAGGGCTGGTTCAACATTTGCAAATCAATCAGTGTGATACATCACATTAATAAAAGAAAAGAGTTATCTTGTCAATCGATGCAGAAAAGGCCTTTGACAAAATTCAGCAACGTTTCTTAATAAAAACCCTCCAGAAAGTCGGGATAGAAGGAGCATACTTAAAGATCATAAAAGCCATTCATGAAAAGCCCACAGCTAACATCATCCTCAATGGGGAAAAACTGAGAGCTTTTTCCCTGAGATCAGGAACACGACAGGGAGGCCCACTCTCACCACTGTTGTTTAACATAGTGTTGGAAGTGCTAGCATCAGCAATCAGACAACAAAAGAAAATCAAAGGCATCAAAATTGGCAAAGATGAAGTCAAGCTTTCGCTTTTTGCAGATGACATGATATTATACATGGAAAATCCGATAGACTCCACCAAAAGTCTGCTAGAACTGATACATGAATTCAGCAAAGTTGCAGGATACAAAATCAATGTACATAAATCAGTTGCATTCTTATACACTAACAGTGAAGCAACAGAAAGACAAATAAAGAAACTGATCCCATTCACAGTTGCACCAAGAAGCATAAAATACCTAGGAATAAATCCAACCAAAGATGTACAAGATCTGTATGTTGAAAACTATAGAAAGCTTATGAAGGAAATTGAAGAAGATATAAAGAAATGGAAAGACATTCCCTGCTCATGGATTGGAAGAATAAATATTGTCAAAATGTTAATACTACCCAAAGGTATCTACACCTTCAATGCAATCCCAATCAAAATTGCACCAGCATTCTTCTCAAAACTAGAACAAGCAATCCTAAAATTCATATGGAACCACAAAAGGCCCTGAATAACCAAAGTAATTTTGAAGAAGAAGACCAAAGCAGGAGGCATCACAATCCCAGACTTTAGCCTCTACTACAAAGCTGTAATCATCAAGACAGCATGGTATTGGCACAAAAACAGACACATAGACTAATGGAATAGAATAGAAACCCCAGAACTAGACCCACAAACGTATGGCCAACTCATCTTTGACAAAGCAGGAAAGAACATCCAATGGAAAAAAGACAGTCTCTTTAACAAATGGTGCTGGGAGAACTGGACAGCAACATGCAGAAGATTGAAACTAGACCACTTACTCACACCATTCACAAAAATAAACTCAAAATGAATAAAGGACCTGAATGTGAGACAGGAAACCATCAAAACCCTAGAGGAGAAAGCAGGAAAAGACCTCTCTGACCTCAGCTGTAGCAATCTCTTACTCGACACATCCCCAAAGGCAAGGGAATTAAAAGCAAAAGTGAATTACTGGGACCTTATGAAGATAAAAAGCTTCTGCACAGCAAAGGAAACAATCAACAAAACTAAAAGGGAACCAATGGAATGGGAAAAGATATTTGCAAATGACATGTCGGACAAAGGGCTAGTATCCAAAATCAATAAAGAGCTCACCAAACTCCACACCCGAAAAACAAATAACCCAGTGAAGAATTGGGCAGAAAACATGAATAGACACTTCTCTAAAGAAGACATCCGGATGGCCAACAGGCACATGAAAAGATGCTCAACGTCGCTCATCATCAGGGAAATACAAATCAAAACCACACTCAGATATCACCTCACGCCAGTCAGAGTGGCCAAAATGAACAAATCGGGAGACTATAGATGCTGGCAAGGATGTGGAGAAACGGGAACCCTCTTGCACTGTTGGTGGGAATGCAAATTGGTGCAGCCGCTCTGGAAAACAGTGTGGAGGTTCCTCAAAAAATTAGAAACAGACCTACCCTATGACTCAGCAATAGCACTACTAGGAATTTACCCAAGGGATACAGGAGTACTGATGCACAGGGGCACTTGTACCCCAATGTTTATAACAGCACTCTCAACAATAGCCAAATTATGGAAAGAGCCTAAATGTCCATCAACTGATGAATGGATTAAAAAATTGTGGTTTATATACACAATGGAGTACTACGTGGCAATGAGAAAGAATTAAATATGGCCCTTTGTAGCCACATGGATGGAACTGGAGAGTGTGATGCTAAGTGAAACATGCCATACAGAGAAAGACAGATACCATATGGTTTCACTCTTATGTGGATCCTGAGAAACTTAACAGAAACCTATGGGGGAGGGGAAGGAAAAAAAAAAAGAGGTTAGAGTGGAAGAGAGCCAAAGCATAAGAGACTGTTAAAAACTGAGAACAAACTGAGGGTTGATGGGGGGGGTGGGAGGGAGGGGAGGGTGGGTGAATGGTATTGAGGAGGGCAACTTTTGGGATGAGCACTGTGTGTTGTATGGAAACCAATTTGACAATAAACTTCATATATTGAAAAAAAGAAAAAGAAAACAAACCTGTAGGCATAAGAATTTCAGACTTCAAGTTATATTACAAAGCTCTAGTGATCAAGACAATATGGTACTGGCAGAAAAACAGACACATTGATCAAAATCACAGAATAGGAAACCCAGAGATTATCCCACAACTGTATTGTAAATAAATCTGTGACAAGCAGGAAAGAATATCCAACGGAAAAAAAAGAGAGTGTCTTCAACAAATGGTGTTGGGAAAACAGGACAGCAACATGTAAAGGAATGAAACTGGACCATTTTCTAATACCATACACAAAAAAAAATTCAAAATGGATGAAATATCTAAATGTGAGACTTCAAACTATTAAAATCCTAGAGGAGAACACAGGCAGTAACCTCTTTGACATCAGCTGTTAGCAGCTTCTTACTAGATATGTCTCAGGATGCAAGGGAGAAACAAAAGCAAAAATAAACTATTGGGATTTCATGAAAATAAAGACTTCTGCACAGTCAAGGAAACAGTCAACAAAACTAAAAGGCAACCAATGGAATGGGAGAAGATATTTGCAAATAACATAGCTGATAAAGTGTTACTATCCAAAATCTATAAAGAAGTTATTACTCAACACCCAAAAACCAAATAATCTAGTTAAAAGAAATAGGGAGAAGACAGGAATAAATACTTTCCCAAAACATACAGATGGCCAACAGATGCATGACAAGATGCTGAACGTCACTCATCATCAGGGAAATACAAATCAAAACTACGATTAAATATCACCTTACACCAGTCAGAATGGCTAAAATTAACAACACAATAAACAAAAATGGTAGTGAGGATTTGGAGAAAGTGAAACCCCCTTATACTTTTGGTTAGAATGCAAACTTGTGCAGCCACTTTGGAAAACAGTGTGGAGGTTCCTCAAAAAGTTAAAAATAGAACTACCTTAGAACTGAGCAATAACATTACTAGGTATGCACCCAAAGACTTCAAGGATACTAATTTCAATACTAATATGTACCCCCATGTTTATAGCAGCATTATCAACAATATCCAAATTATTGAAGGAGAGCAAACGTCCATCAACTAATAAATGGATAAAGAAGATGTGTGTTACACACACACAGTAAAATATTACTCAAGCATAAGAAGTGTGATATCTTGCTATTTGCAATGTTGTGGATGGAGCTAAAGAGTATTCTGCTAAGTGAAATAAGTAAGTCAGAGAAAGACAATAACCATGTTATTTCACTCATATGTGGAATTAAAAAACAAACAAACAAAGGAACATAGGGGGAAAAGAAAAGAGAGGAAAACCAAGAAAGACTCTTAATTGTGGAGAACAAACTGATGGTTACCAGAGGAGAGGTGGCTGGGGAGATGTGTTAAATACACAATGGAGATTAAGAAGTGCACTCATTGTGACCAGCACTGAGTGTTGTATATCAGTGTTGACTCACTAAATTCTACACCTGAACATAATATTACAGTGTATGTTCACTAACTGGAATTTAAATACAAACTTGGAAGGAGAAGAAAAGGAGTATATGAGAATAGCCATATGTTTAACTCATCGAAACTACACTGTGTATAAATCACCTTTCAAATAATGTCTTCTTTCATTAAAAACCAAATGCCTGGAGTCCAATCCCACTTTCTTCATTACCCAGCTCTGTGACTTTGAGGAAAGGATGCAATAATTTGAGCTGCATTTGAAAAAAAGTGAGAGATAAAAGGGCCACACCTCAGCTTGTTATGAGTGTCAAATATGATAGCAGTAGCCTACCCTACAATTATCTTTCAATAAAAGTTCTCGGTCATTAGATTATATAGGAGAAAAGGCATCCCAACAAATATCACTAAAGTTTACCTCCTCCTTTCCTGATGGTGACTCCCAGGAAGTGATTTCATTTGTCCCTACTATGTTGACTTAAGACCGCTGCAATAGGAGTGACCCAAGTGGCCTGGGAACTGAACTTTTCACATCACTTGTTCCAACAATGACCTACTTCAGAGAACCAATATGTCATCTCACAGTCCCTGGAGTGGATAGAAGTTAGGTAGGGGGCTGTTTTACCACTGACCCAGCTGGTAAGAAGACTATAAGATGCCTGAGGAGTTTTTCTTTATCACCAACACCAATTCTCTTGTTCTCTAAGCCACTATCCCCAAATTCAGGTCATGAAAAGGAGTTTTATGTTCAAGGGGAGGTCTCGTGGGGAACACAAATATTAAGGCACAGTGAGGTGGTATTGAGGGCTGCTGAATGGCAAGACTCACTCCAGATACCCATAGTGATGGACAACCATCAGGGTGCCTCCTGGAGAAGTTTTAGAAGCCCCCTCAGACAGAATCAGGATGACTGTTGGATGCTGAGATGATAAATACCCAAAATCTCTCACAATAACTGACTGGCTGGGCCCACAGGTCTTAATTTACAGACACCTCTTAGCTCTATCTTCTTCTCCCAGACCTTAACACATCTCCATCCTCTTAGCAGCCACCTCCTTTCACACTGCCAGAGAAATCACGAATGTCAGGCAGGCACATGAACACTCTTCTTCACCCTGGGACAAGGCTTATAAGACCAAAGCACTAAAACTTATTCCCCTACTTCCACCTTCCTCTGAGTTCTTCCCTCCCACAGTGAAAGATTCATTTTACAATCTCATCTGTAAATAAGGGAACTTTAAAACAAATCCCACAGATGTAAGTATTTGATAACTCTAATCTTATCACAATTGTTTTCCCAAAGGGATCCATATAAAACCCTTGGATTTTTCTTTTGCTGTCTTAATGGAAGACCATTGAATTGGAAGAAGAGACCCATGGATCTTGAAAAGGTCATGACTTGTGGGGAAGGGGAAGTTTGTGTAAGTCCCAGTGCTGACCACCTCTGGTTGATAAGATGAAAAAAAGCGGGGGGGAATTCCTCAGTGTTCATGCTTTTTATAATGATAGATGTGATCTGATGGCAAGATGACAAACAGACTGGATCCTGGGAGTGTAAATTCTACACTGGGAATGTGTATCAAAATCAATGGAACAAACATTTTTAAATGCAATGTGGTCACACAAGAGGGTCAAGAGCTCCTTCCCTCTGAGTATTTCATACACCTGTTATGCATGAAGCTGCACAGTCCTTCACTTTATCCCTTACTGACCCCCTTCTGTCCTACAAGAGACCTCTCCTGAGCAGTGGAGCAGCAGGGAGTGGATAGGAAATTGTATTCCATTTGGGTCCCATTCTATACCTCTGTTCCCACCACTTTCTTGGGAGAACATTCAGAGTAACAAGTATCTGAGGGACAGCATCCCCCAGGTACACCTCTTACACCCTAAAGCATCCTCCATACACCAGTGATGGGGGAAGATGTAGGAAATTCTTGATTACAGTAGCAGTGCTCTAACAATCCTTGAGTCTTGAGGTAGTCCTGTTACATAATTTGATGTAGATTTGGGTGGAAGCAAAACACGTTATTCTTACAACTTCACTAATTCAATTCATCTTTGCTTTGTAGTCTCCTTCTCAATTCATCTTCACTCTCCCATATCTCCTGACCCTCACTGTGTCTTGTTCACTAGTCTCTTGGCCCATCTAATGTTGATAAAATCTTAGAAATACAAACCCTGACTTTGTTCCCTTCCCTCTGTTCCCCCATAGCATCTGGAAACATTTCCCTAATCCTCTTTAAACTTCCTCACTCTTGCTTCAGTGCTCCACTACACACTAAGCTATTGACTTAGACATGTTCCCATACTTAGTTTTGTGAGAAAGCTATTAATATGATGACTGGAGATAATCAGTTGTAAAAAGCCAATGGACAAGAGTTATCTTGATTGTGTTCAAAAGCTTATTATCTGAATAAATCAAACAAATGTAAATTGCCTCATAACACATGGAGATTAATGAAAAACACAGGGTACATTTCTGTCATGATTTAAGCAAAATAGTCTAGGTAATGCAGAGAAGCCATTGTCAAGTCCCCTTTGTATAGCAGTGGAGTGTCAATGTGAAACAATGGTTTTTCTCCAGTGGAATGACATTCCTTCCACTTATTGAAGAGTTGACCTTGGTGGTGGGTGTAAGAGGACCCAAACCTCACTAAGAGGAGACAAGACCTGAGTCCCATTTGTTATTTTTTTTTGGCAAATCAACCCATCTCTGTGACATCTTTAGGCTTAAGTTCTGTAATGTCTTGTGCAAGGTAATTTTAGCATCAATGATCACTGTACTGATGAATTTCTACTGCAGAAATATTTCCGTTTTCTTAAAGAGATTTCTGTCCATTCCTTTTTATTTTTTTATTTTTTTATTTTTTTTCAATATATAAAGTTTATTGTCAAATTGGTTTCCATACAACATCCAGTGCTCATCCCAAAAGATGCCCTCCTCAATACCCATCACCCACCCTCCCCTCCCTCCCACCCCCCATCAACCCTCAGTTTGTTATGAAGGAAATTGAAGAAGATATAAAGAAATGGAAAAACATTCCGTGCTCATGGATTGGAAGAATAAATGTTGTCAAAATGTCAATACTACCCAAAGCTTTCTACACATTCAATGCAATCCCAATCAAAATTGTCCATTCCTTTTTAAAGTGTATTCTATTTAACTTATTTGTTTTGAGAGAGATCGAGATTGTGAGTGGAGAGGGAGCAGAGAGAGAGAGAAACCCAAGCAAGATCCATGCTCAGTACTGAGACTGACCTGGGTCTCGATTCCACGAATGGGGAGATCATGATCTGAGCTGAAATCAAGAGTCAGATGTTCAATAAAAATTTCCTAAAACTGACATTTGTGTAAATTTCAGCCACTCAGGTGCCTTGAAAGTAGATTTTCAAAAATGGGAAATGGGTACACGGGAGGCCTCCGTTCATCGAGCAATAGTATTTAGCACAATTCATGGTTTTAGCTGTTATGCTTTCATCTTCATAAGTAACCAGAAATTCAAGGACTTGGTAAAAGTCTTGATCTCTTCCACAGACATGCCCAGGTTCATGGCAATCTCTCTGACTGACTTTTCATCCAAACTGAAGTGGCTTTAGTAAAGGTTCAAGCACTTCTCATGCTGGAGCAAATCAAAGTCACTGGAGCATGCCATGAAGGGGATGAAGGTCAAAGCAGATGATTTCAGGGTATCCAGCCCGATCTTCTCCTTGAAGAACGCTCTCTTCATCTCAATGGAAGCATCAGACAAACTGAGCAACAGGACCACAGAGGAGTAGCACTTATGAACAGGGCGCTTATTCAGCAATGTCTCTTCCCGTCTTGAGAAATCGAAGTCATCCAGGTCAAAGTTGGAGACCAAGAAGATGCATGACTTGGGCACTCTGATGGTGCTGAGATTAGCCAGGCAGTTGTCTCCTAACTGCTGAAGCACTCTCTGCCTTTTGAAAGGACCTGAGTTTGCTATTCTTCTTCTTATATAAATTATTGGACACACCGACTCTAATAAAGTAGAACTTCTTGCCTATCTCCCTGATTTTTTAACTTAATCATTGAAGTTAAACTGAGAGGAATAAATGATGGAAAAAGTCATAGTTAGCAAATCCCACCATTTCTAAATATGTATGTGGGAGGAAATTGGGTGTTCCTGTTTCAGACATGTCCCAGAAGTTCACATTGGGATATTTTGGATGTTTTCAAGGGGTTTTCTTCATGGTGGCCCCACAACTCCAATACTATCAGAAGATACATTCTCTTTGTGACTAAGTCTTTTCATGGAATAGATGAAATTGGACTTCCCAGTCCCTGACTTCCCAATCATAGCCACATCCATGTAAGCATTTTCTGCTTCTAAAAGGGATTCCTGAATTATGTCAGCCACATCTTTTACCTTGTCCTCTTGTAGAGCTACTTTAATTCTAATAAAGCTTTCCAGAGAGAGGAACCCTCTGCATTACTAATTTAATGTGGTGATACAGTCAGAGAGGAACTTATAGAAAGAGGCAAGGATGAGTGCAGAAAAAAGGTGAAGTGATGGAATCACATATTGGATTGAAGTTACAGAAAGATGTAAGAAGAACTAGAAGCTAAGGCACTCAGACAGCTTCTAAAATCTGGAGAAAGCAAATAAATGAATTGTTTCATGGACCCTCAAGAAGATTCAGCCCTAATGACACCATGGTTTTGGTTACTTTAAGGTTTATTTTGGACAACTTCTCTCTAGATCTATAAGTGAATAAATCTGGGCTGCTGTCTTAGCCAGTAAATTTGTGTTAATATGATACTAAGCAATGAGAAATTAATGTAGACAGTCTGCATTTTCCCAGAATGCAGATTTCCTAGAATGCCATTTCCTCAATACAATGTCCAAAACCTTCCCATTCTGTAGGAAGAATCAGTCAGGCCTTGCACATTACAGAACACAGAAGAATTATAGACATACCTCACTTCCCATATACTTCAGCAAATAGGAGCAGGACTCGTCTTGTGGGAGAGGTAGGAGGCAGAGAAAAACCTGCCAGGATGTGTGTTCTATAAGGAGGATAGTCAAGCACATAGTCTTTGTGGTAATAATTGCCCCATGGCATCTTAATCTCCTTAATGGAAGAATTTGGTGAGATTTAGAACATGAGACAGGAAGTGGCAAAGGCAGTATACAAGAGCTCTAATTTTCCTTATTCAACTCTGCACAGTTTAAAATATAGATATGATTAAATCAAGGCAATTCAAGGAAATAATTATTGCGTTGTTGATGGGGCCTTTATAAATCACTATGAGTAAGGAAACTGTGATTTTAAAAATATTTATACACATAAGGTTATCTCAGGGGCTACCAGTGATCATACCAGTAGAAGCATGCTCAAAGTTTATCCCCATCCTACATGTTCTGCAAGGACAATTGTCAACAGAGGGGAAATCATGACCCTCGAACATATATAATAGGAATATGTGATAAGAATTTTATTTAACTATTTACTAAGGAAGGAAACAGGCAGATGAAATTACTAGTTGAATGGAGAATCTCAAAGAAGGGATATTTATAGTTCAAGAATATGGAAATGCATTTAAAATAGGGCAAGAGCTCTATATTCTAAAGTGAGGGTGGAAATTCACTTGAAACTCCACAGACAAATTTTATCTATATTACTGCCATGGCCTGAATGTTTGTTTCCTCTGCAAAATTCATAGATGAAGTGTATGCTCAAATTTCTGGTACTAGTTGGTGAATTTTTGACAGTTCCTAGGGCAGAGAGATCATAAATGGATTAATTCCATTCTTAAATGGTCTCTTAAGAGCCCAGAGAGCTCCTCCATTATGTAGGGTGACAGGAAGAAATGTCTACCTTGTAAGTGAGTTTTCACTAAACACTGAATCTGCATGTGCCTTGATCTGGGTCTTCCTATCACTTAGAATTATGAGTAATAGATTTGTGGTTAGAAACCACCCAGTCTGAGGTATTTTGTTATAGCCTAAATGGACAAAAAAATATATATTTACTCTGCATTGTTACCAATTATCAAAACTTACAGAGTATTGAAATGACCAGATGAACACAAGGGAAGGGAAGCAAAAGTAATATAAAAACAGGGAGGGGGACAAAACATAAGAGACTCTTAAATATGGAGAACAAACAAAGGGTTACTGGAGGGGTTGTGGGAGGGGGGATGGGTTAAATGGGTAAGGGGCACTAAGGAATCTACTTCTGAAATCATTGTTGCACTATATGCTAACTAACTTGGATGTAAATTTTAAAAGTTAAAAAAAAGAAGATTCCAACTGGAGACTTCCAATAAGCATTCTGCTTATTCTAAATTTTTATAAATTTTCTTATTTAAAAAAGAAGGAAAAGAGGCATTTTCAGAAAATGGTTCTTTCTTCTCCATAGAGAGTGGCATGAACAGCTGGATTAAATCTTAATTCTCTACCTGCCAGGGCTACCCCTCAACCTTCTAAGAACAAGCCAGCATCCCAACATTGCAAGTAGACAGTCTGCTCACTCAAGAGCTTCAGAGAAGAAACAGGTTTCTGATGTCAGAGATCATGATGTTCTCACTAATGCAGCAGAAAATGCTGAGGCTAGTGAAGTGTTCCCTGGAACTCCTGGAACAGGAATATTCCTCAGACCTGTCCTCCTTGGGAAATACAGGCACTGGGTGCTCTTGAGGTCACTATGCTCAGCAAGGGGCTGGAGAGCTTCTGTCCTGACCATGTAAAAGTGGGTAAGACAGCAGGAAGAATGACAGCCTCTTACTCAAGCCCCTCCTTCAGGAAAACTTGGCTGATTGATAGTTGTTGTAGGCCCACATTTATAGGACATGAAAGTGAAACCATCATTTCTCCACAGAACAAGCAGTTCCAGGAAAGGAAACATAAGGCTGTTGTGACTTCATGTGCCTTAGGGAGTTGGGGGAGGGCAGAGAGACACCAGAAGCCCTGGGAGGCAGGTGTCTGATAACCCTTGGGAGGTCATCTAGCCCAGAGTCCCATGGGATAACTGAGGGCAGGGAGGAAGACAATGAGCAAGTTTCCAAATACCCACTGAATGAGAGAAGCATTTCTATCAGAAAGGAGAGGGACTATAACATTTGTCTTTCTGTTTCTTTCATTTTAGGAGCCATGTTGCTGGCTGCCAGATTGTCTCCATTGGGCATGGACAACACTGGAAAGTCACGGGGTCACATCTCATGAACAACTTAAACAAGTAGAAGGTATTCTGGGGGAAAATTGGCAAGCAGCAGGAAGGGAGACACAGAGAGAGGAAGGAGCCTGGATTTTAAGATTTGTATGGAAGATCAAGAGGAAAATACCAAAGTTTCTTTAGAAGAAGAACATAAGAGGATTTGCTGTTTCAGATAACATTTATTTCAATTCTATAGTATCTAAGACAGTTGGGTGCTAGACCAGCTGACCCACAGAAAGAGACACAGAGCCCTGTATAGGATTCAGGTATGTGTGGAATTCTGTTGCATGGGAGAAGTTCAGGGGATGTCAAAGGGAACTATCTAGTAAGTGGAGCTGACAAACCTGTTCTCTATATGGACAGAGGTTACTGAATCTCTACTTACATCACTATTATAATAAACTCCAGATTAACTAATTAAATTAATTAATTTAGGCATTTAATACCTAAATCTCAAATGGAAACTGTGGAAGAAAATATAGTTCTTCCTAGATAAAGATTTCTTAAATGTGATGATGAATGAAGATACCCAGATGACATCTGTATAAAACAGACTGACCAATGTGATTCATCTGACTATATTGAAATGAAAATTTTCTCTTCATGGAAACAAATACAAAAAGAAAACTTAAAAATCTCCATAGATCTGGAGAAGATATTTGCACAAATGTAATCACTAAGGATTAATGGAAAGAAGGTATTTTAAAAATTCCAGAAATCACTAAGAAAAACTGAAAAAATTCAGCATGGAAGTGGGCAAAAGACATGAACAAATTTCTCAGAAAAAGAAATAGTTTGGTCAAAAGAGAGAGAGAGAAAGAGAGAGAGAGAAATATAGATTCACTAATAACGAGGCAAATGCACATCTGTGTACTATGAAATTACATTGTATACTGATTAAATTGCAAATTTAAAACTCTGGACAATATCAGGTATTGGTGATAATGTACTTTGATATAATTGCTGAAAGATGGAAGCTGAAAATTTAATTCAGTGCAATCACTTTGAAGAAACAATATGGCTAAATCTTTTTAAATTGTATATTCGAGTGCCTCAGGACTCAGGTTCCACTCCTAATACTATACCAAAGACTCACTCTTCAAAATTGTACACGAAACATATGCACATGTGCTCCTAACAACATTTTTCATAATTGTGCAAAATGAGAGTCTAAGCATTGACAGGGAATGGATAAATAAATTGAGCTACATAGAATTGAAAAGAATAAACCACAAGTATATACAGAGGAATTAATCTTTTAGGGTAGTATTGAGATTAATTAAATACCAAGAATGAGGAAAATTCCCCTTAAATAAAGTTTCAAGAAAACTAAACCATTTATAGGTTAAGCATGCATATGTAAGTGATAGTGTACAAATAAAAGAAAGGAATCATAAATGTGTACTTCATGAAATTGTTCCCCAGGGCTGTGGACAGAAATGGAGTGAATAGGAACAGAAAGGGAGGTATAAGCTGTTAGAGATATTCTATTCCTTTGTATGATTATTTAGTGTATAGGTGATCATTGTATTACATAAGAAAGTAAAATATTTAAAACAGAAAAATAGCTCAGTTCTTTTCAAATTCTTGCTGTGCATATTCTTTTGTGTGTAGTCAGTCATGATTCTCTCCATCCTGCCATATTTTGGGGACCTCAGAAAAATATTCTCTATCTGACAAAGAGAGAGAATCAATTCTATGATGGCAGAAAGACTGAGAAATTATTCAGGGAGGAAGTAGGGGACAAGAAAGACTAAAATTCCAGAAACAACTACAAGGCAAAGATGCAGACCCACACAGGAACTTGACAACTAGCTTGGATGCAGATGAACACACATAGACAGCAAATTACAGCCCTCTGTAGTAAGGTAAGAAATACCTGAGACTCAGGTACCCTGACAGTGATGGGTTTTTTTTTGTACTGAGTGACAGAAAGCTCCCACTTGGGGGCTCCACAGAGCTTGGCTACTTCTCAGCAGTGTATGATAATCATTCTGGGGCTGGGCCCTGTTTGGTTGGCTCTGGTCTGCGGTGTCTGCAGCACCCAGTGGGCTGGGGCCTGATGCCCCCCCAGGTGCACACCTCAAAGTCTAGAGTCAGACTTGCTAACAGACAGAAAAATGCCTGTATCCTGAGATTAACACATATTTGGGTGCAGATGTACACACACTAAAACTGGCATTTATTAGAAAGTGCCTCATGCCTAAACACTTGTTTGTTTCTTTGTTTGTTTATTTAAAGCTTTATAGGCTTAGGGTGGAATTTAAGTGCCAGTGATATCATAAAGGAGTAAAATCACAACCCACAGTTTGCAAGAGACTGGATAGAGGGAGATGAGAGTAATAAGCTATAATCGAATCTGGGAGTGAGTAGGTGGGGTGGGATTTAGGAATATTATGAAGAACAAGTAGAACTGAAAATCTACCTGCTGCCCAGCTTCAAACTGACCACATATTAGGATAGACATGCACAGACTCACAACCACGAGCACAAAAATTATGCAATTACTATACATGACTGAGGACAGAGACAGCACATAGGCACTTGGCAAATTACCTCACTGGTCATTTGCAAAGAGCTTTGCTGCTGAGACCAAGCTCTCAGCTCCTTCTCCTCTGGTCATTAGTGGCCACAGTACTCAGTGGCCTGGGGCCTGATGCCCTGAGTGCACACCTCACAGTCCATAGTCAAACCTTCTGGTCCTGTGTCCCCCTGTGATCACATGACCCTTCCTCAAGACAAGTGGGTGAGAACAGATGTGCAATGCTCACTTTGGGGCCCTTATCAAGTGGAATTGTTCCCTGGCCATAAGCACAGCTGCTGCCTCTGCAGGTGAAACACTTTCTCAGCCACATAAGAGGTCTGCAGACCTCTGCTAGGCTCCTTCTCCCACATGGAGCAGGAATCCATGGTAGAATATGGAGCCCATGAGAGGCAAACAAAAATTGCAGACTGCACTTGGGGTCACAGTGCAAAACTTTTCTAAGTTTGGGTTTTTCTTTCCAGGCTAGTCCACCTCTTAGACAACTGATATGGTTTGGAACTGGGCCCAGGAAAATTCACAAGGCCCAAGCAGGCAATCAAATTGAGTCTTTTTTGGGGTCTGCCACCTCCTCTTATTCATATGTTTTCAAGAAGTGTCAATCTATCTGATATTTGTACAATCATCCTTTCAACACCTAAAGGCCTATCCAGAAAGCTGAGTGCAAGGCCTCCATCTGACACCAGACTAGGACTGGGGATCTGAGTAATCAAGGCAGGGACAGGAGTGAGAGGAAGGAGGATAGGCATATCTAGGGTTGTCTAGAGCCGTCAGTCCATAGTTGGACAAGCAGTTTTCAGGCAGTGTTTATCTGCCTGAAATGTCTTCTGCAAGCTTGCTAACTATAAGCAGTTGCTGAGGTGGAATAAATAGATGTGGTCCTTTCTTACCCCACACATTTGAGTAAGTCTTCAGGTTGCCATTGGATGAAGGCTCTGAAACTTTGATCTGAGGGCATGACACATGCTGGAAAGGGCAAGTAGTCATGGAGATCAGCATGGTCTCTGAAATGTACGGCACAAAACAGACACTTCCTGTTTGGTGACAGAAGGAATGGCTCAGGAAATATCCTGTCGCCTGGTTTCACTCAGGTGAGTAGGTCCAGTTAGTCTAATAAACAATCTCCAGACTCATAGAATTGAAATCTCCCCTTCCATGGCTCAGTCCCTCCTCCAACTGAGACACCTGCATCAAGGACAGGAAAAGTCAGCTTCTCTCATCTTTCTTCTTCCTACCACCTCCATTACACAGAATGGGGTAGCTCAGGGGAACAAGAGTACTAGGAATGAAACACATATGTGGTACACGTGCGATCCTGCTGATGGCTCGGGGTGATGAATGTCCCTCAGGTAGGAGTGACCATCTGGGGCTCACTCACACTGGCATCCCTCTTGGGATATTGGGGACAGGCACAGTTCAAACCTGTTGGCCCCCTACCTCCTCAGTGTCAGACAAAGAAGGGCAGTCCAGCCTCTTTCTCTGGAGATCATCAGAGCTAGGAAAGCCAATGTCCAGCCCTTATTGTTGTCTTAAAGGAAAAACACATTCCTTGCAAAAGCTTGTCTTCTTTTCTCCTAGGTTGTTAGCTATGCTCTTCTGACACAGGGGAGGGATCAAGGGTTGTGATGCCATGTTCACAGTCTCTTGGCTGCATAAGAGTTTTACACCTTGTTGTGGACATTAGCAATCTTGGCAGACACTTTGTAAAGCGGACCCTCTCTATCACCCTGTTACAGTCACAAGATCCCTCCCTGTGTCTCCTGACTGCAAACATGCTGAGTTTTTTTCCCTTCTGCTCCCACATGAGAATGAGGGCATGACCATCACTGAGAGGTTAAATAGATGTCCAGAGTCATCCAATCAGTAGTGACCATGCTGGGACTCAAGCCTTCACCTGGTGGGGGCAGGTGCATTGACACCAGGGGAGGTCACAGCTAGGGTCAGAAAGAAAACTCCACAGTGGATGTAGCATCTGCACTCTGATCTCAGCGGGTGGAAGCCAGTGAGCCCCTGAGGTAGACATGTTGGGCAACCACAGGAAACGATTTTATGGGCAGTGTGTGCACCCATCTGAGGGGCTACCCTCACAGAGGCTGCATGTGGACTTCTTAGTGGTATGGGCCCAGTCATTCATGCAGATCCTGCATTTTCCCTGCCCTCCAGATTAGAAGTGAACCTGGGGCATCAGATTTTTGAGAACTGGAGTGATTTCTAGGCATAGACACTGAAACTGGTCTTATCTGCGTTCCTTCCTCCTGGAGCTGGGGCCTTTCTGACTCCTTTATATAGAAATGATTGAACTCTGAGCAGGAGTGGTGCTAGTGCAGAAAATACTACAAAATTCCACTGTCCTTCCAGCTCCTCTTCCCTCCTTCTCGCTAGGTTCTTCCTAGTACAACCCCACCCCAACACATTTCTTTCATCCTTCTGGAACAACTGGGACCTATAACCAGTTCTGGATGGTCCCAGAGGGTACTGTCTCTGCCTGAGGGCTGAACCCTATCCCAGGGAGGGGTAACTTTATACGAAGACAATACTATCTGCTGTGTTATGGTAAACTGCTGCTTTCTGGAGCAGGTAAGTGAAAGGCTACAACCCAACTTTCCTAATAACCCTGTTAGCACAAAAACATGAAAGGTAGAGCCTGACACCAGGGTAGGAGAGCTTGGGGACTGGATTATCCATTTTAGTGAGTATTTGCTGCAGGGACCCTCTCTGACATTCTTCAGGGACTGAATTTAGAACGCAATCTCCTTGTCTGCTCCAAACCCATCCAGCTCTCCAGTGTGGAAACAATGTGTCTCTCATCATCTTCCCAGGTTAGTTCTGGCCTGCTCAGCACCATGCACATGGAGCATGTGAGGTTTGTTATACTTTTCTGGGATAAATCAGGATATTGATTTCCTCTTAGCCTTTCCCTGTGATGATCAGATAACACACCTGGGGCTTTAACCCACATTGGGTTTTGTGCTGACAAAAGTCCTTGTTGCTTCAGGCTTCACATCTGGTACAAGGTGGGTCCCAGTTCTCTGTGAGTCTCTCTGGTTGGTTCTCAGGATAATTAGGTCAGGTGTGACCTGCATATCACCCTGAATGGGAAGTCCACTAACAAGTGTCTTCATTCTGTGTCTTAGGTGGTGAAATGTGTTTTATGAGTATGATCAGCATTTTTGAAAAAGTTAACTGATTATAACAAATGAGAGTAGAACAAACACCAATTTTGTGGTGATACACTTTTTCCGATTAGTGGTGTGTGTGTGTGTGTGTGTGTGTGTGTGTGTGTGTCCATTGTGTACTTAGTTTTTGTGTGGAACTAAGAGATGCATATATTACTGCTGGTCTCATTGAGAAGACTTTGGAAGACTTGCTCACAGTTCTGTTTCTCCATCTAAGCACCCCTGCCCTCTCTAGTTGAATCTGCTCCCTGGGCTCCCTCCATAAGGTCCTATGTCCCTTTCTGAAGGGGACCTTCAACTACTCTTCAGAGATGGATACCAGAGGAATAACATGAGCAGGGTCTGCAAAGAAAGGAGAATGGAGGCCACTTCCATCCCAGGTTGATCTTTGGTGGCCTCTCTCAACCTCTGGGTTAGTGCTCTACCCTCAGTGTCCTAGAGGCTCACCTATACAAACACTTGCACACTGGCCACTGCTGGAGAACCCTGCAACTTCTTGCTAAGTTGCCTGGCCCCAAACTGGCCTGCTGGGGAAATATGCATGCAGAAATGCACTGGAAGGCACTGGGCCTAGGGCTTGGTCAGGTGTTGTGTGAATGTCTGAATAACACCAGGACACAAAGCATGAACAAGAAGAGCAGGAAGTGGGGACTGTGAGGTCTCATCACCCTCTTTAACAGGACCCAACACAAGTTCTCAGGTGAGCATAAAGGTGCAAAGTCCATGGATGGGTCAGACATGGTCACAGAAATGGTGTGAAAAAGTGTAGTGTTGTGCTGACATCCCACACCCACCTCAGGGTCCTCGTATTCTGTCCTAGCCACTACTTGCTATCATCAGGGATGTGGAGGAGCTCGCAATAGACTTTAGAACTAAAAGTTATTTGTTTGTCAGCAGTAAATTAAGGATATACAAAAATATATTGTGTTTCCTTCATCTAACAAAAGTGTACCAAGTATCTGCTGACAGCTAAGGTCACAGGAAAATGAACCTAATGGAATTATTTTATTAAAAGTTCCAAGACCCAATTGTGTATTTCTATACCAAGCATTTAACATGAGATCTGCAAGTACTTTCTAGGACTTGACCCCTTCGTTTGTGTCAGTCTCAGCCTATTGATAGTGGTGTTAGTGTCTGGAAATGACTGGGGCACTCACTTGGGCCCCTAATACTTGTGGCTATCCAGCATAGACATTTCCCCTGGCCATAGCCAATGCTGTGGCTGGTCTGGCCCTTGTGCTTCTTATTATGATTGCAAGACACACCACAGCAAAAACCACCAAGGAACTTTCAAAAATAAGTTGCATTACTCACAGGTGCTGGAGTGTACATGGCGTGCATAGGGACACACAGTGAGGTTGAGCGATGAGGACTTGTGATTCTATCTTTATTGGGGCTAAAAGTGGGATGTCTAGGGTTTGGGAATTCACTCTCTCTTGGTACATTTAAAACATAAGGGTGGTGATTAAAACATGGGAAGGGAAAAGCAAAGTGACTCAGGTGGTCAGTTTATGAAGACATCCAGGGCTTTCAAAGAAGAGAATATCATGGGTGGAGTGACCAGGCTCTTTATCCAGTTGTATAGTTGGTAACATGTTTATTTTAACTGGATGTCTTGGAAAAGATGCCTTGGCATCAATGTCACATATGTACTTTACAAGAAAACAAGCCAATTTTCGGTGACTTATACTATACTCATTGAGGATATCAACTTTTTTCAGTGACCTAATAGAGAAGTCAGGGTGATATGGGTGCATGTAGAAGTGATGATGGGATTTAGACAAATCAGAGGAAGGATTCAAGGGCTCCTGTCCTGTTCGTGTCTTTTCTGGCTGGCCTGGCCACAGGGGACTGCTGATAAGAACATTGATCCTTTCCCAGCCCATACTAAGGACAAGTTTAGATGCCAGCAGAATCCATAGCATGGTCAGGGGCAGAAGAAACTTCTTTACACAACCAAGTCAGTGAGAAGATAACTCACCCAGGAGATTATCTCCTAGGAACCAGGATGACACATAAGGCCTCCGGGAACCTCCTTGTCCCCCACAAACAAAAACCCAAGTTTTTTGAAGAAGGGACAAGAGAGGTCTTAAATATTTTGGTGCAATGGCAAGGGAAGCATACTCTTAGGAAATTTAGATAAAAGAGGCCTTACAGCCTTTCCTATTTCCTCCACTAACCCTTCCTCATCCTCCACTACTGCCCTTGTGAGCAAAGTATATAGTGTCCTTAAATATGACAAACACGGAATTCCAATTTGGTGGATAAGAGGTAAAGGGTGAGGAGAATCAGAATTGAGCCTGAGGAGAAGATGGTAATCCAGACACCACTAAAATACCTTCCACTGGCTACCACTCCCATTCCAGAAGACTCCACTAGTCTGATCCAGCCCAGGGTTCCATCTTTCTGGCTTCTAGCCAACTTTATGTGTGCTCTGCCCACCACCAAGTTATTCACTCCTTCACCAACCTCAGGGTACCTCCACTCCTCGCAGGAGGTGGCACCATCCTTGCTGACCTATTGTACCTCTAGTCTGTCACAGGGGCCCATAGTATAGGACCCTGAAGATTTTATGGGCACAGGCCTCAGTAGATCCTTGTCCCCAAGCAAATGGGATGGTGATCACATAATATTCCCATTAACTTCTTTCCCTCTGAACTTCCAGAATCCACTAATCATTTCACTCAACATTTCTATCTCCCTTTGGGTGTCAAGTTTCCAGGAAGTTTCTGAGAACTGGGGACACAGTGGAATTTTTCCTCACACTTACAAATAAGTGAGTTTTCTTTAATGTGGAGTGAGGATGGGAGTTTAGAGAGAACTGTGATTTCCATTCTCTCCCCAAATTAGGAAGGGTTTTTCAGGGAGGGGTCAATGGCAGTTCATAGCAATAAGTGGACCCCCATCCCCAAGGGAAGCATCTCAGCATCTAGCAATGCCTTAGGCTATGGTACTGGAGATTTAGCATTATGTAGGATTGTCCTCTCCTTCTGTCTAGACAGAAACAGAGAATCACACTAAGGGTTTAAATATTGGATTTGAGGTATTTTCTCATATGTAAGACAATGTTTCTTCATCTGTAACCAGGAATAATAATATTGCTTAACTAATAGAGTTTGAAGATTAATTAAGAAAATGCATACAAAACACCAAGTCCAGACAGACTCACAGACATAGTACCATCATACACTGTAATAAAAGTTGGAGGGAGTAAGAAAAAACAGAGGACTGTCTTCCTCAGAGATCCTAGTAAGACAAGGAAGGATTCACTGAGAGGTCTAGGAGCCCTGCTGAGAGCTTCACCTGGATCATACCATGAAACCCTCACTGGAGTCTTGTGATGTGGCTCCCATGCTGCATAGAGAAAACTGGGGAGTTTTCAATGTGAAAAAGTTCACATTGCCTTGAGTGGAACTTGTGTCTTGGTCCATTACTTCCATGGGGAAGGTGAGTCTAGGTCTTGGAGATGGTTGTAGCCAGAGAAGTCTGGGGGGCAATGAAGCAAGCATGATCCACCCCAGAGGGAGCTAGCTTGGTTGCCCCAAGGAGAAGAGCATGAAGTTGCATCACAAGGCCTACAGATGGGTGTGAAACTTATACCACTGTGGGGTCAGTGGGCATTTTGGGGCAGAACCAGGGCATGTGGGTTTGAATGTGGGTCTCCAACAGTTTCACATGCTCCCATAGGCTGGTCTTGTAGGCAGCCTTTCATGGAACAGAAGGGCTCTATGGAGTTCTCAGGGAGTTCCCAGTCAAAGAAGTGGTTTTGAATTTTAAAAATGTTCACTCATGCACATCAAAGTAGTAGCTTTTTATGGAAAATTAGCAAGTAGGTACTCACTACTTGTGGAATTGTGAAAACCCATCAGCCAATATCACTGTGTGTGTAGCATGAGGAAGAGAATCCACTAGGTAATCCCAGAAAATTCTTCCTAATCTTGCCCTATAAAATGCCTGCAATCTCACTGTAGGGTTAAGTCTACAAGAGATACTTACATTCACAGAAGAGCTTACATACTTATAATAATAACAGCAAAAATGATGAACAATCAAGTACAAACATAAATGCTAACTTAAAATCGGTAGGAAATTATTTGGAAAGTTTGTGGTAACTTAGATGTTCAAGTTGAAAAGACACAGGCATTTCTTAGGTATGCACTTATTGTTGAAAGATATCAAATTTTTTATAAAGAAATGTTCTGAGAGGAAAGAAAATGCACTTTTTATGTATTAATTTTAGTTTTTAGTTTTTTCTTCTTTTTCCTTTTTTAAAAAAATTTAAATGTTTGTTTGCTAACATACAGAGCAATATTGGTTTCAGGAGTAAAGTTCAGTGATTCATCACTTACATATGACACCCATTGCTATCACAAGTGCCCTCCTTAGTGCCCATCACCCATCCAGCCCATCTTCCACCCACATTCCTTCATCAATCCATAGTTTGGTCTCTATCATTAAGAGTCTCTTGTGGTGTGTTTTTTTCCTCTCTTCTTTTCACCTTCCTCTTCCCATATGTTCATTTGTTTTGTTTCTTAAATTATACATATGAGTGAAATCATATGGTATTTGTCTTTCACTGATTGACATATTTTACTTAGCAGACGATATTCTAGCTCCATACATGTCATTGCAAATGGAAATATTTCATTCTTTTTGTTCTTCTTGATGGCTGATTAATATTCCATTGCATATATACACAACACCTTCTTTCTCCATCATCAGTCAATAGACATTTGGTCTCTCTCCATAGTTTGCCTATTGTTGACTATGCTGCTATAAGCACTGGGGCACACATACCCCTTCTAATCAGTATTTTTGTATCCTTTGGGTAAATACCTAATAGTGCAATTGATAGATCATAGGGTAGTTCTACTTTTAGCTTCTTGAAGAACCTCCATACTGTTCTCCAGAGTGGCTACAACAGTCTTCATTCCCACCAATAGTGCAAGAGGGTTCCCCTTTCTCCACATCCTTACCAACATATGTTGTTTTCTTGTGTTGTTAATTTTAGCCATTATGACAGTTGTGAGGTGGTATCTCATCATGGTTTGTATCTCCCTGATGATGAGTGATGTTGAGCATCTTCTCATGTAACTGTTGGCCATCTGGAT
Source organism: Acinonyx jubatus (assembly GCF_027475565.1). Lineage (NCBI taxonomy): Eukaryota > Metazoa > Chordata > Mammalia > Carnivora > Felidae > Acinonyx > Acinonyx jubatus. Next base: position 88,562,373 of record NC_069380.1, on the reverse strand, counting down.
GTCTTCTTTGGAAAGGTGTCTATTCATGTCCTCTGCCCATTTCTTAACTAGGTTATTTGTTTGGGTGTTGAATTTGATAATTTCTTTATAGATTTTGGAATACTAACCCTTTATCAGATATGTCATTTGCAAATATCTTTCCCATTCTGTAGGCTGGATTTTAGTTTGTTGATTGTTTCCTTCACTGCGCAGAAGCTTTTTATCTTGATGAAGTCTCAATAGTTCATGTTTGCTTTTTTACCTTTGTCTTCAGTATCGTGTCTAGTAAGAAGTTGCTCTTGGCTGAGGTCAAAAAGGCTTATGCTTGTGTTCCTCTCCAGGATTTTGATGGTTTCCTGTCTTACTTTTAGGTCTTTCTTCCATTTTCAATTTATTTTTGTGTATGGTGTAAGAAAGTCGTCCAGTTTCATTTTTCTGCATGTTGCCCTCCAGTTCTCTCAACACCACTTGTTGAAGAGACTGTCTCCTTTCCAATAAGTGTTATTCCTGCCTTGTCCAAGATGAGTTGGCCATATTGTTGGGGGTCCATTTCTGGGTTTTCTATTCTGATCCATTGATATGTGTCTGTTTTTGTACAAGTATCATACTGTCTTGATGGCTACAGCTTTTGTAATATAGCTTGAAATACACAATTACACAATAGTGATGCCTCCAGTTTTGGTTTTCTTTTTCAGGATTGTTTTGGCTATTTGGGCTCTTTTGTGGTTACATACAAATTGTTTGTTCTAGCTCTGTGAAAAATACCAGCAGTATTTTGATACAGATTGTGTTAAATATGTAGGTTGTTTTGGGTGGTATAGACATTATAACAGTGTTTGTTATCCAATGATTGAGTATGGAATACTTTCCATTTCTTTTTGTCCCCTTCAATTTCTTTCATAAGTGTTCTATGATTTTCAGGATATAAATCTCTTACCTCTTTAGCTATGTTTATTCCTAGGTATCATTGTTTTTGGTGCAAGTCCAAATGGTATTGATTCCTTGATTTCTTTTTCCATGGCTTTGCTATTGGTGCATAGAAATGCAACAGATTTCTGCATATTGATTTTATGTCCTGAAACTTTTCTGAATTCATGTATTAGTTCTAGAAATTTTTTTATGAAGTCTTTCAGGTTTTCTACATACAGTATCATGTCATCACAAATAGTGAAAGTTAAACTTCTTCCTGTCCAATTTGGATGCCCTTTATTTCTATTTGTTGTCTGATTGCTGAGGCTAAGACTTCCAGTACTATGTTAAATAGTAATGGTGACAGTGGACATGACTGTAGCCTTTCCCATTAAGGATATTAGCTGTGGGTCTTTCGAATATGGCCTTTATGATGTTGAGGTATGTTTCATCTATTCCTACTTTGTTGAGGAGAGTGTTTTCAAAGGTATGGGTAAGATGGAGAAAGACCACCAAGAGAATGTGTTGATTTCAGGGCAAAGAGAAGTAGGGGAGTGACTCCCAAAAGACCTGAAAGAGCAGGAAGAGGTGCAGGTTGTTGGCCTCTGAAGATGGCATCTGTATACAACTTTGGCTGCAAAAGTGGGTGGCCGTCTAGCAAACTAAAGAAAATAATACCCTGTCACCATTTTTCTTTCCTTCAATCTTCTGCCAGTGCTGTTGATTGGCCAAATTCCAATAGCATCAAGAGGGTGAGAGGCTCCTCAGTCATGGTTCATGCAGATCAGGCAGTTAGGATGCCTAACAAGGTAGGGATGGACAAACTGGATCTGGAGAGGAAAGACATAGTCATCACTATATTGAAAATAACAGCAAAGCAAGTGTATGCCAAAGCCATTAGTACAGAAAATGCCAAAGGACTGATCCAAATGGCAATTCTGAACAGTTACTGTGCAAGCATAAAGCAATGCTCAACACCTATGTTGTTCATTTCATACACTTTTCCAGACATATACTTGAATTAGGTATGAGTATCCCATTGCTCTGAGCTAAGCTACTCATCACTGTCCATATACTCTCAGTTCCCAAAACTTCTCCTTCTTCATCAGCCCTCTCACAGATGATTCATTGATCAAAGGACCAAGACACAGACTTAGATTTCTCCCTCTCTTTCATTCTTACCACACCAAAAAGTATCCAAATCCTGTTAGTTCAATGTGTTTCATATATCATACATATAATCCCTCCCCTGAGCACCATTTCTCACCTGGACTGTTGCAGTTCCTTGTCACCTCACATCCCCGCAACCCATTTCCCATATCACCCAGAGACTGGTTTAAATAACCCTCATCTGGGAAGGGTGACCAACATTCTGATAGGGCTGGAATAGTCCTAGTTTTCTCTTTTCACAGTATCGTCTTTTAGATGATAAATTCTGTTTTCTCTTTTCACAGTATCGTCTTTTAGATGATAAATTCCTTATGAGCCTCAGTCCCCTACATAGTGCCCCCTAGAAGGCACAGTCTCTTTAGCTCAATGGATTATCCAAGAATAAGTTAGTTGGCCCCTCCCCTCATTCCCTACCACTTCTGAGTTTGCAGTCTCGGTTCCAACAGCAGGTCTATTTGCAGTTCTCCAAATGTACCTAGATGCCTCATACTTTTTTTAATGTTTACTTATTTTGGCGGGGGAGGACAGAAAGGAGGAGACATAGAATCCTAAGCAGGCTCCAGACTCTGAGCTTTCAGCACAGATCCTGATGCGGGGCTTGAACTCACAAACTGTGAGATCATGACCTAAGCTGAAGTCATATGTTTAACCGACTGAGCCACCCAAGTGCCCCTTGATGCCTCATTCTTTTGTGTCTTTGTTCATGATATCCTTTTGACCTGGAAGACTTTCCCTCTTCCATTTGCCCAACTCATTCCAATCCATCCTTCAAACCTCACTTAGAACTCATTTCCTTCATGAAAGCCTTTCATGATAACCCAGACTAGGCCATGGAGCTTTGGCTTGTACCCTCTAATCAGAATGACCTTTGTGTCACATGAGTTTGTGTCACTTATCAAGTAGGCAATTATGAGCACTTGAGAACCTGACTAATCTTTTGAGAACATGGACATTAGTGACTTCCTGAGAAAGATCTGGTGCCCCACTCTGCAACCTCCTTCCAAGTTCAGCTTAAAATGGAAAATAATAACATTCTCCACACAGTTTTGGGGAGTTTTGGAGTGTGCCATGGCATGAAAGGAAGATACTATGCAAGACCAAAGAAAGACTAAGATCGTCTTGTTTTTCAAGATTCCAGACTGTCTCGGGATGACAGCCCAATTGCTGATGTGCCTTCCAGGGAAGTAAATTAGTAGCTGAGATAGGGACTTTCATTCTGAAATGAAGGGTGATGGGTTATATCTTGTGTAGTCTGTGGCCAGAATCTGACACAAGAATGGACATCTTGGCAGATGCAGGCATGGACAGTTAACAACACCTGGAGATCGCCTGGCCAACATCACAACATTATATAGTCTCTGAAAACTTAGATCCAATCCTGATTGTTAGGAAAGGGGAGCCCCTGATATAGCTGAGATTATCCAGAATTCCTTTATGGAATGTGGATTCAGAATAGATATTAAATTCAGTAATGGAACTTATAATAACTCAAACTGCTTCACACATCTCAGAAGATGGCCTCAGATTTGTAACTTTTTTAATATCTATGTTCCAGAGCCTATGGCACCCTTGAACATCAAAAGTACCAAACACAAATTTCTTCAGCTACAACCCTCACATGCCACCAGATGATGCTCCCCTACCTGAAACCTCTTAGTGTTCAGAATAGGAGAGGAAGGTGGGAAGACTCTCTACCAGAATCTCCCCAGAGTGGAGGAAGGAAATGGAATTACAGGGGAAGGAGGGAAGGAGACCTGCACACTTGATGCCAGGGATGTGTACCAGTGGGAGTGAATAGGATTTTTAGTTTAGGTGGAACTGGTGATATGCACCTTCAGTGATATTTGTGGGAAAAAAGTTTGAACAAGATCAAGGTTCCTGGAGTCAAAAGAAACAGCATTACCTTGTATTGAATTAATAATGCATAAATTCTAAAAACACTTTAATCCAACCACAGTTCAATATAAAGATTGAAAGCATAATGATATTTATTTTAAAAGAACATTCAGGTGGAATAAACTTGTAATGACACAACCTCATTGAGAATTCAAAGTTCAGTCCAAATTATCTCAGTGCATCAAGAAAAATTAAGTAGTGTTTGTTTTCAGTGACCATAAGGTCACTCATTCCAAGTTATTCTTGTAGCAAAATAGTATGCATATATAATCTGTAGTAAACTATTGTTCTGATTAAATATGGGCCTCTTTGGCCCATAGATGTTTATTTTTATTATTATTAATATTATTATTTTAGTTCCAGTATAGTTAACATACAGTGTTACATTAGTTACAGGTGTCCAGTATAGTGAATCAACACTTCTATACAACACCCAGCGCTCATTAGGAAAAGTGCACTTCTTAATCCCCATCCCTTATTCACCCATCTCCCTACCCACCTCCCCAGAAGTAATAATCAGTTTATTCTTTATTGTTGAGTCTTTTTTTTTTTTTTTGGCTTGTGGTCTCTCTCTCCTTTTTTCCACCTTTGCTGATTTTTGTTTTTTTTTTAATTCCACATATGAGTGAATTTACAGGGTATTTGTTTTTCTGTGACTGACTTATTTCACTTAGCATTATACTCTCTAGCTCCATCTATATAATTGTAAATGCAAGATTTTATTCTTTTTTGTGGATGAATAATATTCTATTGTATGTATATATGACTTCTTCTGTATCCACTCATGTATCAGTGGACACTTGGGCTGCTTCATAATCTGGCTCTTATAAATAATACTGCTATAAACATTGAGGTGCATCTAACCCTTTGAATTAGTGTTTTTGTATTTCTTGGGTAAATATCCAGTAGTACAATTACTAGATCATTGTGTAGTTCTAATTTTACCATTTGAGGAATCTCCATACTGTTTTCTAGAGTGGCTGCATCAGTTTACATTCCCACCATGAGTGCATTAGGGTTCCTTTTTCTCCTCATCAATGCTTTATTTTATTTTTACTTATTTTATTTTACTTTAGCCATTCTGACAGGTGTAAGGTTAAATCTCATTATATCTTTAATTTGTATGTCTGTGATGATGAGTGATGTCGAGAATCTTTTCATGTGTCTGTAGGCTATCTTCATGTATTCTTTGGAGAAATAGCTGTTTACGTCTTCTGTCCATTTTTTAAATTGGATTATTTGTTTTGGGGAATTGAGTTTTATAACTTCTTTATATATTTTGGATACTAACCCTTTATCAGATATGTCACTTGGAAATATCTTCTCTCATTAAGTAGGTTGCCTTTTAGTCTTGTTGACTATTTCCTTTGCTGTGCAAAAGCTTTTTTTTTTTTTTTTTTTTGGATGTAGTTCCAGTAGTTTATTTTTGCTTTAGTTTCTCTTGCCTCAGGAGACCAAAAAAAAAAAAAATGTTGCTATGGTAGGTGTCCAAAATATTACTATCTGAGCTTTCTTCTAGGATTTTATGGTTTCAGGTTCTTAAATTTATGTCTTTAATACATTTTGAGTTTATTTTTGTGTGTGATGTGAGAAGGTGGTACAGTGTCATTTTTTTACATGGAACTAACAAATTTTCTCAACACCATTGAAGAGACTGTCTTTTTCCCATTGCATAGGTAAATTGAGCATATAATTGTGAGTTTATTTCTGTGGTCTCTATTCTATTCCATTGATTTTGTGTCTATTTTTGTTACTGTACCATATTGTTTTGATTATTATGCTTCCTACTTTATCTTGAAATCTGGAATTGTCATATTTCCAGTTTTTTTTTTTTTTAAAGTTTACTTGGGCTATTCAGGGCTTTTTGTGGTTCAAATTTTTAGGATTTTAGGACTGTTCTAGGATTTTATTTAGTTCCCCATATCCAGACTCTATTTTTATCACTTGCTTTTCCTGTGTTTTTCTTTGGGTGTCCAAACCAAAACCCCAGTTATACCCCTATCCACATTTGACAGTGCCTATCTGGATCATAGTTCTTTGTGATACTTTGACCTCAGCTTACACGCTGCCCAGTTTAGATACTTCATCCAGAGCAATAAGAATTTAGCGATCAAAACAAAACAAAACAAAAAAATCCAAGAGTGTGCTAATCTATGAAAAGGTAAGAATACCTACCCAATAAAGAATAGAAAGCTTACTAATGGGAGTATGGTGAGATTGTTTTGTTCAAGGACCTTGGTTTGTGATCCAGTCCTCTTCACTCATTTACTATTTCACTTGTTCATTTGACATTAATTGAATGGTCACAACATGTGAAGATGAAGGCTTCTCCATTAGCAGCCCTCAGCCATTGCCTGAATACTTTGACATGAGCCCTAAGGATATTTTAAGGAATAAAAGGAACCAAGTCCCTGTCCACATTGAACTTTACTTCCTAGTGGAGAAGTACAAGAAATAGGGGAGAAATTAAAAGCTCACATAGAGTCTGGTGGTGCTCGTGCTATGAAAAAGAATAGAGAACTGTGCATGGAAAAGAAGTATATTTCAAATTGGTGGTCAGCAAAAGCCTCTCTGAAGACCTGACAGTTGAGCAGGCACAAAGTGTGAATATATATGGGAGGTGTGTCCCACGTGGAAGGAATGGCAAATGCTAAGGCCATGAAAATTCAAGAGCTTGCCATGTCTATTGACTAATGTATGGGCCTCTGGGGTGCAATAGAGTGACCAATGGGAATGTGGCAGGAAAGAAAGGCTTAGAAGTAATCAGGGACCACGTGATGTAGGACACTAGAGAACATGGTATTTACTACAGAATTTATTTTAAGTATGATTGGAAGGAATGAAGGAGAGAAGAAAGAAAAAGAAAGAAAGAAAGAAAGAAGAAAGAAAGAAAAGAAAAGAAAGAAAGAAAGAAAGAAAGAAAGGCCCATATTTTTTCACTAGTAAATTATACTAAACATTTAAGGAAGAAATAGTACTAGTTCTACACAAGTTCTTCCAGTAGAGAAGGGCACTCCTTCCAACTCATTTCATGAGGCCAATATACCCCATACCAAACCAAAGAAATAAAACACAATTATAACAGAAGACTAAAGAAGCAATACCAATAATAATACTCAACAAACTGTTAGCAATGCAATTTCAGCAATATAGGAAAAGATGATACATCACAACCAAGTGAAATTGTCTCCAGGAATGTAAAGCTCTTTGAGCACTGAAAAAAATCAATTACTATAATTCATGGGGTTAGCAGATGCAGAAAAACCCTTGACAATTTCAATAGATGCAGGAAAACATATCATAATACTTACCATCTATTTACTTAAAAAAAGTTTCATCAAACTAGGAATAGAACTTCCTTTACTTAATTAAATACCCTTCATATTAACAAACAAACAAAAGAACCTTCAGTTAACATTCTTAATCATGAAGGACAAGGGTTTTCCCCTAACATCAAGAACAAGACAAGGATATCCTCTCACCACTCTAATACATTCTACTTGAAGTCTTAGCTTGTGCAATTAGATAAGAATTTTAAAAGGGATATTTACTAGAACAGAAGAAATAGAACTATCTCTGTTTATAGGAGATGTAATTTTTCACATTAAAGAATTACAACAAATTCATAAAAAGCCCTTAAACAAATGAGTGGAAATGTCACAAAATGTCATATTACAAATGTATTCCTGAATTCCAATGATGAAAAATAGGAATTTGAAATTCGTAAAAATAAATTGTAATAGCATTAAATAAATAAAATATCTTGTATAAACAACAAAATAGGAGGAGGAGCTCTACACTGAAAACTACAAAATACTGGTGAAACAAATAAAAGAAGATTCAAATACAAAGAAATCCCAATTGTGTTCATAGATGAAAGCATCAGTAATGTGATGAGGTCAATTTTTTCCAATTATATCTATAATTCTAAACAATCCCAATCAAAATCCCAGCAAGCTTTGTTGATAGATATAGACAAGCTAATTATAAAATTATATAGGGAAGACAAAAAAAAAACAGAAGAGACAAAACAATTTTAAAAGAAATAAATTTTGAAGGCTCACACCTTATTCTTAATTATTTCTAATACTTAATAAAATTTTTTTCATAACTGGGACATTGTGGTATTGAGGAAAGGATAGATATACACAATAATGTAATAGAATAGAGAGGACAGAAACTGATCTATATAAATATATCTCACATTTTCTGTATCCATTTATCCATTGATGAACACTCAGTTGTTTTCATGTCTTGGCTGTTGTAAATAATGATGCAATGAACATGGGGGTGCATATATCTCTTCAACTTAGTGTTTTTCATTATTTTTTCGCTGAATATCCAGAAGGGGAGTTCCTGGATCATATGGTACTTCTATTTTTACTTTCTGAGGATGCTTCATATGTTTTCCATAGTGACTGAATCAATTCCTGTTCCCACCAACAGTGCACAAGATATCCTTTTTCTGCACATCTATGTCAAAGCTTATTATTTCTAGTCCTTCTGATAATAGCCATTCTAAAAGATGTGTGGTACTCTTTCACTGTGTTTTTGATTTGCATTTTCCTGGAGAGTAGGGATGTTAAGGATCTTATTATATACTTGTAGGCCATCTGTATAAGTCTTTGGAGAAATCCAGATTCTCTGCACATATTTTAATCAGATTTATTTTTTTTGTCATTGGTTGAGTTGTATGAAATTATAAAAAATGTATTTTGGATATTAAACTCTTATAAGATATGATTTAAAAATATATTCTCCTTTCAGTAAATTGCTTTTTCATTTTGCTAATTTCCTTTGCTATGCTAATGCTCTTTAATTTGATGTAATCCCACTTGTTTATTTTTGCTTGTGCTGCCTTGTTTTTGGAGTTAGATCCAAAAAATCATGGCCAAGATTGATGTCAGGGAGCATACCACATACGTTTTCTTCTAGGAGTCTTATGGTTGCAGTTCTTAAACTCAAGTCTTTGATCCATTTTGAGTTAGTTTTTGTTTATGGTATAATAATCTAGTTTCATTCTTCTGCATGTATCTATCTTATTTGCCCAATACCATTTATTAAAAAGATCACTCTTACCCCATTGTATATTCTTCTGTTCTTTGTCATAAATAAATCGACCATATATTCTTGGGTTTATTTCTGGGTACTCTATTATGTTTCTAGGTCTATGTGTTTGCTGTTATGCCAATACCATACTGTTTTGATTATTATAGCTTTGTAATATAGTTTGAAATCAGGATGTGTGATGTCTCCAGTTTGTTGTTTGTTGAGATTGCTTTGACTACTCAGGTTCTTTTACAGTTACATACCAATCTTGGTTCTCTTTCTGTGAAAAATGCAGGGATTGAATGGAATCAATAGATTGCACTGGGTGGTATGGTCATTTTAATAATATCAGGTATTCCATTTCATGAGCAAAGAATGTCTTAAATTTGCTTGTGTCTTCTTCACTTTCTTACATCAATGTCTAAGAGCTTTCAGTGCACATGTCTTCCACCTTCTTGGTTAAATTTATCCCTAGGTATTTTATTATTTTTTTTTCCTCAAATGCAACCAAATAACTTTTGCTGCTGAAACAGATGTACAATATTTTTATTGAAGTATGATTCACATAGAGTGTTATATTAATTTCAGGTGTACAATAAATGAGTCTACAATTCTATACATTTATCAGTACTCATCACAATAATCTTATTTATCTATTTTACTAGTCACTGAACTCACCTCCCCTCTGGCAACCAACAATTTATTTTCTGTGTTTAAGTGTCTTTCTTCTTTTAATCATTTGTTTGTTTGTTTGTTTGTTTTACTTGTTTAATTCTACACGTGAGTGAAATTATGTGGTATTTGTCTTTCTCCCTCTAGGTACAACCATGTTATTCAAATGGCAAGATCTCATTCTTTTTTATGGCCAAGTAATATTCCTGTGTGTGTGTGTGTGTGTGTGTGTGTGTGTGTCTTCTGTATCCATTCCTCCATTCATCTAAAGAAGGTATTTTATTTATTTTTTGATGCAGTTAAAATTGGGATTGTGCTCTTAATTTGTCTTTCAACTAATTCATTTTTAGTGTACCTAAGTGCAACAGATTTTTGTATACTCATTTTGTATCTTGAAACTTTACTAAATTTGTTTATTAGTTCTAACAGTTTTTGGTAGGATCTTCACTGTTTACTTACTTTATTATTTGAATGATTTTTATGTCTTCTTGCTTGATTGCTATGACTATAACTTCCAGTACTATTTTGAATAGAATTGGTGTGAGTAGGCATCCTTGTCTTGTTCTTGATCTTGAGCAAAATATTTCTGCTTTTATCTGTTGAGTACAATGTCAGCTATTGGCTTGTCTTATATGGCTTTTATACACAATTTGTTGAACATTTTTACCATGAAAAGGCATTGAATTTTCTCAAATGCTTTTTCTGCTTCAACTGAAATGACCACTTGTTTTTTTTTTTTGAGTTAAATAGAAATGTATATATTTCTTATTTTTATTTATTTATTTTTTTAATATGAAATTTCTTGTCAAATTGGTTTCCATACAAAACCCAGTGCTCATCCAAACAGATGTCCTCCTCAATACCCATCACCCACCCTCCCCTCCCTCCCACCCCCCATCAACCCTCAGTTTGTTCTCAGTTTTTAACAGTCTCTTATGCTTTGGCTCTCTCCCACTCTAACCTCTTTTTTTTTTCCTTCCCCTCCCCCATAGTCTTCTGTCAAGTTTCTCAGGATCCACATAAGAGTGAAAACATATGGTTTCTGTCTTTCTCTGTATGACTTATTTCACTTAACATAACACTCTCCAGTTCCATCCACGTTGCTACAAAGGGCCATATTTCATTCTTTCTCATTGCCAAGTAGTATTCTATTGTGTATATAAACCACAATTTCTTTATCAATTCATCAGTTGATGGACATTTAAGCTCTTTCCATAATTTGGCTATTGTTAAAAGTGCTGCTATAAAAATTGCTGTACAAGTGCCCCTATACATCAGCACTCCTTGCTGGGTCATAGGGTAGATCTATTTTTAATTTTTGGGGGGAACCTCCACACTGTTTTCCAGAGTGGCTGCACCTGTTTGCATTCCCACCAACAGTGCAAGAGGGTTCCCATTCCTCCACATCCTCTCCAGCATCTATAGTCTCCTGATTTATTCATTTCAGCCACTCTGACTGTCCTGAGGTGATATATGAGTGTGGTTTTGATTTGTATTTCCCTGATGAGGAGGGACTTTGAGCATCTTTTCATGTGCCTGTTGGCCATCCGGATGTCTTCTTTAGAGAAGTGTCTATTCATGTTTTCTGCCCATTTCTTCACTGGATTACTTGTTTTTTGGGTGTGGAGTTTGGTGAGTTCTTTATAAATTTTGGATACTAACCTTTTGTCCAATATGTGATGAAATGACAATATGCTTTTATCCATTATTCTGTTTAGGTGGTATATTATGTACACTGATTTGCTCATATAAAATTAGGCTTGCATCTTAAGGATAAATACAACTGTCCCTGATGTATGATCCTTTTGATATGCTGTTGTATTTAGTTTTCTAGCATTTTGGTGAAAAAATTTACATCTATATTCATTAGGGATTCTGGCCTTAATTTTGTTGTTGCAATTTTTGAAAAAAATTGTAATTTTGCTGTTGTTGTTCTCAAGGTAGTTAACATGCAGTGTAGTCTTGGCTTCATGAGTAGAATCTAATGATTCATCACTTACATATAACATCCAGTGTTCTTCCAACATTGCCATCTTTAATGCCTATAATTTTGTTTGTCTTCTAGTATCTGGTTTTAGTCCAAATGAAATTCTGGCCTTGTACAAAGAGTTTGAACATATTTCCTGCTATTCAATTTTTAGAAGAGCTTGGGAAGAGTTGGTATTTGTTCTTCTTTAAAGGTTTTATAGAAGTCATACAGAGAAAGACAGATACCATATGTTTTCATTCTTATGTGGATCCTGAGAAACTTAACAGAAGACCATGGGGGAGGGGAAAGGGGAAAAAAAGAGAGGGAGGGAGGCAAACCATAAGAGACTCTTAAAGACTGAGAATAAACTGAGGGTTGATGGGGGGTGAGAGGGAGGGCAGGGTGGGTGATGGGCATTGAGGAGGGCACCTGTTGGGATGAGCACTGGGTGTTGTATGGAAACCAATTTGACAATAAATTTCATATATAAAATAAAAAATATATAAATAAATAAATAAAAATGAGCTCTTAGTTTAATCATTATTTTCTATTGTTTTTCTTGACTTTAATTCATTTCTTTCTCTTCTGATGTTGATTTCCTTCCTTCTGCTTGCTTTTGGCTTAGTTTTTTCTTCTTTTTCTATTTCTTTGACATGTAAAAGTAGGGCTTTTTTGAGATATTTCTTCTTTCCTAATGGAAGAATTTATCACTATAAATACCTCTCTTTCAACTGTTTTTTCTGCGGCACATACATTTTGGTATGATGTGTGTTCATTATGCCTGTTCAAGACATTTTTTCATTTCCCTTTTGATTTCCCACCGACCCATTGGTTGTGAGGAGCATGTTGCTTAATATGCACACATTTGTGAATTTTCTTTTCAAAACTCTTCCTCCTGGTTTCATTAATTACTTTGTTTTTTGTTTTTTTTCAGTATGTGAAGTTTATTGTCAAATTGGTTTCCATACAACACCCAGTGCTCATCCCAAAAGGTGCCCTCCTCAATACCCATCACCCACCCTCCCCTCCCTCCCACCCCCCATCAACCCTCAGTTTGTTCTGTTTTTAAGAGTCTCTTATGTTTTGGCTCTCTTCCACTCTCACCTCCTTTTTTTTTCCTTCCCCTCCCCCATGGGTGTCTGTTAAGTTTCTCAGGATCCAAATAAGAGTGAAACCATATGGTATCTGTCTTTCTCTGTATGGCTTATTTCACTTAGCATCACACTCTCCAGTTCCATCCATGTTGCTACAAAGGGCCATATTTCATTCTTTCTCATTGTCACGTAGTACTCCGTGGCAATGAGAAAGAATCATTAATTACTTTGAATGTAAATAGACTAAAGCTCAAATAAATAGACACAGAACAATGGAATGGATAAAAAGTATCTATATGCTGCCTAGAAGAGACTCATCTTATACCTAAATACATATGCAGATTGAAAGTGAGGGATGGAGAAGCATTTATAATGAACATGGATGCAAATAGTAAGCTGGTATACCAATAGTTATATAAACAAAATAGACTTAAAAACAAAGTCTATAACAAAAAAAACAAAGAAGAACACTATATAATCATAAACAAAATAATTCAACAAGGAGACATAATGATTGTAAATATTTATGCACCTAACATGAGAGCACAAAAATACATAAAGCAGCTAAAAACAGACATAAAGGAAGCAACCAATTGTAATACAATAATGATAGGGAACTTTAACACCCTACTTATATCAATAGACAGATCATGAAAACAGAGTATCAACAAGGAAAGCATGGCTCTGAATGACACACTGGACTAGATGGATTTCTATATATTCAAAAGATTCCACACTAAAACATCAGAATACACATTCTTTTCAATACACATGGAATGTCCTCCAGATTAGATCACATATTAGGCAACAAAACAATTATCAACACATTTCAAAAGATTGAAGTCATACCATGCACCTTTTCTGATCACGCTGTTATGAAACTAGAAATCAACCATGAGAAAAAAATCTGGAAAGAGCACATGTACATGGAGGTAAATAACATGTTATTACAGAATGAAAGAGTCAACCAAGGAATCAAAGAGGAAATAAAAAAGGACATGGGGATAAATGAAACTTAACAGACAGTGGCCCCAAATCTTTGGAACACAGCAAAAGCAGTTCTAAGACTTAAGTTTATATCAATAAAGGCTTAGCCCAAGATTCAAGAAAATCTCAAATAAACAACTCTTACACTTAGAGGAGCTAGAAAAGAAGGACAGATAAAACCCTCAAACAGTGGAAGGAATGAAATAATGTAGACTACAGCAGAAATATATGAAACAAAATTCTGAAACCAACAGAAAAGCTCAATGAAACCAGAATCAGGTGCTTTAAAAAATATCAACAAAATTGATAAACCTTTAGCCAGACTCATCAGAAAAAAAGAGGGGTGTTCACATAAACAAAATCAGAAATTAAAGAGGAGTGACACAGCAAAATGCAAAGGATTTTAAGAGAATATTATGAAAAATTGTGTGCCAAGAATTTGGATATCATAGAATAGGATAAATTCCAAGAAATATGTAACCTCCCAAAGCCAGATCAGGAAAAAATAGAAAATCTGAACACATAGATTCCCAGCAGTGAAATTGAATTAGTAATCAAAATACTCCCAACAAACAAAAGGACAAAAGAATTCATAGGGGAATTCTTGCAAGTATTTAAAGAAGAGTAAATAACTGTTCTTCTCTAACAATTATAAAAAAATAAAAGAGGAAAGTAAACTTCCAAATTCATTCTATAAAGCCAGCATTACCCTGATACAAAAATCAGATAAAGACACCAAAAATGAAGGGGGGGGGGGAAGAGAAAGAGAGAGAGAGAGAATGAGAGAGAGAACTGCAGGCCAATATCTCTGATGAACATAGATGCAAAAGTCCTCACAAAATATTAGCAAGCCAAATCCAACAATACATTACAAATATTATTCACCATGATCAAGTGGGATATATTTCTAGATGCAAGTGTGGTTCAATATATGTAAATCATTCAAAGTAACAATCAATAAAATATATCACATGAATAAAAGAAATAATAAAAATCATACTATCATTTCAATGGATACAGAAAAAACATTGGCAAAGTACTATGTACACTCATATTAAAGACCCTCTACAAAGTTTGTTTAGAGGGACCAAACCTCAACATAATAAAGCCTATATATGAAAAACCTACAGCAAACATTACACACAATGGTAAAAACTGAGAGTGTTTCCTCTAAGGTCAGGAACAGGACAAGGTTGTCTACTCTCACTGCTTTTATTCAACATAGCACTGGAAGTCCTAGCCACAGCAAGCAGACAAGAAAAAGGAATAAAATACATCCAAGTTGGTAAGGAAGAAGTTCAACTTTCACTTATTTGTAGATGGCATAATACTATATAAAGAAAACCCTGAAGACTCCACCAACAAAACTAGAATTGATAAATGAATTCTGTAAAGTGGCAGAATACAAAATCAGTGTACAAAAATCCATTGAATTTCTATAGCTAATAAGAAAGCAGCAGAAAGAGAAGTTATAAAAATAATCCGATTTACAATTTCACCAAAAATAATAAAATACTTAGGAATAAACTTAACTAAAGAGGTGGAAGACCCACACCCTGAAAACTATAAAACACTGATGAAAGAAACTGAAGGTAACACAAACAAATGGAAACATATTTCACGTTCAAGCATTGGAAGAACAAATACTGCTAAAATGTCCATATAATGCATAACAATATACAGATTTAATGCAATCCCTGTCAAAATACCAACTGCATTTTTCACAGATGGAACAAGCAATGCTAAAATTTGTATGGAACCACAAAAGACCTCAATAGCCAAAGTAATCTTGAAAAAGAAAAACCAAGCTAGAGGTGTTTTAGATTTCAAGTGATACTACAAAGTGGTAGTAATTAAAACAGTATGGTACTGGCACAAAAATAGACACAATATAAATGTAACAGAATTGAAAGCCCAGAAATAAACCCACAAGTATATGGTCAATTAATGTACAACTGAGGCAGGAATATGCAAAGGGAAAAAGCAGTGTTTCAACAAATGGTTTCAGGAAACTGGACAGTGACATGCAAAAGAATGAAACTGGATCACTTTTTACACCATACACAAAAATAAACTCATAATAAAGATCTAAATGTGATTCCTGAAACAATAAAACTTCTAAAAAAAACTAGGGGTGCCTGCGTGGCTCAGTCAGTTAAGTCTCTTACTCTTCATTTCAGCTCGTGTCGTCGTTCATGAGATTGATCCTGGCATCAGGGTCTATGTTGACAGCATGGAGCCTGCTTGGGATTCTCTCTCTCCCTCTCTTTGTCCCTCCCTGCTTATTCTGTCTCTTCTTCTCAAAATAAATAAATAAACATAAAAAACTCCTAAAAATATATGCAGTAATCGCTTGGACATCTCCCTTAGCAACATGTTTGTGAACCTGTCACTACAGGCAGGGCAAACCAAAGCAAAGATAAATTATTGTGACTACAACAAAATAAAAAACTTTTGGGGTGCCTGGTTGGCTCAGCTTGTTGAGTGCCAGACTTCAGCTCAGGTCATGATCTTCTGGTTTGTGAGTTTTAGCCCCACACAAGGCTCACTGCTATCTGTGCAGAGCCTGCTTAAGATCCTCTGTTCCCCTCTCTCTCTGCCTCTCCTCTGCTCATTCTCTCTCTCTCTCTCTCTCTCTCTCTCTCTCTCTCAAATAAATAAACATAAAAAAAACTTTTGCACAGGGAAGGAAACTGTAAACAAACCCTTAGCAACCCAGTAAATGGGAGACAATATTTGCAAATAATATATCTAATAAGGGGACAATACAGAAAATGTATACAGAACGTACACAATTCAACACCAAAAAAAAAAAATCCAATATAAAAATGGGCAGATGACCTGAATAGACATTAATTGCCCCCAGGGGAAAAAAACTCAAACAAAAACATACAAATGGCCAATAGATAAGATGTTCAACATTACTACTCCTCAGAGAAATGCATATCAAAACCATAATGAGATAACTTCTTACACCAGTCAGAAAGACTAGTATCAAAAAGATGAAAAGCAAGTGTTGGTGAATATGTGAAAAGAAGGGAACTATCACGCACTGTTGCAGGAATGTAAATTGTTGCAACCAGTGTAGAAAACTTTATGGAGTTTCCTTAAAAGATTAAAAATACAAATACCTTTTAATCTAGTAATTCCACTATTAGCATTTAAACACTAATTCAAAAGATATGTGCACCTCTATGTTTATTGCAGCATTGCTTACAATAGTGAAAATATGAAAACAATCCAAGTGTGCACTGATAGATGAATAGATATAGAAGATGTAGTGTGTGTAATCTACATCTACACACACACACATACACACACACACACACACACACACACACACACACACTGGAATATTACCCATAAAAAATTATAGCTTGCCAATTTGTGACAAAATGGATGGAAATAGGAGGTATTATACTAAGTGAAATTAAGCCAGAAAGGGAAAGGTAACTGTTACATAATTTTACTTATATGTGGATTCTAAAGAAACAAAAAACCAAAAGAACAACAAAACAGACTGTGAAATACAGAGAACAAACTGTTAGTTTCCAGAGAGGGGGTGGGTAGTGGGAAAGGTAAATAAATAAAGGAGATTAAGAATCACAAACTTCCAGTTATAAAGTAAATAAGTCAGAGAGATGAATAGCACACTATAGGAAATACAGTCAATAATATTGTAATAATGTTGTATAGTGACAGATAGTGCCTGCACTTATTGTGGTAAGCTTTGAGTAACATATAAAATTATTGACTAAATATGTTGTGTACCTGAATCTATTATAATGTTTTATGTTAATTATTCTTCAATCAAAATATGGTGGTGGGGGGGCAGATAAACTCCACGTTGGAAGAGGGAGTTGCTCTTTTCAGGGGCTCACGAGAGTGTACTGGGCTGATAGCAGGTCCCATTTCATTTGATCTTTTTTTGGCACTTTGGGGTGCCTGCGTTGCTCATTGGTTAAGCGACTGACTTGATTTTGCCTCAGGTCATGATCTCGGGGTCATGAGATAGAGCCCCACTTCAGGCTCTGTGCTGAGCATGGAGCCTGCTTGAGATCCTCCTTCTCCTTCTGCTCCACCCCTGCTCTCTCTCTCTCTTTCTCTTTCTCTCTCCTCAAAATAAGCTAGCATTTAAAAAAATGAAATGACAGCTTTATTGAACTATAGTTCACACAGTACTTATTTCTTAAACTATTTGCCAGTGGAAGAGATGTTTGTTTGAAAAGATATTAATAAAAATATTTTTCACAGGAGGAACTTTGAGAAAGACAACTAAAGAAAATAAAAACACTAATTCAAAAAGATATGTGCACCTCTGTTTATTGCAACATTATTTACAAGAGTAAAAACATGGAATATTTCTCATCTATAAAAATTACAAAATAGCAAATGAAGAACCCAAGGTGCAGGACATTGTGTAGGGAATGATGCCATTTTTGTAAGAAGTAGAAAATAGTGCATATTTGCTCCTTGTTCATTAAATGGACCTGTAAGGATGACACAGTCCTCTGGTACAGAAACTTGATGAATAGCTATTTCGTGTCATGGGACATATTATTGCATACATCTTATTGCTCTTGAATTATAAACTACCCAGTATATTTCTATTCAACAAAATATGAAAAAAATTAAAATTAGCCAGAATCTGGCTGCCAAGGACACAGGGTTACTCCCTATTCAGTTTACACCACAACTGAGTATACTACTTTTTAATTCCTGCACTAACTACCCAGAGTTAGCAAAGACTCCCCAACGTTTCAGGGCTCAGTCTTTCAGAACACTCCCCTCACTTCAGACACTAGCTGCACATTTGTGGATTCACTAGGTCACTTGGACCTCCAACCAACTGTCTATAAATTTGAGAGGTTCTATAACCCCCTTGGCCTTGATAATTCATTAGAATGATTCACATAAGTCAGAAAAGTTTTATACTGACAAGTACAGTTTTATTTAAAGGGATACATATAGGGTTAGATCTGGGAGGGAGTACACAGCTTCCATGCCTCTCCCCATGAAATCAGGGCACACCACCTTCCCAGAACATCAGTGCAAACATCAAAAATCTCTGAGCCTTAGTGTCAGATTTTTTTAAATTACATTTTTGATTAAATTATTGAACACTTGATTGAACTCAATCTAACAGTTCCTTTAGTCAGCCAACTAACTAAAACAACACACGTACAATAAAAAGAACATAATGTTAACCCACAGTAGGTGGCAATTGAATAATGAGCAGCTGCAGGTGTACCAAAATTCCGCTGGGAATAGCTATGAGTTCTCTGGGGACAAAAATAATTTTTCTAGGATAATGGACCTGAGAAGTTAGATATTGCTGGTAGAGTGTTTTCACAATTTTACGCAAGTCTTTCCTGGAAAGTCTAATCATAGTTTGAGTCATTTTAAATGCGTACTATGGTGGGTGAATAACAAAAAAAGAGGGTTTGCCAGGGAGTCGGGAAGAAATCAAGTAGCTGTCCTGTGTTTCCCAAAGACCTGATGGTTCGATGTACAGCCATTGTTTACCCATCCTATTTTCTCTGATTCAGAAGCGTAGTGTTGCTATGTTACCCTGACATCAGGATGGCAAAATCTCACAATGAGGAGACATTTTAGTGGCAACAGAATGGATTTTATCTGCATGTGACACAGTCTTTATAAATTTTTGCTGGCTGTCTTTGCATGTAAGTCAGCTGAGGTATTTTCCTGATACTGTGGTTCAGTCCTTTTAGTGTATACCTGTTTTGATGACAGCAATTTCAGAACATAAGAGCGTAATTACAAGTGATAACTTTAAACTAGGACATATCAAATTTTAAGGAATTTCACATAATTTATAGGACATTTATATACCTATACAAATACAACATAAAACAGAGGATCTTTGTTTTCTAAGATCTCTTAAATGGTAAGAAAACTTTCACAACCTATTACCAAAGGTAGATAAAATGTTAAAAAAAAAAAAAAGAATGTTTTCTTTAACAGATAGGAAACCAAATGCTAATTCTGCACCAGTTTACTTTTGCATTAAAACATATTTATTCCATTGTTAGTGCTGATCATGCATAAAAGTTTTTTTCCAAAGATTTGTTTTCATAAGCTTTCTACAACTTTCTTTTCCTTCAAATAAAAGTGTTTCTCCAGCCCACATGCATTTTGTTTTTACCAAAAGCACATATCCTACTTTTCTTTGATTGAGATGTTTCCTTTTTTTTTTTTTTTTTAGTTTTTAGTAGCATTAACCACACACATTAATTAGAGTTCTTAACCTTTAGAAAACTTAATTTCTGGTGAAAACTAAGTAGTAAGCATGAGTTTACTGTGTGTTAGACCAGTGTTCCTTAGATTGGTAAATTTATAAATACACTTATAACTTCTAGAAGCATGTGCTTTTTTAATAGTACAATTTTTCCACACAGTGTGCCAAAAAAATTTATCATCAGACTTACATTAATCTTTAGTTTCTCACTAATAAAGAAGCCAAAATTAGAGATACCTATGTTCAATAATGTTTCATTATTTTATTTTTTTATATGATCTAGACATTTAATGAATTTAATTTAAATCATTGTTCAGTCTAACTCAACAAAATTTTAAGGTTTTAGTTTATCAAAAATATTTCAGAAATGATTTAAAAGTTTGCCTAATTTTTTAAAATATTTAATTTATATCTAAAAATTAACTTACATCTATGTAATTTACATGTTCTTAACAGTTAAGCTTAGACTACCCATGAGTAATCAAAGGTCATGAGACGTCAAAGTCGATCTAAGGATTTTTACTTAGATTTTTAAAACCTAAGCTATTTTTATTTTCATTTTATTATTTTTAAGCTCTCTATCTTAATTCCATTATAGTTAACTAGAGTGTTATATTAGCTTCAGGTGTACAATATAGTCATTCAACAATTCTATACATGAATCAGTGCTCATCCTGTTAACTGTACCCTTTTTTGTTCCCCCCTTTCTCCCACCCACTTCCCCTCTGGTAACTTTTGGTTTGTTCTCTATAATTAAGAGTCTGTTTCTTGGTCTCTCTCTCTCTCTCTCTCTCTCTCTCTCTCTCTCTCTCTTTTATTCCCATGTCTCATTTGTTTCATTTCTTAAATTCCACATGCGAGTGAAATAATATGCTACTTGTCTTTCACTAAGTGACTTATTTCCCCTAGCATTAAACTCTTTAGCTCTATCCATGTCATTGCAAATGATGATTTAATTCTTTTAGCCTGAATAATATCCCATTATATATATATATATATATATATATATATATATATATACCACATCTTCTTTACCCATTCATCTAGTGATGGGCACTTGGGTCTGATTCCATTATTTGGCTCTTATAAATAATGCTGTTAGAAACAGAGTACATGTATCCTTTTGAATTAGTGTTTTTGTATTTTGGGGGTAAATACCCTTTAGTCCAATTACTGGATCATAGGGTATTTCTATTTTTAACTTTTTCAGGAATCTCTATACTGTCTTCCATTGTAGCTGCAACAGTTTGCACTCCCACCAACAGTGCAAGAGGGCTCCCTTTTCTCCACATCCTTGCTAACACTTCTTGTTTCTTGTGTTTTTGATTTTAGCCATTCTGACGGGTGTGAGGTAACATCTCATTGTAGTTTTGATTTGCATTTCCCTACTGATGCGTGGTATTGAGCATCTTTTCCTGTGTCTGTTGGCCTTCTGGATGTCTTCTTTGGAGAAATGCCTGTTCAGGTCTTCTGCCTATTTTTAAACTGGATTGTTTGTTTTGGGTGTGTTGAATTGTATCATTTTCTATGTATCTTGGATACTAACCCTTTATTGAAAATGTCAATAGATGGTATCATCTCCCATTCAGTAGGCTGTCTTTTAGTTTTGTTGAGAGTTTCCTTCATTGTGCACAAGCTTTTTATTTTAATGTAGTCTCAATAGTGTGGGGTGTTTTTTTTTTTTTTTGCATTTATTTCTTTTGCCTCATAAGACATGTATAGAAAAATGTGCTACAGCCAATGTCAGAGACATTACTGCCTGCGCTTTCTTCTAGGATACTTAGGGTTTTAGGATTTTATGGATTTAGCTTTTAATGCACTTTGAGGGTTTTTTTTGTGTGTGTATCGTGTAAGAAAGTGGTTGAGTTCCATTCTTTTGCATGTTGCTGTCCAGTTTTCCCAAGTATGTTTGTTGAAAAGACTGTCTTTATCCAGTGGATATTCTTTCCTGCTTTGGAAAAGATTAATCAACCTTATACTGTGGGTTTCTTTCGCATTTTCCAGTCTGTTCAACTGATACATGTGTCTATTTTTGTGCCAGTACAATACTGTCTTGATTACTATAGCTTTGAAATACAACTTTAAGTCCAGAATTTAGCATTCTGGTCATGCTGGCCAGAGCACCAGACATATGAGATGATGATATCTTGGACCCTCTATATAAGATATTTGCAGCTAAAGACCTTGTGAATGTCACTGATGCTGAATGGAGCAGCTCAGCCCTGTTTGAGTTCCTGACCCATGAAATTCTAAGATGTAGTGAACAGTTCCTTATTTTAAGCCAAGTTTTGGGATAGCTTGTTTTGAAAAAATAGGTCATTGAAGTAATTGTAGATACTGACTAGGTTGTAGATGTTAATTTCATGAAAGCATTGAAAAGAACCTGCTATCCAATGACTCCTAGTTTATCATTGGAAGAGTCTTATTTGACACAAAGATAGACACTTAGATCAGTGGAACAGAATAGAGAACCCAGAAATGGACCCACAAGTGTATGGCCAACTAAGCTTTGACAAAGCAAGAAAGAATATCGAATGGAAAAAAAGACAGTTTCTTCAGCAAATGGTGCTAGGAAAACTGGACAGTGACATGGAGAAAAATGAACTTGGACCACTTTCTTACACCATACACAAAAATAAACTCAAAATGGATGAAAGGCTTAAGTGTAGGACAAGAAGCCATCAAAATCCTGGAGAAGAAAGCAGGCAAAAACCTCTTTGATCTAGGCTGCAGCAACTTCTTCCTCAACATGTCTCTGGAGGCAAGGGAAATAAAAGTAAATATGAACTATTGGGACCTCATTAAGGTAAATCCTTCTGCACAGCAAAGGAAAAAATCAGCAAAACTAAAAGGCAACCGATGGAATGGGAGAAGTTATTTGCAAATGACATATCAGATAAAGGGTTAGTATCCAAAATCTATAAAGAACTTATCAAACTCAACACCCAAAAAACAAATAATCCAGTGAAGAAATGGGCAAAAGACATGAATAGACACTTTTCCAAAGAGGACATCCAGATGGCTAACAGACACATGAAAAAATGCTCCACATCACTCACCATCAGAGAAATACAAATCAAAACCAGAATGAGATACCACCTCACACCTGTCAGAATGGCTAACATTAACAACTCAGGCAACAACAGATGCTGGCAAGGATGCAGAGAAAAAGGATTTCTTTTGTGCTGCTGGTGGGAATGCAAACTGGGTGCAGCCACTCTGGAAAACAGTATGGAGGTACCCCCAAAAATTAAAAATAGAACTACCCTATGACCAAGCAATTGCACTACTAGGTATTTATCCAAGGGATACAGGTGTGCTGTTTTGAAGGGGCACATGCACCCCAGTGTTTATAGCAGTGCTATCGACAACAGCCAAAGTATGGAAAGAGCCCAAATGCCCATCAGCAGATGAATGGATAAAGAAGATGCGGTATATATATACAATGGAGTAATACTCAGCAACGAAAAACAACGAAATCTTGCCATTCACAACTACGTGGATGGAACTGGAGGGTATTTTGATAAGCAAAATTAGTCAAAGACAAATATCAGATGACTTCACTCATGTGAAGAATTTAAGATACAAAACAGATGAATATAAAGGAAGGGAAGCAAAAATAATATAAAAACAGGGAGGGGGACAAAACATGAGACTCTTAAATATAGAGAACAAACAGAGGGTTGCTAGAAGGGTTGTGGGAGAGGGGATGGGCTAAATGGGTAAGGAGCATTAAGGAATCTACTCATGAAATCATTGTTGCACTTTATGCTAACTTGGGTGTAAATTTTAAAATTAATTAACTAATAAATTAATTTTAAAAAAGGAGGAGTCTTCTTTAGTTCAAAGCCTACCTCCTGCTGGTCTACATGAAGGAGAAAGAAGAGAGACTCAAAGTCCTTTAAACTCAAGACCTTGATTCAAAGCTCCTCCAAATTGGGGCGCCTGGGTGGCGCAGTCGGTTAAGCGCCCGACTTCAGCCAGGTCACGATCTCGCGGTCCGTGAGTTCGAGCCCCGCCCAGCGTCGGGCTCTGGGCTGATGGCTCGGAGCCTGGAGCCTGTTTCCGATTCTGTGTCTCCCTCTCTCTCTGCCCCTCCCCCGTTCATGCTCTGTCTCTCTCTGTCCCAGAAATAAAATAAACGTTGAAAAAAAAATTAAAAAAAAAACAACAAAGCTCCTCCAATTAGATAACTAGAACCAATGGCTGTCACCCTCCAAACATCCTCAATGGAAGGAAGAAGTGGGTCAGAGCATAGAAGGGTTTATGGAAAACTATACTTCAGGTGACCAGAAGGGTGGGGAGAAGTTATCCTATCAGGGTGACATTATTTATCAAAGAGATGTTCTGAGGGCACAACCTGCACCTGGTAGACCTATAAAATGAAATAGTTTTAAAGTTTGTTATTTGTTTACTTTGCTTGCATTTAATTTATGCAGAATTTACTCCCCATCCATAAGCTTTGTTTCTTCAGTTTATTCTGGGATATCTTTCTCTTCTGTGCAATCTCTTCTGCTTTAGGAACAATCTTTTCTTGGGACACCTGCACAGCTCAGTTGGTTAAGCCTCCAACTCTTGGTTTTGGCTCAGGTCATGATCTTATGGTTTGTGAGTTCAAGCCTTGAATCAGGCTCTGAAGCACAGAGCTTCCTTGGGATTTTCTTCCTCCCTCTCTCTCTCGTAGTCTCTATCTCTCTCAAAATAAATAAACTTTATTCTTTTAAATTTTATTTTTGGGGAAAGCACCAGCAAGTGAGGGGCAGATAGAGGGGGAGAGAGGATCTAAAGTGGGTTCTGTATTAACAGGCTGACAGCAGTGAGCTCAATGCAGGGCTCAAACCCATGAACCACAAGATCATGACCTAAGCCGATGTCAGATGCTCAATCAACTGAGCCACCCAGGTGCTCCAATAAATAAACGTTTTAAAAGTAGGAACAATCTGATCTTTATTTCAGTAAGTATCATCTCAATGTGGCAGGGAGAACTCATGTATGGGTAATCTGACCATGAGGCCTATAAGTTCTATGCCTCATCCTGTGGCTTTGTTCATTGGATGTGCTCAATGCCCAGAGGTTGTACTTCTAAAACATCAAGTTCAGCATTACTCTCTGCATTTGTAAACATGTAGAGTAAAAATTCATCACTCTTTATGGGCCACTGACCCTGTGTCCAGATGCTCTGTTTGGCCTGTGCACACTTACCAACTCCACCACTGTAGTAACAGAATGGCACAATTGCTTCTGCAAAGTTACATCCTTCAGACACTTGGTGGCTTTTAGACATGCATATACTTGATGGCCTGGGAAGTTTCATGTGTGTTCTTTAAGTGAAAATGAAGATTTGAACCTCTTGATGTGCAAGATTTTGTAAGGATATCTGGGTAAGTAACTAGTGAACTATTTTCAGAGATCACCTCAGACCACTTACAAGGCGTTTTAAACTTGATTTTTACCTTCAGGAAGATTTTTCCCTCCAATTCTCACATTTTATACTTCCAAGAGGTTTTCTTTTTCTCTGAATTTTCCTTATTTACAGCCTCCTACTTTTGTGCATACAATTTTCAACCAGCTACTATTTATTGAGTGGCTGCTATGTGCCAGACATTGATTTAGGTGCGGGGATAGTGAAGTCATTTTTATCTCTTTGACACTAATTAGAAGTTTGTTCGCCTCCTGCTCCCTCACTTGCCTCTGTTACCTCTAAGCTACAGCAGTGTTGCACCATCACTGTTAGGGGCTTTAATCAAAGGCTGTGATCCTTGACTCATGAACCATGAGATCATGACCTGAGCCAAAGTCGGACACTTAACTGACTGAGCCACCCAGGTGCCCCTCTTCACTTTCTTACATTAATGTCTTAGAGTTTTCAGTACATATGTCTTTCACCATCTTGGTTAAATTTATTCCTAAGTATTTTGTTCTTTTTTAAAAAAATACAACCAAATATCTTTTGATACTGTAACAGATGTCTGATATTTTTATTAAAGTATAGTTAACATATATTGTTATTTTAGTTTCAGGTGTAGAATATAACAAATCTATTAATTACTCATTACTCATTACCAAAAATGTACTCCTAATCCTTTTTATTTATTTTACCAATCACCCCTCCCACCCACCTCCCCTATGGCAACCACCAATTTTTTCTCTGTTTTTCAGGGTCTCTTTCTTTCTCCTTCTTTCTTTCTTTCTTTCTTTCTTTCTTTCTTTCTTTCTTTCTTTCTTTCTTTTTCTTTCTTTTTCTTTCCTGGGTCTTGTTTCTTAAAATACACATGCATGAAATCATATGGTATTTGTCTTATTCTGCCTGACTTATTCCACCTAGCATTTTACTTTCTAGGATTATTTGTGTGTTACAAATGGTAAACTCTCATTCGTTTTTATGGCTGAGTAATAGTATATATATTGCTGAGATATATATATATATACATATACATATATATATGTATATATATATACATATATATATATGTATATATATATATATATCACCATCTGTATCTATTCACCTATGGGTGGCATTTTTTTAATGCTTTTGTAATTGAGATTATTTTCGTAATTTGTCTTTCAGCTCGTCAATTTTTAGTGTATACTCATTTTGTATCTTGAAACTTTACTAAATTTGTTCATTAGTTCTAACAATTTTTGGTGGAATTGTTCAGTGTACTTCTTCCTTTCTAGTGTGGATTATTTTTATATCTGTTCTTGCCTGACTGCTTTGGCTAGAACTTCCAGTACTATTTTGGATAGAATTGGTGTGACAGACATCCTTGTCTTGTTTCTGATCTTAGATGAAAAGATTTCTGCTTTTCACTGTTGAGTATGATGTTAGCTATGGCCCTGTCCTATATGGCTTTTATTTTGTTGAGTTACCTTCCTTGTATACACTATTTGCTGAGCATTTTATTTATAAAAATGTATTTAATTTTGTCAAATGTTTTTTTTGTTGCTTCAACTGAGTTGACCATATGATTTTTATCCTTTATCCTATTTATGTGGTGTATTCTATAAATTGATTTGCTCATGTGACATTATGCTTGTATCCTAGGGATAAATACCACTTGATCCTGATGTATGATCCTTTTGATATGCTGTTGAATTTTGTTTGCTAGCATTTTGTCGGGAAAAAATTGCATCTATTCGCATTAATGATATTGTCTTGGGGAGGTAGAATGTAGTGGAGTAGGCAGACACTAGGCTACTCTTGTACACAACTAGATAACTAATAAATCATCCTAAATACCACAGAAATCAACCTGAAGACATACAGAACAAGCTCCAGAGCTAAAGGGACAGAAGAGCCCACATTGAAGAAGGTAGGAAGAAGGGAGTTGTACGTGGTTTAAGGGAGAAAGGGATCATGGGCGATATGGAGAAGGGTGAGAGAGAACGAGAGCAGCACATAGGGGAATGCGCTAGGAGAACATTTTCCCAAAGTCATTGACTTGGAAAACAAGAGAGGTTAAATATCCTGAGTTCTTGCAACAAGCTGGGCTCAGCATCTGGAGTTTTAAAGGTCAGCAGGCTTGATCATCCTGCTTCTGGAAAGAAGGCGGGGAAACAACTCAGGACAGACAGCTTGGAAAACAGGGATGTGAAGAATGCCTGTGGCACACAGGGAAGGGATCTTTTGGTCTTCTTGGGGCATGTCTCTGAGAGGACATTAGGACAGAATCCTCCCCTGGAACAATCCAGCTTCCTTGTGCCATTTCCTTCTCCCACACCTCAACATACACACAGCTCCTACTGCTGGAAGCAGCACAAAGCCAATATTGGCAGCCTAACTTGTTTACACCATGACCCACCCCCTGCCCTCTGGTAGGAGTGGTCTTCTTAGTCAGCTAGCCTCTGTCCCAGTGCAAGAGTCCCATCTCCCTGAAGTCCAGTACAAACCCCTGACCACATCATGTGCCAGACCAAAGAGTTTTGAGTATAAGGGAGACATCAAAAGTGGCAAATACAGGAAAGGGACAGAGAAACAATGAGAAAACAAGTTACAAAATGGCACTAAATACGTATACATATCAATAATTACTTTGAATGTAAATGGACTAAATGGTCTAATCAAAAGACATAGGGTATCAGGATGGATTTAAAAAAAACATGTATATGCTGCCTACAAGAGACTCATTTTAGACTTAAAGACACTAATTGAAAGTGAAAGGATAGATGGGGAAACACAAATCAAAACCATGATGAGATACCACCTCACACCACCCAGAATGGCTAAAACCAACAACAGAAGAAACAAGAGCTGATGAATATGTGAGAAAGGGGAACCCTCCAATCTGTTGATGGGAATGCAAAATGGTGCAGCCACTCTGGAGAACAGCATGGAGTTTCCTCAAAAAGTTAAAAATAGAACTATCCTACGATCGCCCTACTAGGTATTTAACCAAAACGTATAAAAATATTGATTCGAAGGGATACATGCACACCATTGTTTATAGTGGCACTATCTATAATGTCTTATTGTAGATAATGCTGCTATAAACATGGGGAGAACAAACTGATAGTTACCAGAAGGCAGATGCATCGGGTGGATGGGGATTGAGGAGTGCACTTCTTATGAGAACTGAGTGTTGGGTGTAAGTGTTGAATCACTACATTGTAAATAAAATACCTGAAACTACTTTACACTGTATGTTAGCTAACTGGACTTTAAATAAAAAACTTAAAAACAAAACAAAACAAAGCAAAAAATAATGCACAGGAGACATGTGGATGTGTGCACCTAGCACCAGTCTGCAAAACTGAAAAAAAGAGGTTAGTCATTAACAAAGCGTGGATAAATCAGTTGAGATACACAGCATTGAAAGGAGTGAGACTTAGCTACAAAAAGAAGAATTAATCTTTTAGTGTAGTGCTGACATTAAATGCTAATAACCAGGAAATTACCCCTTAAGTAAAGCTTCAAGAAAACTAAACAATGTATTGTTTAGGCATGCTATGTAAGTGATAACACGGCAAATAAAAGAAAGGAATAATAAACATATACTTCATGAAATTGTTACTTGGGGGCTGTGGACAGAACTGGAGTGAATAGGAGCAGAGAGGGAGGTATAAGTTGTTACAGATGTTCTATTACTTTGGATGATTGTTCAGTGTGTAGGTGGTCATTGTATTACACAAGAAAGTAAAAGATTTTAAATAGATAAATATCTCAGTTCTTTTCATATTGTTGCTGTGTATATTTTTTAGTGTGTAATTAGTCATGAATCACTCTGCCCTGACATATTTTGGGGACATCAGAAAAAATATCCTCTGTCTGATATAGAGAGACAATCAATGCAATGATGGGAGAAAGACTGAGAAACCATTCAGGGAGGAAAAAGGGGACAAGAGAGACTGAATTTCCAGGTAGAAACAGCTGCAAGGCTAAGATGCAAGCTCACACATGAACTTGACAACTAGCCCTGGATACAGATGAACACACACAGACAGCCAATTACAGCCCTCAGTAGTAAGGTAAGAAACACCTCTGAGACTCAGGTATCCTGGCAGTGATAGGGCTCTTTGTAGCACGTGACAGAAAACTTACATTTGGGGGCTCCCCAGGGTTTGGCTGCTCCCCAACAGTGTGTGAAACTCACTCTGGGGCTGCTGCCCTGTTTGGTTGGCTCTGGTCTGCAGTGTCTACAGTACCCAGTGGGCTGGGGTCTGATGCTCCCTTATACACACCTCAGGGTCCAGAATCAAACTTGCTGCTCCTAAGTCAATGTTAGGACATCAGGAAGTATGCTTATGAGGGTAATGTTACATTCCCCCTGTTCAGAAAAGGGAAAGCATTTATAGTAATAAATGGCTTAGGAAATACCCTCTCTTCTGGTCTCACTCGGGCAAGGAGAAGTCCGGTCTGTGTAATATACAACGTCCAGACTCCAGTAGAATGGAAATCTCCCCTGCCTTGGCTCAGTAAGACACCTGCAGTAGAGACAGGAAAACAGTTAGCCTTTCTTATTTCTTCCTCCCACTGCCCCCATTACATGGAGGAGTGTGGTGTAGGAGAACTGCAAGGGTAGAAAAGGATTCATGAAGTTAGGACGTTTGCAATCCAGCTGAGGGCCTGGTGTGATCAATGTCTCTCAGATAGGAGGGTCTGCGGATGGCCCAAGCTAATGGGATCTCAGGGCAGACATAGTGCAAACTTTACAGGCCTCCTACCTCCTTCATGGTGTTGGACACAGGAGGGAAGCTACACCTCATTCTCCTCAGATCATCCTACCCAGGAAGACTATGAGCAGCCCTCATTCTTGGTCACATTTTTTGCAACAGGCTCACTAAAATGATCCTTGCTTTCTCTCTCATCAATATGTCAGCTGTCTTTTTCCAACACAGGGGAAGAATCAAGAATGAAAATGCCAAATTCACAATCTCTTAGTCAAAGACGGATTTCATTACTTGTTATGGATATTTGCAATCTTGGTGGAAACTTTGTAAAACAGACCCTCCCTATCACCCTATCACAGTCACACAACCCCTTCCCTGAGGCCTCTCTCTGGCACACAAACACCCTGGGGAGCTTTCCCTGCTGCTCCCACGTGAGAATGAGGACATGACAATTACTAGGAAGTTAAACAGCTGTGCAGCAGTGAACAGTGTTGGGACTCAGGCCCTCGCTTGATTGGGACAGGTGCATTGATTGGGACACCAGATGATGTCACAGCTAGTGCATGTAACATCTGTACTTCAATCTCTAGGGGTCAAAGCAAGTAAGCCACTGAGCTGGGCATGTTGGGCAACCCCAAAGAGCAACTTTGCAGGCAGTGTCTCCACCCATCTGAGCGGCCAGCCTCACAGGGGCTGAATGTGAACTTCTCCTTATTTGTGCAATGTCATTAGAGGGAAAATCCTAGGTAGGAGGCAGCAACGTCTGTCTCAGAGACCCTCCCCCTTCCCTAGGCCTCTGTACTGAAGGTGCTCAAATAATCCTGCATAAGCCTCAGGAAGATACTGCAGTGTCCGAACCCTCCAGAATGGAGAGAGTGGAGCTTTTTTGCCCCTGTTTTGAGAACTGGAGTTATTTCCAGGAATAGAAGCTGAAAATAGCCCTCCCTCAGGTCCCTCAAGCTGTGGCTGGGGCCCTGCTATCACCTTTACCCAGAAATCACACAGCACTAGCGAAGAAAACCCTGAAGTTTCACACTTCCCAACTCCTTTTCTGTCCTTTTCTTTAGTCTCTTCCTAGGACACCCTAACCCAACATAACTCCCTTCTTTTCTTCTGGAGTAAGTTGGGCCTAGAATGAGTTTTGGAACTGTCTCTGCCTGAGAACTGGACCCTTTCCCAAGGAGGGGTAACATGCCAGGAGGACCACTGACAGCTGCCTGATCACAGTCGCCCTCTGCATACTGAAGCAGGTAAGTGAGAGGGCTCCTACAAACCAACCTAGCTAATAAATAACCCTGCTAGTGTAAAGACATGGAAGATGGAACCTGACACAAGGGCAGGAGAGCTTGTGGACTGGCTTATCCATTTCAGTGAATATTCACAACAGGGCCCCTCTCTGACATTCTTCAGGGACAAAATATAACAACCAAATGCTTGGTCTGCTCCAAACCCATGCAGCCCTCCAGCATAGAGGCAATGTGCCTATCACCTCCGTATTCATGGCATTGGGAGTCTTCTGATGGAAATCGGGTTTGGAAAAGGAGAGCATGTTTTGCCATTCATATTCATATCAAAGAGATTTGATATTCATATCTCTTAGAGTCTAAGCAGGATGTAAAATAATGGCAATTTCTGGAGTAGCCTGGAATTCGGAGAGTTAATCTAGAACACTGACTGGACCTTCTGTGGAATAGGGACTTGGGGTGGGGTTCCAGGGAAAAAGTGTCTAACAGACCTTAGACAATGTATAAAAATGCACATGTGTATCTACATTGGAGAAACTGTCCCCATTGGTAGGCACCAAATCCATTCTTTACAGAAGTTAGTGAGGGGGTCTTTTCAAAACTATTTCCCTAGACTGGTTCTTTTTGAGTTTCATGCCCACTGATGATACAGACATTTATTATACTTTCCTAGAAAAAATCAATATGTTGATTTTTCTTCACCCTTTCCCTTTAAGCTAAAATGGGGAAACTGTGGGGCTGGACCACGTTGGTTACAAGTTCAAAAAACTCCTTAGTGCCTCAGATTTTTAGTCTGGTCCAAGGTTGATCCCTGTTTCATAGCTCAAGGTAAATGGGCATGGCATCAACTATATAGGATTCTGCATAGGAAATGCACTAATGGGTGTTTTTCTTTCTGCTTCTTAGATCATGAAATCTATTTGGTGCATTACAAGGGTTCAAAAAACTTACCTATACCTATATAACACAGTATATTAAAATGAGGGTAGGCAAACTGTTGGTAACCTCTTTCCTCAGGTGTATGCATGTAGATGTATATGTGTTGAGTTTTTACGTAGTTCCTATGTGAAATGTATTTCTTACTGCTGGTCTCATTCAGAAGAATTTGAAAGATCTTCTCACAAGGTCCAGTTCTCCATCCAATCACAACTCCCTCTCTAGTTGAATCTCTTCTTCAGGCTCTCTCAATAAAGGCCTGTTTCTTTTCTCAGAGGTCCTTACTATGAATATGATCGGTAAGAAGTGAGTGTGGAGGGTCACTTGCATCCCAGGCTGATCTCTGATGGCCTTTCCTCAACTTCTGGATCAGTGCTCTGAGCCTCAATGTCCTGCAGGTTCACACACACAAACACTTTTACACTGACCACTCCTGGAAGACCCAGCAACCTCTCATAGAGTTACCCTGTCCTGCCCTGGCCTGGCAGTGACATGAACACAGTACTGCTTTAAGTAGCCTGAGAGCATCCAATGTACAGGGGCTGTCTAGCACCAGGTGCAGGACAGGGACAAGATGAGAAGGTAGTAGGGGACAGATAGCTGTGGCTGGTGCAGTGGAGCCTCAATATCCTCCCCCCAGCAAGTCAACACAGGTGCTCAGGTGAGCAGACATGTGCAAAGTCCATGGTTGGGTCAGACATGGTCACAGAAATGGTCTGGAAAAGTGTAGGTTTGTGCTCACCTCCTATACCCACTGTGGGGCAGGGGTTCATACACTGCTCTGGGCCCTACTTACTTTCCAAAGGGGTGTGGAGGAGCTGGCTTCATCATTTCAGATGACACATTTAGGAAGGAACATCATCTGTCAACCACTAAATGAAGGGTATACAATGGCATATTGTGCTTCATTCATTTGAAAGAAATTGTCCCAGACTTGCTGGGCACTAAGGGCACAAGGCAGAGTTTAGGGAATTATTTACTGTAAGACCCACATGTGTATTTTTTTATTTTTTAAAGTTTATTTTTGAGAGAGAGAGAGAGAGAGAGAGCGCACAAGCAGGGAAGTGGCAGAGAAAAAGGGAGATACAGAATCCAAAGCAGCCTTCAGGCTCTGAGCTGCCAGCACAGAGCCCAATGAGGGGTTCAAACTAACAAACTGTGAGATCATGACCTGAGCTGAAGTAGAGTCAGATGCTTAACTGACTGAGCCACCCAAGCACCCTGCCCCCGCAAGTGTATTTTAATGATGCCTGCCATCTATCAAGGGAGAAAACAATACTTTCTGGGACTTTAAACTTTTGGAAACAGGGTTGTTTATTTGTTTGTTTGTTTGTTTTACAATTGATCTAATAGAGAAATCAGAGAGGTCAAGGTGAGATGGGTACATATGGAGGTTGTGATGGGATTCAGACAAACCAGGAAAAGGATTCAAGGGCTCTATCTAGCCCAGTTCCTGTGTTCTAGCTGACCTGGGCCCTACAGGACTGCTGATAAGGACATATGGACTTCCCCATCCCATAGTAGGGGCAAACTTATAGGCAATTAAAATACATAGTGTGCTCATGGGCAAAGGAAACCCCTTTGCACAAAAAAGTCAGTGAGCCTGGAACTCACCCAGGAGATTGTCTCTCTCAAGCCATAATGGTAGTTGAGACCTCCAGGAACCTCTACATCCCCCATAAACAAGAACCAAGACTATTTTAGAGAATAGTCAAGAGAGGTCTTAAAGAAGGCTTTGAGTACAAGGGCAAGGGAGAGCTACTCTTAGGTATTCTTATTGCAGAATGTTCTTTCAGTCTGACCTAGAGCAGAACTCCATCTTTCTAGCTTCTAGGCAGCTTTGCCCATGTGTGCTCTGCCTCACCACCAAGTTATTCATTCTGTCTCAGTCCATCTCTACTACCCGCAGAAGAAGACATCATCTTTACTGATCTATTGTACCTCAAGTTTGTCACAGAGACCCTTGGTGGAGGACACTGAATATTTTGTGGGCCCAGGCCCCAGGCCCTAGGGGACTCTTGTCCCCAAGCAGATAGGATGGTGATCACATCATAATTCATCAGCTTCCCTCCCTCTGAAGTCCCAGCATCACCTGATCATTTCGTGAGACATCTCTATCTCTTGATGAGGGTCAATTTCCCTGCAACATTTTCTGAGAAGTGGGGACACTCTGGGATTTTTCCTCACATTTTCAAATCAGTGGGTCTTCTTTAATGTGTAGTGAGGATAGGAGGTGAGAGAGGACTGTGATTTCCAATCTCTTCCCAAATTAGGAAGGATGCATCCAGGGAAAAATAAATGGCAGTTGATAGCAATAAGAGAAACCCACATCCCCAGGAGAAGCATCTCAGCATCCAGCAATCTTTCAGGTCCTGGGGTTGGAGACTCAGCACTAACTAGGAATGTCCTCCCTTCCTGTCCAGCAGGAATAGAGAATCATACTATGGGTTTAAATCTTGGATCCTCAATCATTGCTGTGCAATTTGAGGTTTGTTTCTCATCTGTGAGACATCATTTCTTCATCTGTAACCAGGAATAGTAATATTTCTTGTCTAATAGAGCTTGGAGAAGATTAATCAAGAGAAGGCATGCAGAAGACCCAGCCCAGAAAGACTCACAGATCAGAATCTTCATACACTGTTGTAAGAGTTGGAGGGAGTAAGAAGAACCAGAGAAAACTCTTCCTCAGAGATCCTAATAAGACCAGAGAGGATTCGCCAAGAGGTTGCTGCAGGGCCTGTCCAGAGCTTCACCTGGATCTTAGCATGCAACCCTCAAAGGAGTCCTCTGAGGTGGGTAGCATGGCTTCCCTTCTGGAAAAGACAGTATACTGGGGCTTGATTTTCAACGTGAAAGCATTCATATTACCCTGGACCCAGCTTGTCTGCAAACTCAGGTCTCTTGGCAGTTTCCTCATTGGGAAAGTGTGTCCAGGCCTTATGGAGGATGAAAGCACCAAGAATTCTGGAGGGCAGTGTTGCAAGTTGGACTCACCTGTGTAGAGGAAAGCCAGTGTGGAGAGTAAGAAGCTGCACCTCAGGACCTGCAGTCACATGAAATTTGTCCTACAGACAGGACTGCACTCCTTCTGAGGCAGAAACCTAAGTACTTGGGTGTGAGGACTGATCTCCAGCAGACTCAGGAGACCCCATAGATGAGTCTGGAAGGGAAGCCTTCATGGAATAGAAGGCCCCTAGGGCTCACAGGGAAACTCCTCAGCTAAACAGGCAGCTTTGATTTAAAAATGTTTTAAAATTTGCATCTATACACATAGAGATAGTATATATCTTAAGAGAAATCACCACAGCAATCAGTCATAACTTGTAGATTGGGAAAGCCCACCAGCCAGCACTGTGTGTAGCCCCCAGGAGGAGAGGCCACTAGATAATCCCAACCATTCTTTTTCCCAGTCTTG
Organism: Acinonyx jubatus; assembly: GCF_027475565.1. Taxonomy (NCBI): domain Eukaryota; kingdom Metazoa; phylum Chordata; class Mammalia; order Carnivora; family Felidae; genus Acinonyx; species Acinonyx jubatus. The sequence continues at coordinate 88,526,684 of NC_069380.1, read as the reverse complement.
CCTTATAAAATGCTTGCTATCTTACCACAGGCCTCAGCTTACAAGAGAAAGTACATGGCAAAACATAAATACTTATAATAGTAATAACAACAGTGACAAATATAAACAATCATGTAAAACATAAGTGCTGACTTAAAAAACCAGGAGGACATTATTTGGAAGGTTCTTTAACTTAGATGTTGAAGTGGATGAGGGACAAGGATTCCTCAGGTATGCAGTTAGTGGTGAAAGACATGGAAAATGGGAAAAGACAATGCACTTTTCAGTGTTGTTAAAAAATAATTAAATTGTTCTTGACTCTGAAGACATATGCATTCAGGATATGTGGGTCCTCAGGATTGAAGAGTATGGAGAGTTTGCACAAGCTTCCTTCTTCCCTGCCTATATCCCTAGTGGGCCATCATGTTGTCCCAGTCTGGGAGAAGGTGTACTTGTACCTACCTGCCTCCTGACTGAGCAAACCTCATGCTGCTCTGTGGCTCAAGAGCACTCATGTGTAGAACCTCTTTTGGTGATGACTACTGGCACCACAGCTGCAGAGCATTCCTCAATGGTCTCCTATGAGTCCCTAAAATGTGCACATCTCCTGAATAAGCACCTCTGCTGCTTTTCTTTTCAATAGCTTTATTGGGATATAAATTACACATTCTACATTTTCTCCCCTTTAAAGTTTTCTGTAGCTTTTAATATAGTCACAAAGTTGTACAGCCATCATAATCAAATTTAAAACATTTCATTATCCAAAAGATATCCTGTACCTCTTGACTGCCACCTCTCTTTTCCCTCATACTGTTTGCCCTACAGATCTAGGAAATCCCCAATATATTTTCTGTGTCTATGGATTACCTTATTCCGGACATTTCATATGAATAGAATCATGCAATACATGATCCAATGGACTGTCTCCTTTCCCTGATTATAGAGTTTTGAGGTTCATCCATGTTGTAGCAGATATCAGCATTGTATTTCTTTTTCCTGACCAATACTGTTCTCTTGAATGGATAGATCACTTTTGTTTATCCATTGGTCAGCTGGTGGATAATCGTGTTAATTCCACCTGAGGGGTATTATAAATAATGCTGCCATGAACATTTGCATGAAGGATTTTTTTTATTTTTTTAAACTATTTTTAATGTTTATTTATTTTTGAGAGAGAGAGAGAGAGAGAGAGAGAGAGAGAGAGAGAGAGAGAGAGAAAGCACAGCCAGGAGAGGGACAGAGAGAGAGACACACACAGGACCTGAAGCAGGATGCAGGCTCTGATCTGTCAGCCCAGAACCTGATGCAGGGCTAGACCTCATGAACCAGGAGGTCATGACCTGAGCTGAAGTTTGACACTTAACCAACTGAGCCACCCAGGTGCCCTTGCAAGCAGGTTTTAAATAGATGTATGTTGTCACTGCTCTTGGGTATACACTTGGCAATGGAATTGTTAGATTATTTGGTAACTCTATTTAAATTTTATTATCAGTTTTATTGAAAAGTAAATGACATACAACACTGTTGAATTTAAGGCATACAACATGATGAGTTGATTTACATATATTGTGAAATGATTATCACAATAGGTTCACTTAACATTTATCATCTCACTTAAATACAATAAAAAATCAAAGAAATAAAGGGGTGCCTGGGTGGCTCAGTTGGTTGGGCATCCTACTCTTGACTTCAACTCAGGTCATGATCTCATGGTTCATGAGACTGAGACCTGCATGGAGGTCTGTGCTGACCACATGGAGACTGCTTGGGATTCTCTCTCTCCCTCTCTCTCTACACCCCTGCCCCCACTACTCCCTCTCTCTCCTTCTCTCAAGATAAATAATCATTTTTAAGAGAGAAAAATTCTCCTTATGATGGAAACTCTTAGGATTCATTCATTAACAACTTTCCTATAAATCATACAGAAGTGTTATCTAATCATCAGGTTGTACACTACATCCCTTTTATCTTATAACTGAAATCTTGTAGCTTTTGATCACTTCTTCCAACTGCCCCTCTTCTCACCCTCTGCCTCTGTCTCTCCACAAGTCTGTTCTCTTTTCCATGAATTTATTTTTAGATTTCACACATGAGTTCGAACATACAGTATTTGTGTCACTGTCTGATTTATTTTACTCAGCATGATGCTTTCAAGGTCCATCCATGTTGCCACAAACAGTAGAATTTCTCCACTTTCTATGGTTGACAAATATGTTTAAATTTTTGACAAACTATAAAACATTTTGCAGAGACTTGTTATTTCTAATCTAAATGCCTTTGTGGTGAATTGGGTGTGGATCTGACATCCTCAGTTTGGGGTACCAAAACTGATGATTCTTCTGCTGTGCTCTGTACCTGGCCCTCCTAACTCCCATGTTCTTCCTATTTCTGCAGGTCACTCCACTTCTTAGTGACATGACACAGCCCACCCCATCCCTTCATACCCCATTACGTACATCCTTCACCTCTGCTGTGCAATACAATATGGGCTGGAGCTTCTTACCTAAGGAGACTGCCTTAAACATAGAAAAGGCTGTGAGAGAAGGGAAGTTGCTGGAGGTGGTCTCTGTGGTCAGGGGAACTCTGGAGAGAGCATCCAGATCCCCAGTGAACATTGCTGTAACTGGAGACTCCGGCAATGGTATGTCTTCCTTCATCAATGCACTACGGGGAATTGGGCATGAGGATGAAGCATCAGCCCCCACTGGGGTGGTGAGGACCACCCAGATTCCCATTTGCTACTCTTCTTCCCTCTTTCCCAATGTGGTGCTGTGGGATCTGCCTGGCACAGGGGCTGCCACCCAAAGCCTGGAGAACTATATGAAGGAGATGCAGTTTAGCCAGTATGACTTCTTCATCATTATTGCATCTGAACAGTTCAGCATGAATCTCGTGAAACTTGCTAAAACCATTCAGGGCATGGGAAAGAGCTTCTACATCATCTGGAGCAAGCTGGACAGGGACCTCAGCACAACTACCCTCTCAGAGGAACGACTCCTGCAGAATATCCGAGAGAATATCCAGGAAACTCTCCAGAAGGAGAGAGTGCATGAACCCATCACATTCCTGGTCTCCAGCTTTGACCCCTTATCGCATGATTTCCCAGAGCTTAGGAACATCTTGCACAAAGACGTCTCTGACATCAGGTACCATGGTCCTCTAGAGAATCTGTCCCACACTTATAAGAAGGTCATTAATGACAAAGTGACCATTTTGCAGGAGAAAATAGCCTCCAAGTCTTTCCAGGACTCCCTTGGCATCTGGAATGCAGATGATCTGGAGGAGTGTCTGGATCTGGAATGCCTACCACTTGCTCTTTGGTGTGGATGATGTATCTCTCCAGCAGATGGCTCAGTGCATGGGGAAACCCACGGAGGAATACAGGGCCATTATGAAATCTAGGAATCTGCAGACTGTCCTCAGAGGGGACTGGGAATTATCTTGCATGAACTGTAATACAGCCTCTTACTTATATTCAATTTTGAGATACATCCCACTGTTAGGTAATGCTATTATCAACTGCCTGAGAAAGTGGATACACAGACTTCTCCTTGAGATAGTTGCTGAGGATACCAGGGCCATACTGAAGAAAATCCTGACAGACTCCATCATCTGAAGAGGTGACTTCTCATCAGCTCCTTCTAGAGGAAAGTCAGGACATCTGGGGTCCTCTCCTCATACTGTACCCTTTCTGAATTCTCAATTGAGCTCAACACTTCCACTTTCATTGGTACGAAGTTCCTTGAAGTAAATGAACTGACTTGCTCATTTTGAACACATGTCAGAAAACCCCAATATGTGTTCTACTTCTTGTATTTATTAAATTAGTTTGTATCTGAAGGTGGAAGAAAATATATGCTCAGTGTGACATACAATCTTGCTCTGTCATACTCTTGTCAATTAATGTTAACATCATTTCTCTGATGCCTCTTTGTGTCCCCTGTTCTTTCATTTCTCACTTCACACTCTGTGGAATCACACAACTTTCACCTGCCCCAGTCACTGGTAGGCCCTTTAAGATGGTCTCCAACATTATCTCCTCTTTTTATGGCTATGTTTGATCCCTTTCCTTGGAGTGAGTGAACATGCAGCAAGAATAAAATGTCCAAAAGTTCCAAAATTTTGTTATGAAAAGCCTGCAGCTTCTGTCTTATGAAGACTCTCTGGGATTGTGATGCTTCCTGCTTTGGTTTTCTTCCTCAATATTACTATTCAGGGTCTTTTGTGGTTCCATACAAATTTTATGATTGTTTGTTCTAGCTTTGAGAAGAATGCTGGTGCAATTTTGATTGGGATTGTATTGAATGTACAGATTTCTTTGGGTAGTATTGACATTTTGACAATATTTATCCTTCCAGATGCTGAGCATGGAATGTTTTTCCATTTCTTTGTGTCTTCTTCAATTTCCTTCATAAGCTTTCTATAGTTTTCGGCATACATCTTTTACATCTTTGGTTAGGCTAATTCCTAGGTATTTTATGGTTCTTGGTGCAATTGTGAATGGGATCAGTTTCTTGATTTCTCTTTCTGTTGCTTCATTATTGGTGTATAAAAATGCAACCGATTTCTGTACACTGATTTTGACTTTTCATGTGTCAGTTTCTAGCAGATTTTTGGTGGAGTCTGTTGGGTTTTCCATGTAGAGTATCATGTCATCTGTGAAAAGTAAAAGTTTGACTTCATCTTTGCCAATTTTTATGCCTTTGATTTCATTTTGTTGTCTGATTGCTGATGCTAAGACTTCCAACACTATGTTAAACACCAGTGGTGAAAGTGGACATTCCTGTTGTGTTCCTGATCTCAGGGGGAAAGCACTCAGTTTTTCCCCATTGAGTATGATATTAGCTGGGGGCTTTTCATAAATGGCTTCTATGATGTTTAAGTATGTGTGGGAGATGCAGGAGAGAAGCATAAAAGGAAAAGACTTCAAAAAGGAAGGGCTGGAGAAGGTGCAAGGCCTTAGGACATGTTTACACAGCTGAACCTTGGCTGTGGCTCCTAAAGAAGATCCTCCTTCACACCTGACCCTTCCTAGTGTTATAGAAACCAATTAACTCGAAATTCAACTTTGAAAACCATTGGATTAACACACTGCTTAGCTGACTTTATGCACGCAATCTTTAGCAATTATCCTAATAAAAAGAAGCTTCCTTCTGGAGTCAGGGCCTCATTCAGCCTCCAGTATGAGGACCTTCACTTAACTGCACTTTTTTGTGGACTCATATTTTGTGACTCCAGCCATACTCCCTGCAACATTTGGCATAGTTGGCAGGATACAGCGCGGCAAACAGCCTTGGAGACTACTGTGGTTTACAGTCGCAGAGGACCAAAACAGAGTGGTACGACAGGTAAGTCCCGGCTTTGGGATAGTGAAGTATGGGAAATTCCCAGTCTCATGATCCTAAATCTTACTTTAAATTACTTCGTACTTTAAAAAATAAGTAAATAAATAAAACACTTATGACTATTTAAAAAAAAATTACTTAGTACTTTATTGCGAAGTTCATGAGTAAAAATGAAAAGGGGAACCTTTGATGTGCTTGGGTACTTGGTTAAAAAACATTGCTATTGGTTTAATCTGTCTGGAAAAAATCTTTTAAATCTTAAACAATGGAGATTAATTATGAAAACGCTTAGAGATGCTCATCAAAATGGAGATATCACTTCTTTAAAATTTTGATCTTAGGGCACCTGGGTGGCTCAGTCGGTTGGGCGTCGGACTTCAGCTCAGGTCATGATCTCGCAGTGAGTTCGAGCCCTGCATCGGGCTCTGTGCTGACTGCTCAGAGCCTGGAGCCTGCTTCAGATTCTGTGTGTGTCTCTCTCTCTGCCCCTCCTCTGCTCATGCTCTGTCTCTGTCTCAAAAAAAATAAAATAAATAAAAACATTAAAAAAATTAAAATGTGGTCTTTTATGCTCTTTAATTGAGATGGCTTTACAGCATTTACAGTCTGACTCAGAACAAAATATAAGTTCATCTAAATTGAAAACTCATCAAGAGGCAGAATGGCCTCTGCCGCCACCCACAAATGATGATTAGAGCCAATTGTCTCTGGCTAGTCTACCTCAAGGTAGAGATTTTAAGGAATATTCCCAAGCAGCTGCTGAAACTCCTTTTGTTTCGGGAAACTTCCCTGTCTTCTCAGGCCCAACAAAGACTGACTAATTCCACTAATGTAAAACAAAAACAAAATGAAACAAATAATGCAAAACAAAACAAAAATCGGTATCTGCTCATCTATCTGAGCTGACAGACTTTAGAACCATGTGAACTCTTTTCTTTCCCTCTGCGCCTCTGTCTGCCTTTAGGAAGATGTACGCTGTCAAAAGGCAAAGAAAATACTTCCTTAAACTTTAAATTTCCTCACCGGTTACATGGGAAAAATTAACAATGATAAACTTTTAAGAAAACACAGATCAAATATTATTAAGATAGACATGCCTTTTAAATTACAGAACTTTATTCTACTAAGGTTGAGATAAATGGAATTTTAAACGTATACTGGTATAAGGTTAAAATCCGCTTTTCTCTGTTCAGAAAGCAAAGCTTTCTTGGACTGTTCTGCTCTTGATAAGACAATGTATTTTTTTTTTAGTATGAAATTTATTGTCAAATTGGTTTCCATACAACACAATGGTTCATCCCAACAGGTGCCCTCCTCAATGCCCATCACCCACTTTCCCCTCCTTCCCACCTCCCATCAACCCTCAGTTTATTCTCAGTTTTTAAGAGTCTCTTATGGTTTGGCTCCCTCCCTCTCTTTTTTTTTTTTTTTAAACAAAGGCTTTTTTTTTTCTCTTTGCCAAAAAAACCCACAAAGCTTTAGGTTTCATCTTTATCAAGTCTTTGATTGCTTAGGTAAAACTTCTCAATATTAAAGGAACCTAGTTTTGCTAACAACTATAAAATGCTATACATTCGCCTTTAGGATCTTTTATTGACACGTTAAATAAATAAACTTTTAAGATTTATAATAATTTATAGTACTATTTAGGATATGCTTTATAATAATATCCTAAGGTTGTAACAGACTTCTCAGGATTTAAATGGTAAATAAAATAGATTTAATATTTAAACTAATTTATATTTGTTGGATTTGTCTTTCAAATTATCAACATTAAATATAAAACTATTCTAGTAAGGTTTATTAAAGGTCAAATAAACTCACGTTATCTCTGTTCCAACCTGTTAACAAAAGAATGACTTAAAGTAATGGTTAACTTTGTTTGCCTCATAGTTTTCATGGGTAATTGTTAAGATAGCTTTCAAAGTCTTTGGTAACCTAAAACATTTAAGTTTTGTTTGCATGATAAATTGAGATAAATTCATTATATGTCTAATGAGATAAAAAGCTAAAACACTAATTACTAAATATGGGCCTTTGGAAAAAGGCACAGTAGGCCTTATTTTTGGATGGAGTAGTCTTACACTTAAAGGTATTCATATGTATCCTGTGGTTATTGACTGTGATTATGAAAATAAAAATTCAAGTTATGATATCGGCTGATAACCCTTATACTATTCAACCAGGAGATAAAATTGCTCAGTTACTTATTCTTCCTTATATAGAGGGCCAAAGCAATCCTGTTATCAGAATTGGAGGTTTTGGCAGTACTGGAAAACAATTATATTGGCAAATGTTTTTGAAAGATCTTCACCCTGAAATACATCTTAAAATAATAATAAATCTTTTATAAGATTAGTTGACACTGGAGCTGAAGTTACCAACCTATCTGAAAAGTTTTGGCCTTCATCTTGGCCTGTTGAAAACGTACCTGTAATTTTTACAGGACTTGGTTCCTTAGGGGGAATAAAAAGAAGTCAATGGATTATGAGATGTGAAAGACCCAAGGACCAGATAGCAACTCTTAAACCCTATGTGGCTAGCATTGCCATTAATCTATGGGAGAGAGATTTACTTCCACAATGGGGTGCATATATTAATATCCCATCTGTATCTACTCAAAATAAAAATATAATGTGTGCCATGGGATATAACCCACTGAAGGGATTAGATAAAAATCAACAAGGCATTAAAACACCCTTCTATATTTTCCCCAAACATAAAGCCACAAGGCTAGGATATCCAAATTTATCCTAGCGGCCACTGCCAGAGAACAAAAATATGCACTGCCTTTAAAATGGCTTATTGATGAGTCCATATGTATAGAGCAGTGGCTGCTTTCTCAAGAAAAACTGGCAACTTTAAAATCTTTAGTTTCTGAACAATTAGAAGCAGAACATATTGAATCTTCAACTAGTCCCTGGAATTCTCCGGGTTGGGTCATCAAAAAGAAATCTGGAAAATGGAGAATGCTGACTGATCTCCAAAGCATAAGTAAAACCATACAACCTATGGGGGCTCTACAGCCTGGCCTTCCGATGCCTGCTGCTATCCCTTGAGATTGGAAAATTGTAATTATTGATCTTAAGGATTGTTTTTTTTCCATTCCCTTAAACCCTAAAGATTGGGAGAGATTTGCTTTCTTCTTTCCTGTAATTGATCATGAGAAGCTCATAAACAGATTTCAATGGAAAGTTTTACCTCAAGGAATGTTAAATAGTCCTACTCTTTGTCAGCTTTTTGTTGCAGAACCTCTCCTATATTTACAATCTCAGTTTCCTCATGCTAAGATCATCCATTACATGGATGGCATCTTATTAGCTTTACCCAAACAACATGATTTACATGCACTCTTTTTAGCAGTTCAGGCAACCCTCTCAAAATATGGCCTCATTATTGAAGAAGACAAAATTCAATTTGAAGATCTCTTATTCTATTTAGGTCAAAAAATAGTACAAAATTCAATAATGCTTCAAAATGTTCAAATTCATAGAGATACCTTGCATACTTTGAATGATTTCCAGAAGTTATTAGGAGACATTAACTGGTTACGTCCTACTCTACGTATACCTACTTATCAACTGACTCATCTTTTTGATGTACTTAAAGGGGATTCCAATTTAAATAGCCCTAGCAAATTAACTCCGGAAGCATCCCAAGAATTACAATGGATTGAGCAAAAAATCGCTTCCAGTCAGCTTACTCTAATTGACCCCTCGCTACCCATTTCCTTGTTAATTTTACCATCACCTCATTCTCCTACAGGAGTACTTTAGCAGGCTAATGGAATCATAGAATGGATATTTCTTTCCAACATGCCTTTAAAAAATTATCTGCATATTTAGACAAAATAGGAATGTTAATTTTTAAAGGTCGGGGGAGACTTAAGGAAATAACAGCCCAAGACCCTGAGACAATTATAGAACCTCTATCTCATGCACAAATATCCATGACACATTGGCAATGTATTTCATGGCAACTTGGAGTTGCAGATTATATAGGTTACATAGACAACCATTATCCTAAATCCAAATTAATGGAATTTATCAAAACCACCTCCTTTATCATGCCTCAAATTGTGCAATCAGTACCTGTAAATGGACCTAATTATTTTACAGATGCCAACAAATCTGGTTATTCTGCATATTATGGTCCTACTTCTAAATATGTAAAATCCCCATATGCCTCAGGACAAAAGGTTGAACTCTTTGCCATATTTTTATTATTTAAGGATGTTTTCTCCTCCATCAATATCTTAATGGATTCAGCCTATTCTAAACAAGTGATTGAAAATTTGTAAGCCATTAATATTTATTCAGATGGCTCAGAATTGTCTGACTTATTTTTTCAAGTCCAACATTGTCTCCAACACCAATCCCATCCTATATACATTACTCACAGACGATCTCATTCTGGCCTCCCTGGTCCCTTGGCAGAAGGAAATGCTGCAATGGATTCCTTATTGGCAGCTCCTGTTATTACAGCACAAGATTTTCACAATCTGACTCATCTTAACCCTAAAGGCTTAAGTAAACGCTTTTCTATTTCCCTTAAACGAGCTAGAGAAATTATCACACACTGCCCCACTTGTGGGCCTATTGTCATTCCTCTGTGCTCGCGGAGGGTTAATCCCAGAGGTCAACAACCTAATGATTTATGGCAAATGGATATTATTCATGTTCCACAATTTGGTCACCTTGCATATGTACATGTATCAACAGATACATATTCTGGTTTTATATGGGCTACACCTTTGTCAGGAGAAAAAGAGGCCCATGTTATTCAGCACCTTTTAGAAGCATTTGCCACAATGGGACTCCCCCGGAATCTTAAAACTGACAATGGTCCCACTTATACGTCTCACACTTTTCTTATATTTTGCCAATAATGGGGCATTCATCATGCTACAGGCATTCCTTATAATCCACAAGGTCAAGCTATTATTGAACGTGCTAATCATACATTAAAAACCATGTTACAAAAAAAAAAAACAAGGAGATATGGCCTTGAATCCAAAGAATCAATTAATGAAAGCACTATTTACACTTAATTTTTTGGATTTAAGAGGCGAACAAGTGCTCACTGCAGCTGAAAAACATCACACAGTCTCTAATACCAGACCCCTTTCACAACCAATATTTTGGAAAACTAATTATAACTAATGGTGCCCTGGGTATGTTAAATTGTGGGGTCGAGGATTTGCTCTTGTATCCACAGATAATGGGGATATCTGGCTCCCAGCCTGGCAATTAAAACCATGATATGAACAGATGGGTGAAGAGAAAAAGAGTTGACAATCTTCGACCACTAGAGAAAGATATAGAGGAATTCAGCCTGGACCAAGACATAAAAAGAAGAACCGAAAAACGATGAAAGCCAAACCCCCCGACATGGGGACCAATGAAGAAGATGACTCTAGAAGCAGAACAGAGCCTCCAAAAAACAGGAACACCTAAGACTTCTACTACTCTGTTTAGTGCCATGATGTCAGTTCTTATTTTAACCATGAGTACTAAAGAGAATCACACATATTGGATTTATATTCCAAATCCACCTCTTAATAGATTAATTACATGGATGATCCCTCTTTCCCAGGTTATGTAAATGATTCAGTCTGGTTTCCCAGACCTTATGATAATAGAGGCCCATTTAAACCAGAAGAAGGAAAAGTAATCTCTAAATATTCTGTAGGTGCAGACGGGCCACCTATATACTTTGGAACAGGTGAACACTGTGCTACATTTCATTCACAGGCATGGATAGCAAAAATACCCAATGGGACTAATGTCTCTGTATTGTACTTACTATAGGGAGACTCCATGAGAAGTCAAAGAATTACATATGATCACCCTTCTAAATTGCCTTGATGTCAATTAAGAAAGATCATAAATCCTGAGGAATGGGTTAATTGGGAGCTCTGTAGAGGAGAGATTGGTAGAGTTCTTCTTAATACTTCCAAAGGAAGCATCATTAATTGGGCCTCTGTAGGCTCTACTCTGACCAAATTCTCCAAAAGAAAGCTCCGATGGAGTCGGTATCAAGACAACATCATTTCACATGTAATATCTGAATCCATTTTATGGCATGAAGGAGGGATGGCTCCCCCCAGCCCACGTTTACCTGATGGGCCAGTTCATGCAGAACTTTGGAAAATTGGTACTGGATTATTAGGCATGGCCATTTGGAAATGCCATTTAATGAATATTTCAAATAAATTCTCCATCTCTTTTAGGTTATATGAGACTCATAAAATTCAAGGATGTGTCAGACTTCCTTTTCTGTTTATGTTAGGAATGCCTCATTGGGACCCTGATAACAATCTTCTTACTTCCTATAATTGTTCTTTTTATACTTGTCTTAATTCTACTATATCTTTTAACCAGGAAAAACAAAGCTTATATATCCTTAAGGCACGTAATGGTGTTTGGATGCCTATAATCATGGATCGGTCTTGGCAACACTCCCCTGAAATGTATCTCCTAGATGAAATATTGAAACGTGTCTTACACCGCACCCGACGATTTGTAGCTTGACTGGTAACTGCTGTACTTGGGGTTATAGCTATTACAGCTACAGCAGCAACAGCCTATTTTGCACTGCATCAAACTGTACAAACCACCCACTTTGTACAAAACTGGCATCAAGATTGAGAAAGGCTGTGGAACAGCCAACAGCTAATTGATAGCTGAATACAGAGCCAATTATCTGACTTGCAACAAGCTGTTCTTTTTCTAGGAGATCAATTGATTAGTTTACAACAACAGATAAAGCTTCAATGTGATTGGAACATAACCACTTTTGTGTCACCCCGCATGTATATAATAAATCTAAGATATCATGGGACCTGGTGCATCGACACCTTCTTAATCAATGCAATACCTCTGCTGATATAGCTCATTTGCAAAAGGACATCTATGAAACATTCAAAAATAAACTTGAGATGATTTCTGGTGTTCCTTCTCTATCTGAGATAGCTAGTCAAATCTCGGAATTGAATCCAATGAATTATATAAAACCCTTAAGCATTTCTGCAATTGGTATTTTTATATTAATCTTTGTCTTATTATTTTGCATATACCTAGTCTGGAGAAGAGGACAGCAACAAAGCCGAGGATATGCCTTACAAGCCTCTGTCTTTGCCCTCCAGCTTTGCCAAATCAAAGAAAAGGGAAGATGTGGGAGATACAGGAGAGAAGCATCAAAGGAAAAGACTTCAAAAGGGAAGGGCTGGAGAAGGTACAAGGCCTTAGGACATGTTTACACAGCTGAACCTTGACTGTGGCTCCTAAGGAATCCCTAGAGCCATTAACATTGTCCAGGGCCAGATCCACCTTCACACTTGACCCTTCCTGTGTTATAGAAGCCAATTAACTCGAAATTCAACCTTGAAAAGCTAAACCATTATATTGATTAACACACTGCTTAGCTGACTTTATGCACGCAATCTTTAGCAATTATCCTAATAAAAAGAAGCTTCATTCTGGAGTCAGGGTCTCATTCCGCCTCCAGTATGAGGACCTTCACTTAACTACACTTTTTTGCAGACTCATCTTTTGCAACTCCAGCCATACTCCCTGCAACAAGTATGTTCCTTCTATCCCTACTTTTTTGAGGGTTTTTATTAAGAAAGGATCCTGTATTTTGTCAAATGCTTTTTCTGCATGGGTTGACAGGATCATATGGCTCTAATCTATTCTTTTATTAATGTGATGTATAACATTGATTGATTTGCAAATATTGAACCAGCCCTGCAGCCCGGGAATGAATGCCACTTGATCGTGGTGAATAATTCTTTTTATATGCTGTTGAATTAGATTCACTAGTATCTTGTTGAGAATTCTTGCATCCACATTCACCAGGGATATTGGCCTGTAGTTTTCTTTTTTTTCTGGGTCTCCATCTGGTTTGAGAATCAAAGTAATGCCGGATTCATAGAATGAGTCCAGAAGTTTTCCTTCCATTTCTATGTTTTGGAACAGCTTGAGAAGGATCTCAACTCTGCTTTAAATGTCTGGTAGAATTCCCCAGGGAAGTCATCGGGTCCTGGACTCTTATTTATTGGGAGATTTTTGATAACTGATTCAATTTCTTCACTGGTTATGGGTCTGTTCAAGTTTTCTATTTCTTTCTTTTCAGTTTTGGAAGTGTGTGGGTGCTTAGGAATTTGTCCATTTCTTCCAGGTTGTCCACTTTGTTGACATATAATTTTTCACAGTATTCTCTGATAATTGCTTTTATTTCTGAGGGCTTGGTGGTAATAATTCCATTTTCATTCATGATTTTATCTATTTGGGTCCTCTCTGTTTTCTTTTTGATAAGCCTGGCTAGAGGTTTATCAATTTTGTTTATTTTTTCAAAACACCAACTTTTGGTTTCATTGATCTGTTTTACTGATTTTTTTGTGGGGGGGGGGATTATATATTATTTATTTATGCCCTGCTCTTTATTATTTCTCTTCTTCTGCTGGGTTTGGGGTGTCTTTGCTGTTCTGTTTCTTTTTTGTGTGCTTTTTAAAAATTTTTTATATGAAATTTATTGTCAAATTGGTTTCCATACAACACCCAGTGCTCATCCCAACAGGTGCCCTCCTCAATGCCCATCACCCATCCTTCCTTCCCTCCCACCCCCCATCAACCCTCAGTTTATTCTCAGTTTTTAAGAGTCTCTTATGATTTGGCTGCTGTTCTGCTTGTAATTGCTTTAGATGTGCTGTTAGATTTTGTATTTGGGATTTTTCTTATTTCTTGAGATAGGCCTGGATTGCAATATATTTTTTCTCTTAGGACTGCCTTTGCTGCATCCCAAAGGGTTTGGGTTGTTGTGTTTTCATTTTTGTTTGCTTCCATGTATTTCTCAATTTCTTTTCTAATTGCCTAGTTGACCCATTCTTTTCTTAGTAGGATGTTCTTTAACCACCATGCTTTTGGAGGTTTTCCAGACTTTTTCCTGTGGTTGATTTCAAGTTTTATAGCATTGTGATCTGAAAGTGTGCATGGTATGATCTCAATTCTTTTATACTTATTAAAGGCTATTTTATGACCCAGTATGTGATCTATCTTGGAGAATGTTCCATGTGCACTCGAGAAGAAAGTATATTCTGCTGCTCTGGGATGTAGAGTTCTAAATATACCTGTCAAGTCCATCTGGTTCAATGTATCATTCAGGGCCATTGTTTCTTTACTGATTTTGTGTCTGGATGATCTGTCCATTGCTCTGCATGGAGTATTAAAGTCCCCTGTAATTTCCACATTCTTATGAATAAGGTTGCTTATATTTGTGATTGTTTTAAATATTTGGGCGTTTCCGAATTTGATGCACAGACATTTATAATTGTTAGCTCTTCCCTATGGATAGAACCTGTAATTATTATATAATGCCCTTCTTCGTCTCTTGTTACAACCTTTAATTTAAAGTCTAGTTTGTCTGATATAAGTATGGCTACTCCAGTTTTCTTTTGACTTCCAGTAGTATGATAGATTGTTGTCCATCCCCCCACTTTCAATCTGAAGGTATCCTCAGGTCTAAGTGAGTCTTCTGTAGACAGCAAATAGATGGGTCTTATTTTTTTATCCATTCTGACACCCTATGTCTTTTGATTGGAGCATTTAGTCTATTTATATTCAGTGTTATTATAGAAAGATATGGGTTCAGATCATTGTGATGTCTGTAGATTTCATGCTTGTAGTGATGTCTCTGGTCCTTTGTGGTCCTTGCAACATTTCACTCACAGAGTCCCCCTTAGGATCTCTTGTAGGGCTGGTTTAGTGGTGATGAATTCCTTCATTTTTTGTTTGTTTGGGAAAACCTTTATCTCTCCTTCTCTTCTGAATGACAGGCTTGGTGGATAAAGGATTCTTGGTTGCATATTTTTCCTGTTCATCACATTGAAGATTTCCTGCCATTCCTTTCTTGCCTGCCAAGTTTCAGTGGATAGATCTGCTACTACCTTTATGCTGCTACCGTTGTATGCTAAGGTCTGTTTATCCCTAGCTGCTTTCAGAATTCTCTTTTTATCCTTTATTTTGCCAGTTTCTCCTTTATCCTTTATTTTGCCAGTTTCAGTATGATATGTCATCCAGAAGATCGATTCAAGTTACTGCCAGTTCATAATCACCCACCTATAGCCCGTCAAGAATGTCCTGGTGTCTCCCTTTTAGACCCAGTCTCTTTTCCTCCCAGACTCTTGGGGTTCAAAGTCCTTTGGCTTTAGCACTTCTTTGTTTGAGAGACATGGGAAGTATGGATGCCCCTACTTCTCTGCCATGTTGGCCCTCACTGTTTCTTTCCTACAGGGAAAAACAGTTGCAAAAGTGTCATTTTCAGGTAAATGAATGTCATTCTTTCCACTGCAAATCTGGCTTTCAGGGCACCTCCCTTTCCATGTCTGCACACCTCGGATGTGTCTCTTCAATTTGAACATCTAAGTAACAACAAACTTTCCAAATATATCTTACTGATTTTAAATCAGCACTTATGTTTGTACATAGCTGTTTATCATTGTCACTATGGTTATTATAATATTTAAGCTGCTCTGTGTTGTAGATTTCTCTTGTAAGCTGAATTTCATAGTGAAATTGTAGGCATTTTATAATGCAAGATTAGGAAAAAGAACTGGCTAGGATTATCTAGTAGATTCTCCTCTTGTGTGCTGTACACAAGAATTTTGACTGGTGGGCTTTCACAATCCTGTAAGTTTACAATCCCTATAAGGGCGTACTTGTTCATTTCCTTTAAAAATCTACTACTACCACATGCATAAATGCAAAATTTTAAAAGTCATGACCAGCTCTATGACCGAGTGATTGCCCTGACAGCTCCCTGAGGCCCTTCTGTTCCATGATGGGCTATCTGCCAGACCAACCTAAGAAGCTTCTGGAGACCCATACCCACACCAACCTGCTATGATTCTGTCTCAGAAGACCCCCTATCCCCTCTGTGGTATAAGTTTTACCCCCATCTGTAGGCCTCATGGTGCAGCTTCATAGTCTTCTCCTTGGAACACCCAAGCTCATTTATCCTGGGGTGAGTCCTTCTTGCATCACTGCTCCCCAGACTTCTATGGTTGCAACCATCTCCAAGGCCTGGACTCGCCTTTCCCATAAAGATAATGAGGCAAGAGACAACATCTGTCTTGTCCCTTCCCCCACAAAACTGGGTTCCTGTTTATGGGGGACATGGAGTTTCCTAGGGGCCTCACATATAATCCTGACTACAGCAAGATAATCTCCTAGGTGAGTTGTAGTCTCACTGACTTGGTGTGTAAAGGGGTTTCTTCTGCCCCTGACTATGCTATGGATTCTGCTGATACCTAAGCTTGTCCCTAGTGTGGGCTGGGAAAGGCTCAATGTTCTTATCAACAGTCACATGGGACCGGCCAGCCAGAAAGGACAGAAACCAGTAAGGAACCTTGAATCCTTGACCTGGTTTGTCTAACTCCCATCATCACCTCCACATGCACCCATATCACCCTGACTCCTCCATTAGGTCACTGAAATTACCCTGTCTCCTAATTAGGTGTAGAATAAGTGTCTGACAATTAGCTTGCTTGCTTATAAAGCGCATACCTGACACTCATGCCAAGACATTCTTTCCAAGACATCCACTCAAATAAACATATTACCAACTACACAACTGGATAAAGAACGTGGTCACTCCAACCATGATATTCTTTTCTTAGAAAGTCTTGGATGTGCTAGATAACTGACCACCTGAGTCACTTTGCTTTTGCCTTCCCGTGTTTTAATTACCACTCTTATGTTTTTAATGCACCACTAAAGAGTGAACCCCCAAATCTGTAAACATCCCATCTTTAGCCCCAATAAGACAGAACTCCAAGTCCACATCTCTCTTTCTCTCCCCTCAATTTCATTGTATGGCATTTTCCCTCTGGGCATGTGCTTAACCCAGCAAGGGCCAATTTTGGTGTCTATTTCTGAAAATGACTCCAGGTCTCAGAAAGGGGATGCAGTGGGTTCACTTCCAGTCTAGAGAGCTGGGTAACTGCAGAGTCTGCCTGAGCCCTTCACTGGGAGTCCACCATGGCACCTCTGCAGAGGCCCAACAGACTGGGGGTGTGGCCATTTCCTGCTGCCTCCTACCTGAGCCATTTCTCTGACATCAGCACCCAGAGCAGTAAGAAGTCCACATTCAGCTCCATAAAACTTGCCCCTCAGATGAACACACTCACTGTCCTTAAAATTGTTCCCTGAGGTTACCCAAGCTATACATGTCAAAGGATCACTTGCTTCCACCCACTGAGATCACAGTGAAGGTGCTCCAAACAACATGGAGTTCAGGTCCTCACTTCAGCTGTGACTTGACCTGGTGTCAATACACCTTCCCCCACCAAATGAAGGCCTGAGTCCTAGCGTTGCTCAGTTTGGCCCTGGTGCAATCTACAATTTTTGTACGCATTTCATGGGTTCCATATTCTACCATGGATTACTGTTTCATATGGCAGAAGGAACCTAGCAGAGGCCTGCAGGCCTATGATGTGGCCTCATAAGTTTTTCACCTGCAGAGACAGCAGCTGTGCTGGTGGCTAGGGGAAAATTCTACTTGGTAAGGGCCCCAGAGTGATTATCCCACATCTGTTCTCACTCACTTGTCTTAAGTGTCATGTGATCACAGGGGATGCAGGACCCACAGGGTGTGACTGTGGACTGTGAGGTGTGCACTCAGGGCTCCATGCCCCAACCCACTGAGCACTGCAGCCACTACTGACAGAGGAGAAGGAGCTGTGAGCTTGGTCTCAGCGGCAAAGCTCTCTGCAAGTGGCCAGTGGGGCAATCTGCCAAATGCCTATGTGCTGTCCCTCTCCTTGGTCATTTACAGGAATGGCACGTTTGTGCTCACAGGTGCTAGTCTGTGTGTGTTGGTCTCCTAATATGTGGTCAGTTTGAGGATGGGCAGCAGGTATATTTGAAGTTCAACTTGTTCTTCGTAATATTCCTAATCCCTGGGCCCTCCCAGACTCTACTCCAGTTTATTACTCTCACCTCCCTCTCCCCACTCTCTTGCAAACTTCTGACTGTGATGTTAATCTTCCAAGACATTGTTGATATTTAAATTCTCCCCTAAACCTACAAAACATTAAACAAATGAATAAACAAAGGACTCAAGAATGAGGAGCTATTTATTGGGTGCCAGTTTTAGTGCATGTACATGTGTACCCAAATACATGTTAATCTCAGGATCCAGCCATTTTTCTGTCTGCAAAGTCAGGAGCACAGATCTGGGCACAAGAAATTATTGATTTCCCTTTCCTCTAAATAGAGACAACATAACAACATCCTTATAAATCATACTCCCTGATTTCCTAGTGTTGACTTAGGAGCAGCAAGTCTGACTCTGGACCCTGAGGTGTGCATACTGGAGAATCAGGCCCCAGCCCACTAGGTGTTACAGACACTTCAGACCAGAGGCAACCAAACAGGCAACCAGCCCCAGAGTAATTCTTACACACTGCTGAGGAACAGCCCAGCCCTGGGGAGTCCCCGAGTGGGAGTCTTCTGTCACCCACTACCAAGAGCCCCATCACTGTCAGGGTACCTGAATCTCAGAGGTATTTCTTACCTTGCTACTGAGGGCTGTAATTGTCTGTCTGTGTGTGTTTATCTGCATCCACAGCTAGTTGTCAAGTTCATGTGTGAGCTTGCATCTTAGCCTTGCAGCTCTTTCTACCTGGAATTTCAGTCTCTCTTGTCCCCTGATTCCTCCCTGAATGATTTATCAGTCTTTCTCCCATCATAACAGTGATTGTCTAGGTCAGACAGAGAATATTTCTCTGATGTCCCCAAAATATGGCAGAAGGGAGAGATTCATCACTGACTACACACAAAAGAATATATATATAACAACAATCTGAAAAGAACTGAGATGTCTTTTAAATCTTTTACTTTTTTTGTGTAATACAATGATCACCTACACACTGAACAATGAAGGGAAGAAATAGAACATCTCAAACAATGTATACCTCCCTCTCTCTTCCTATTCACTCCAGTTCTGTGCACAGCGCCCAGGTAACAATTTCATGAAGTATGTGTTTATGATTCATTTCTTTTATTTGTGTGTTATCACTTACATACGCATGCCTAAATAATGTATGGTTTATTTTCCCTGAAGCTTTACTTCAGGGGTTTTCTACTGATTCTTAATATTTAGTCTCAACACTATGCTAAAAGATTAATTCCTTTCTATACAATATGGTTCATTCCTTTAAACACTGTATTGGTCAACTTATTTATCCATTCTCTGTCAATGCCTATCCTCTCTTTTTTCACAATTATTAATACTGCTGTAGGAGCATATGTTCACACATCTCCTGTACAGTTTTGCAAGGTGACTTTTCAGCATAATATTAAGAGTGGAAACCTTGAGGCACACAAATGTGCAATTTTATAAGATTGAGCCACATTGTTTCTTCAAATTGATTGTATTCATTTCTATTCCCAGCTATCATATTTCAGTGATTCTATCAATCTACATTCTCAACAGTACCTGGTTTTGTCTGTCTTTAAGTTTTTTCCAATTGAATTACTGTACAACATCATCTTGAATTGCACAGATGTGCGTTTGTCTCATTACTCATTAATCTTTGATACATTCTTTATTTTTTTCCCATACATGTTTCTTTTTCCAAGAATGTTCTCTTCATGTCTTTTGCCTACCTCCATGCTGGATTATTTCACTTTTTTTTAGTGACTTCTGGAATTTTTAAAATACTTTCCTCCCATTGATCCTTAGTTAACTAAATTTGTGCAAATATCTTCGCCAGATTTGTGGAGATTTTGAAACTTTGTTTTTGCATTTGTTTTCACGAAGAGAAGTTTTTCATTTAAATGTAGTCAAAGATATCACATGAGTCAGTGTGTTTTATACAGCTATCATCTGTGTATCTTTATAAAAGTATCATATCATTTAAGAAATCTTTCTCTAAGAACAATTGTATGTTCTTCTACAGTTTCCATTTGAAATTTAGGTCTTAAATCTATCTGGAGTAGAGATTTAGTAACCTCTGTCCACATAGAGAGCTAGTTTGTTAGCTCCACTTACTAAATAGTTTCTTCTATACCACTGACATCCCCAGCATTTCTCCCATGCATCAGAATTCCACACATGCCCAAATCCTATACAGGGCTCTGGCTCTGTGTCCCTTTCTATGGGTCCCTGGCCAGTATCCAACTCTCTTAGATACTATAGAATCAAAATAACTCTTATTTTATACAGTAAATCCTCCTATATTCTTCTTCTTCTAAAAAACTTTGGCATCTTCCTCTTGATCTTCCATATGAATCTTAGAATCCATTCATCCATCGATGGACATTTGGGCTCTTTCCATACTTTGGCTATTGTTGATAGTGCTGCCATAAACATGGAGGTGCATGTGTCCCTTTGAAACAGCACACCTGTATCCCTAGGATAAATGCCTAGTAGTGCAATTGCTGGGTCATAGGGTAGTTCTATTTTTTAGTTTTTTGAGGAACCTTCATACCGTTTTACAGAGTGGCCGCACCAGCTTGCATTTCCATCAACAATGCAAAAGAGATCCTCTTTCTCCACATCCTTGCCAACATCTGTTGCTGCCTGAGTTGTTAATGTTAGCCATTCTGACAGGTGTAATGTGGTATCTCATTGTGGTTTTGATTTGAATTTCCCTGATGATGAGTGATATTGAGCATTTTTTCATGTGTCAGTTGGCCATCTGGATGTCTTCTTTGGAGAAGTGTCTATTCGTGTCTTTGTCCATTTCTTCACTGGATTATTTGCTTTTTAGGTGTTGAGTTTGATTAATTTTTTTGTAGATTTTGGATGCTAACCCTTTATCTGATATGACATCTGCAAATATCTTCTCCCATTCTGTTGGTTTTTTTAGTTTTGGTTGGTTTTAGTTTGGTTCTTTTAGTTTTGCTGATTTTTTTCCTTCGCTGTGCAGAATCTTTGTATTTTGATGAGGTCCCAGTAGTTCATTTTTGCTTTGGTTTCCCTTGCCACTGGAGATGTGTTGAGTAAGAAGTTGCTCAGGCCAAGATCTAAGAGGTTTTTCCCTGCTTTCTCCTCGAGGATTTTGATGCTTCCTGTCTTACATCCATGTCTTTCATCCATTTTGAGTTTATTTTTGTGTGTGGTGTAAGAAAGTGGTCCAGGTTCATTTTTCTGCATGTTGCTGTCCAGTTTTCCCAGCACCACTTGCTGAAGAGACTGTCTTTATCCCATTGGATATTTTTTCCTGCTTTGTCAGAGATTAGTTGGCCATACGTTTGTGGGTCCATTTCTGGGTTCCTTATTCTGTTCCACTGATCTCAGTGTCTGTTCTTGTGCCAGTACCATACTGTCTTGATGATTACAGCTTTGTAGTATAGATTGAAGTCTGGGATTGTGATGTCTCCTGCTTTGGTTTTCTTTTTCAAAGTTTCTTTGGCTATTCGGGGTCTTTTATGGTTCCATACAAATTTTAGGATTGTTAGTTCTAGCTCCGTGAAGAATGCTGGTGTTATTTTGATAGGGATTGCATTGAATATATAGATTGCTTTGGGTAGTATCGACATTTTAACAATATTTGTTCTTCCTATCCAGGAGCATGGAATCTTTTTCCATTTTTTTTTTTTTTGTGTCTTCTTCAATTTTTTTCATAAGCTTTCTATAGTTTTCAGTGTATAGATTTTTCACCTCTTTGGTTAGATTTATTCCTAGGTATTTTATAGTTTTTGGTACAACTGTAAATGGGATCGATTCCTTGATTTGTTTCTGTGGTTTCATTGTTGGTGTATAGGAATGCAACTGATTTCTGTGTGTTGATTTTATATCCTGCAACCTTGCTGAATTCATGAATCAGTTCTAGAAGTTTTTTGGTGGAATCTTTTGGGTATTCCATATACAGTATCATGTCATCTGAGAAGAGTGAAGTTTGACCTCCTCCTGGCTGATTTGGATGCATTTTATTTCTTTGTGTTGTCTGATTGCAGAGGCTAAGACTTCCAATACTATGTTGGATAACAGTGGTGAGAGTGGACGTCCCTGTCTTTTTCCTGACCTTAGGGGGAAAGCTCTCAGTTTTTCTCCATTGAGGATGATATTAGCATTGGGTCGTCCATATATGGCTTTTATGATCTCGAGGTATGCTCCTTCTATCCCTACTTTCTTGAGGGTTTTTATCAAGAAAGGATGCTGTATTTTGTCAAATGCTTTCTGTGCATCTATTGAGAGGATCATATGGTTCTTGTCCTTTCTTTTACTGATGTGATGACTCACATTGATTGCTTTCTGGGTACTGAACCAGTCCTGCATCCCAGGTATAAATCCCACTTGGTCGTGGTGAATAATTTTTCAAATGTATTGTTGGAGCCGGTTGGCTAATACCTTGTTGAGGATTTTTGCATCCATGTTCATCAGGAAAATTGGTCTATTGTTCTCCTTTTTAGTGGGGTCTCTGGTTTTGGAATCAGGGTAATGCTGGCTTCATAGAA
This sequence comes from Acinonyx jubatus, assembly GCF_027475565.1. Lineage (NCBI taxonomy): Eukaryota > Metazoa > Chordata > Mammalia > Carnivora > Felidae > Acinonyx > Acinonyx jubatus. The sequence goes on along the minus strand of NC_069380.1, from coordinate 88,503,895 downwards.
AGAGTTTGGAAGTTTTCCTTCCATTTCTATTTTTTGGAACAGTTTCAAGAGAATAGGTGTTAACTCTTCCTTAAATGTTTGGTAGAATTCCCCCGAAAAGCCATCTGGCCCTTCAACTCTTGTTTTTTTGGCAGACTTTTGATTACTAATTCAATTTCCTTACTGGTTATGGGTCTGTTCAAAATTTTCTATTTCTTCCTGTTGCAGTTTTGGTAGTGTATATGTTTCCAGGAATTTGTCCATTTCTTCTAGATTGCCCATTTTATTGGCATATAATTGCTCATAATATGCTCTTATTATTGTTTTTATTCCTGCTGTGTTGGTTGTGATCTCTCCTCTTTCATTTTTGATTTTATGTATTTGCATCCTTTCTTTTTCTTTTTGATCAGACTGGAGAGGGGTTATCAATGTTGTTAATTCTTTCAAAGAACCAGTTTCTGGTTTCATTGATCTGTTCTACTGTTTTTTTGGTTTTGGTAGCATTAATTTCTGCTCTAGTCTTTACTATTTCCTGTATTCTGCTGGTTTGGGGTTTTATTTGTTGTTCCTTAAGGCATAAGGTTAGGTTGTGTATCTGAGATCTTTTTTCCATCTTTAGGAAGGTGTGGGTTGCTATATATTTTCCTCTTATGACCGCCTCTGCTGCATCCCAGAGATTTTGTGTTGTGGTATTATCATTTTCATTGGCTTCCATATACTTTTTAATTTCCTCTTTAACTTCTTGGGTAGCCTATTCATTCTTTACTAGGATGTTCTTCAGCCTCCAATTATTTGTTACCTTTCCAAATTTTTTCTTGTGGTTGATTTCGAGTTTCATAGCGTTGTGGTCTGAAAATATGCACGGTTTGATCTTGATCTTTTTGTACTTACTTAGGGCTGATTTGTGTACCAGTATATGGTCTATTTTGGAGAACGTTCCATGTGCGCTGGAGAAGAATGTATATTCTGCTGCTTTGGGATGAAATGTTCTGAATATATCTGTTAAGTCCATCTGGTGCAGTGTGTCATTCAAAGCCATTGTTTCTTGTTGATTTTTTGATTAGATGAAATGTCCATTGTTGTGAGTGGGGTGTTGAAGTCTCCTACTATTATGGTATTACTATCAATGAATTTCTTTATGTTTGTGATTAATTTATTTATATATCTGGTTGCTGTCACATATGGCGCATAAATATTTCCAATTGTTAGGTCTTCTTGGTGGATAGACCCCTTGATTATAATATAATGCCCTTCTGCATCTATTGATACAGTCTTTATTTTAAAGTCTAGGTGGTCTGATATAAGTATGGCTACTCTGGCTTTCTTTTGCTGACCATTAGCATGGTAGATAAGGATCCCCTTACATTCAATCTGAAGGTGTCTTTAGGTCTAAAGTGGGCCTCTTGTAAACAGCATATAGATGGATCTTGTTTTCTTATCCATTCTGTTACCCTATGTCTTTTGATTGGAGCATTGAGTCCATTGACATTTAGAGTGACTACTGAAAGACATGAATTTTTTGCCATTATGATGCTTGTAGAGTTGGAGTTTCTGGTGGTGTTCTCTGGTCCTTTCTAAAATTTCTTGCTTTGGATATATATTTTTTTCATCTTTTCTCCCCTAACAGCGAGTTCCCCTTAAAATTTCTTGCAGGGCTGGTTTAGTGGTCACAAACTCCTCTAATTTTTGTTTGTCTGGGAAAATTTTTAACTCTCCTTCTATTTTGAATGACAGCCTTGCTGGATAAAGAATTCTTGGCTGCATATTTTTCTGATTAAGCACACTGAATATATCCTGCCACTCCTTTCTGACCTGCCAAGTTTCTGTGGATAGGTCTTCTGCAAACCTGAACTGTCTTCCCTTGTAGGTTAGGACTTTTTTTCCCTTGCTGCTTTCATGATTCTCTCCTTGCTGTGTATTTTGTGAATTTGACTATAATATGCTTTTTTGATGATCTGTTTGTGTTGAATCTAATGGGGTCTTCTGTGATTCCTGGATTTTGAGGTCTCTGTCTTTCCCCAGGTTAGTAAAGTTTTCCATTATGATTTGCTCACATAACCCTTCTACCCCCATTTCTGTCTCTTCCTCTTCCAGGACTCCTATGATTCTGGTGTTGTTCCTTTATTTTTTTATTATTTATTTAAAAAATTTTTTTGATGTTTTTATTTATTTTTGAAGGAGAGAGACAGAGCATGAGCGGAGGAGGGGCAGAGAGAGAGAGGGAGACACAGAATCAGAAGCAGGTTCCAGGCTCTGAGATCTCAGCACAGAGCTCAATGCGGGGCTCAAACTCACAAACCATGAGATCATGACCTGAGCCGAAGTCAGTCACTCAACCTACTGAGCCACCCAGGCACCCTTGATGTTGAACCACCCAGGCACCCTTATTCCTTTTTAATCAGTGACTGATTATTCTTAAATCATGCTCTTTTGCCTTAATCTCCCTCTTTTTTTTCTGCTTCATTATTGTTTATAAGTTTGTCCTCTATATTGCTGATTCTCTGTCCTGCCTCATCCATCCTTGCCGCCACTGCATCCATACATGATTGCAGCTCAGTTATAGCATTTTTAATTTTATTCTGGCTATTTTTTATTCCTTTTATCAATGCAGAAAGGGATTCTAATCTATTTTCTACTCCAGCTAGTATTCTTATTATCTTGATTCTAAATTCTGGTTCAGACATCTTGCTTGTATCTTGCATGTTGGTTAAATCCTTGGCTGTCATTTCTTTGTGCTCTTTATTTTGGGGTGAATTCCTTAATTTTTTTATGTTGAATGGAGAACAGGAATTAGTGAGGTAGAAATATTGAAATAAAAAAATTAAAATTAAAAAAATATTAAAATTAAAAGTTAAAAACACACAAACACAAAAATCAAACAGATGATGCTAGATCTTAGGTGTGTTTGGTCTGGGTGTTGAAAGTGTTTTTAACAGATCAGAGAAAAAAATGGGGGGAAAAAACAAACAAACAAAAAAAGAAAATCGAGAATTTGAAAAAATGAATACACTGAAGTAGACTAAAATGAGATGATGGCGGTAAAATAGAATTATAAAAAAAATACACAAAAGTAAAGAATATAGTAGAAAAAATAACTAAAAATATTTTTAATAAAAATTAAAAATAAATACGATTTTTTTCTTTTTTGTAATCAAGAAAAAGAAACGAAAAAGATGAAAAAAAGAAAGGAAATTGTTTGAAAATTTGAAGAAGTGAATACACTGTAGTAGACTAAAATAAAATGATGGAAGTCAAATAGAATTTGAAAAAATCACATAAAAGCAAAAAATATAGTAAAAAATTTAAATAAAAATATTTTTAATAGAAATTGAAGGTAAAAATGAAGTTTTCCTCTTTCTGCATTCAAGAAAATTAAAGTAACAAAAAAGAGAAAAAAAGAAAGAAGGAAAAAAGGAAATTGTTTCAAAATTTGAAATGGTGAATACACTGAAGTAGACTAAAATAACATGATGGAAGTAAAATAGAATTTGAAAAAATTGACACAAAAGTAAAAAATATAGTAATAAAATTTAAAGAAAAATATTTTTAATAAAAATTGAAAATAAAAATGAACTTTTTCTCTTTCAGTATTCAAGAAACAGAAGTGTAAAAGAGAAAAAAGAAAGAAAGAAAATTGAATAGATGAACCTGCTAACAAATTGAAGTAGGACTGAAATTACTTCGTTTTCCCCTAGAAGTCAGTCTATGTAGCGCTTTATAGTCCATAAACCTCATGGTTTATATAAATGATATAAAAAGCATCCAAGGAGCACCTGGGTGACTCAGTCAGTTGAGTGTCTGACGTCACTTCAAATGAGGTCATGATCTCATGGTTTGTGAGTTTGAGCCCCGCTTAGGGCTCCAGGCTCCAAAGCCTGGAGCATGCTTTGGATTCTGTGTCTCCCTCTCTCTCTGTCCCTCCTCCACTCACTCTCTCTCAAAAGTAAATAAACAGTAAAAATTTTTTTAATTCTTAAAAAAGCACCCAAACCATAAAGAAAAAAGCAAACCATACAGATTACAACAGAAACCATTAGTGCTAGTAAACAAATTTAGCAACATTTCAAGACATAAAATGAATATACAAAAATCTATTGCATTTCTTTACACTAAAAAAGAACTAACTGAAAGCAAATTAAAACATCCCTTGGGTGTCTGGATGGCTCAGTGGGTTAAACATCCAACTCTTGATATTAGCTCAGGTCATGTCTCATAGTGGTGTGATGGAGCCCAACATCAGGATCTGCACTGAACATGTGAAGCCTGCTTGGGATTCTCTCCCTCTCTCTTTGCCCCTTCCTGATTTGCACTCTCCTTCCCAAGATAAATAAATAATAACAAATTTATAAAAAAGAAAACAGTCCAATTACAACTGCATTAAAAAAATAAATAAAATACCTTCCAAAAAAGAGTGGACACAAAAGATGTCTCTCTTTCTCTCTACAAATATATATGTTATTATATATATCTACATATATTACTGTAATATATATGTATATATGTATATGTATATATACAGTACTATATATGACTATATGTATGTATATATTACTGTAATAAACCATGTAGAATCTAAACAAACTGCAGATCAATGAAACCAAGAGTTGGTTTTTTGAAAAAATAAACAAAATTGATAAACCTCTAGCCATGCTTCTCAAAAAGAAAAGGGAGGTGACCCAAATAGATAAAATCATGAATGAAAATGGAATTATTACAACCAATCCCTCAGAAATACAAGCAATTATCAGGGAATACTATGAAAAAATATATGCTAACAAACTGGACAACCTGGAAGAAATGGACAAATTCCTAAACACCCACACACTCCCAAAACTCAAACAGGAAGAAATAAAGCTTGAACAGACGCATAACCAGCGAAGAAATTGAATCAGTTATCAAAAATCTCCCAACAAATTAGAGTCCAGGACCACATGGCTTCCCAGGGGAATTCTACCAGACACTTAAAGCAGAAATAATACCTATCCTTCTCAAGCTATTTCAAGAAATAGAAAGGGAAGGAAAACTTCCAGACTCATTCTATGAAGGCAGTATTACTTTGATTCCTAAACCAGACAGAGACCCAGTAAAAAAAGAGAACTACAGGCCAATATCCCTGATGAATATGGATGTAAAAATTCTCAATAAGATACTAGCAAATCAAATTCAACAGCATATAAAAAGAATTATTCACTATGATCAAGTGGGTTTCATTCCTGGGCTGCAGGGCTGGTTTAACATTCGCAAATCAATGTGATACATCACATTAATAAAAGAAAAGATAAGAATCATATGATCCTGTCAATCGATGCAGAAAGAGCATTTGACAAAGTTCAGTATCCTTCTTAAAAACCCTCGAGAAAGTCAGGATAGAAGGAACATACTTAAACATTATAAAAGCCATTTATGAAAATCCTACAGCTAACATCATCCTCAATGGGGAAAAACTGAGAGTTTTCTCCCTGAGATCAGGAACATGACAGGGATGCCCACCCTCACCGCTGTTGTTTAACATAGCGTTGGAAGTCCTAGCATCAGCAATCAGACAATAAAAGGAAATCAAAGGCATCAAAATTGGCAAAGATGAAGTCAAGCTTTCACTTTTTGCAGATGACATGATACTATACATGGAAAATCCGATAGACTCCACCAAAAGTCTGCTAGAACTGATACATGAATTCAGCAAAGTTGCAGGATACAAAATCAATGTACAGAAATCAGTTGCATTCTTATACACTAACAATGAAGCAACAGAAAGACAAATAAAGAAACTGATCCCATTCACAATTGCACCAAGAAGCATAAAATACCTAGGAATAAATCTAACCAAAGATGTAAAAGATCTGTATGCTGAAAACTATAGAAAGCTTATGAAGGTAATTGAAGAAGATATAAAGAAATGGAAAGACATTCCCTGCTCATGGGTTGGAAGAATAAATATTGTCAAAATATCAATACTACTCAACGCTATCTACACATTCAATGCAATCCCAATCAAAATTGCACCAGCATTCTTCTCGAAGCTAGAACAAGCAATCCTAAAATTCATATGGAACCACAAAAGCCCCCGAATAGCCAAAGTAATTTTGAAGAAGACCAAAGCAGGAGGCATCACAATCCCAGACTTTAGCCTCTACTACAAAGCTGTAATCATCAAGACAGCATGGTATTGGCACAAAAACAGACACATAGACCAATGGAATAGAATAGAAACCCCAGAACTAGACCCACAAACGTATGGCCAACTAATCTTTGACAAAGCAAGAAAGAACATCCAATGGAAAAAAGACAGTCTCTTTAACAAATGGTGCTGGGAGAACTGGACAGCAACATGCAGAAGGTTGAAACTAAACCACTTTCTCACACCATTCACAAAAACAAACTCAAAATGGATAAAGGACCTGAATGTGAGACAGGAAACCATCAAAACCCTAGAGGAGAAAGCAGGAAAAGACCTCTCCAACCTCAGCCGTAGCAATCTCTTACTCGACACATCCCCAAAGGCAAGGGAATTAAAAACAAAAATGAACTACTGGGATCTTATGAAGATAAAAAGCTTCTGCACAGCAAAGGAAACAACCAACAAAACTAAAAAGCAACCAACGGAATGGGAAAAGATATTTGCAAATGACATATCGGACAAAGGGCTAGTATCCAAAATCTATAAAGAGCTCACCAAACTCCACACCCGAAAAACAAATAACCCAGTGAAGAAATGGGCAGAAAACATGAATAGACACTTCTCTAAAGAAGACATTCGGATGGCCAACAGGCACATGAAAAGATGCCCAACATGGCTCCTCATCAGGGAAATACAAATCAAAACCACACTCAGATATCACCTCACGCCAGTCAGAGTGGCCAAAATGAACCACTCAGGAGACTACAGATGCTGGCGAGGATGTGGAGAAACGGGAACCCTCTTGCACTGTTGGTGGGAATGCAAACTGGTGCAGCCACTCTGGAAAACAGTGTGGAGGTTCCTCAGAAAATTAAAAATAGACCTACCCTATGACCCAGCAATAGCACTGCTAGGAATTTACCCAAGGGATATAGGAGTGCTGATGCATAGGGGCACTTGTACCCCGATGTTTATAGCAGCACTCTCAACAATAACCAAATTATGGAAAGAGCCTAAATGTCCATCAAGTGATGAATGGAGAAAGAAATTGTGGTTTATATACGCAATGGAGTACTACATGGCAATGAGAAAGAACGAAATATGGCCCTTTGTAGCAACGTGGATGAAACTGTAGAGTGTGATGCTAAGTGAAATAAGCCATACAGAGAAAGACAGATACCATATGTGTTCACTCTTATGTGGATCCTGAGAAACTTACAGAAACCCATGGGGGAGGGGAAGGGAAAAAAAAAGAGGTTAGAGTGGGAGAGAGCCAAAGCATAAGAGACTGTTAAAAACTGAGAACAAACTGAGGGTTGATGGGGGGTGGGAGGGAGGGGAGGGTGGGTGATGGGTATTGAGGAGGGCACCTTTTGGGAGGAGCACTGGGTGTTGTATAGAAACCAATTTGACAATAAATTTCATACATTGAAAAAAAAATTTCACATTGAAAATAAATAAAATAAATAAATAAATAAATATGGCCATAATTGGAAAAAAAAAGTCATAACCTTAACCAACTGAGCCACGAAAGAGAAAATGCTTTCATGTTTTCTTAATCATGAAAGACAAAATGCTTTCGCCTAACATCAAGGATAAGACAAGAATATTCTCTCACACCACTCTATAACACATGGTACTTGAAGTCCTACTGTCTGCAATAAGATAAAAAAATTTTAAAGGTACACTTACTGGAAAGGTAGAAACACAATTCCCCCTGTTCAAAGGAGACATAATTTTTTTCATAAAAGATCCAACAAATCCATAAAAATCTCCTAAGTAATAAATCAGTGGAAATGTCACAAAATACAAGGCCACCTAACAAAAATATTCCTGTGTTCCAGCAGTATGAAAATTTGGAATTTAAATTTTTTCAAAAACATTATACAGAAAAATAAAAGAAAATAAAATATAATAAAATAAATAAAATAAAATAAAATAAAATAAAATAAAATAAAAATATTGAGGCATAAACAATAAAGATGTGTAGGGGGGCTATACACTGAAAACTGAAAGAACACTGATGAAAGAAACATGGGAAAATTCAAATATGTGAAAATATAAAGTGTGGTCATAGATTGAAAGCTCAATAATGTGATGATGCCATTTTTTTTCCAATTACATCTATAGATTCAAAACAATACCAATCAAAATCCCAGCAAGCTTTGTTCATAGATATAGACAACCTATTTCTAAAATTATATAGAAAAGGCAAAGGAAACAGAATAGACAAAACAATTATGGACAAAAAGTACAAAGTTTGAAGACTCCCACACTATTCTTATCATATTCTGAGACTTCCTAGAAAATTGTGGTAACAGGGACATTGGGGTATTGAAGAAAAGATGGATATACAAACAATGGAACAAAATAGAGAGGACAGAAATTGACCTAACAATGATTAAACAATTTTTGACAACTTGCTAAGGCAATTCAATGGGAAAAGAAATTTATTGCAAAGAATGTTTATGGAACATATGGATACCAATATGTGGGAGTTGGACAATGAATAAATTAACCCCTATTTCCCTGGAAAGAAGGTTTGTAAAGACAGATTTCTCTCTCCCAAGTTAATTGCATTGTGCCTCCTAATAATTCCGGTGTCTTTATGGAGCATGTCCACTTTTATGTAAATGTTAAATTGCCTTTAGACTTTGTATCCCCTCAAGGTCCTTGAGCAAGTTAGTCAATCCCTATTTTGAGCATAGAGGGACATAATTTTGTGTGATTTAGCAAAGGTCAGACACCTAGAAAGAAGAACAACCATGATTTCTGCTCACCTTCAGACAAACATCCACCTATCTATTTGGCATCTCCACTCTGAGTTCAAACAAGCACCTCAAATCTTACAGTTCTGTTTCTGAGCTCTTGATTGACTCCTTGATTCTGCTTCACCCTTATCCTCAGAGCTACTCACCTGGAGCCTTCCCCATCTCCTAGAAAGGCACTTCTCTTCATTTTGTTGCTCAGGACAAATCCAGCATGTGATTTTTATATCCTCCCTCTGATATCTTCCTCCAGCTAGTCAACAAACCTGGCAGGAGTGTCTTCAAAATAAATCCTGAATCCAGTCTCTTTTCACACCTTCTATCTCTTTCCCTGTTTCCCAATTCACTGCCTTCTCTCACATGAACAACTAAGTAAGCACCTTTGGTTGCTCTAAGCCTGCCCCATTGACCCCCATGATCTTCTATCTGCCAAATTCCTTCCAAAACCTAAATTAGGTTATGTCCTCCCTTCAGTGGTTTCCATCATAGTTAGAATCAATCCTGAAGCAAATACCATGCCCTCCAGTGTCCTCCATCAGCTGATCCCTGATTATTTCTAATACTTCCTTTCCTACCTTTCTCCCATTGTATACACTACAGCATACTGAGCTCCAAGGACCCACCAGAAAGTCAATGGACATGACAAGCTCCTTGAATTTTCATGGATTTTTCATTTGCTCTTCCCTCCACCTGGGACACTCTTCCTACATTTGTGCACATTTTGTGTTTCTGCTCAACTGTCAGGTCTTCAGAGAGCCCTTCTCTGACCACCTATTTGAAATATCTTCCCTTTCCACTTACACTTCTTTATTCTTCTTCATAGCACCAGCACCACCTGACTCCATGTCACCTTTGTATTTTTCCACTCTCTTGTATTTCTCCCCTATAAAGTAAAGTTTAATGTAGGAAGGGACTTGGTTCCTTTTACTCCCTGAAATATCCCTAGTGCTCATTTAGAAAATTCAGACAACTGCTGAAGGCTGCTTAAGGAGCCCATAATGCTGAATAAACAAGTGAGAAATCAATGCATAAAGAAGACAGTATTATCAGCCAAAGCCCTTAACCATAAAATCTAACCATACTGCCCATTGGTAAGCTTTCTATTCTTCATTGTGTAGAGTAGCAACACTTCTTCCTAGGTTTTCTGAGATTAGCACACCATTGGTTTTGTTGTTGTTTTCATTTATAAATTGTTATTGTTGGGGGTGGGGAGCATCTAAGCTGGGCATCATCTAAGCTGAGGTCAAGGTATTAAGTGAATCTTGATTCAAACATGGACCTTCAAATATGAATAGAGGTGTACTTGAGCTTTAGTTTGGATGCCCAAAGAAAAATCAGGAAGAGCAAGTAATGAAAATAGAGTCTGAAGTCAAATCCTACTTTCCCCATTACCTAGTGGGAAGATGACTCAACAATCTGGGCTGCATTTCAAAAATGTGGGTGGTAAATGTGCCAAACCTCGGTTTGTTTGGGGTGTTAAACGTGATAGGAGTAGCTTGGCCCACAATTAGCTTTCAATAAAAGTTCTCTGTCATTAAAATTATTCAAGATAAAAGGCATCCCAACAAAGATCACCAAAGTTTACATCCTCCTTTCTGATGAGGACTCCAGAAAGTGATTTCATTTGTGCTTGGTATTGTTGACTTAGAGCTGTTGCAATAGGAGAGAGATGTCAACATGGCTTGAGAGTTGGAAATTTCACATCACTTGTTCTAACAATGTCCTACCTCCGAGAAGCAATACATCGTCTCACAGCTCTGAAATTGAACAAAAGTTAGGACGGTGGCTGTTTTACCACTGACCCAACTGGTAAGAAGACTACAAGATGCCTTCAGACAAGAGCACTGAATATCAGGGGTGAAAGGTTTCCCTTTCCACCAAAAGCAATTCTCTGGTGGTCCAAGTCACAATCCCCAAATTCAGGTCATGAAAAGGAGTTTTGTGTTGAAGGGGAGGTCACATGGGGAACAAAATATTTAAGGCACAGTGAGATGGCAATGAGAGCTGCTGAATGGCAAGGGCTCACATCAGATACCAAAAGTGATGGCCAGAAGCTCTGGTGGAGTTTCAGAAGCCACCCCAGACAGAGACTGGCTTGTCTTGGACGCTGACCTGATAACGACCACAAATCGCCCACAATAATAAATTGGTTGGGTTCATAGGTCTTGATTTGCATACATATCACAGCTTCCTTCTACTTCCTTCTACCAGACTCTAACAACTCTGCCCTCTTGACAGCACCTTCTTTCACACTTTACACTGCCAGAGAATCCTTTAAGCCTTTTATGAATGCCCACCAGGAACATGAACACTCTTGTTCATTCTGGGACAAGGCTGATAAAACCAAAGCACCAAAACTTATTCCGCTACTTCCATCTTCAGAGTTATTTTTTCTCAAAATGAAAGATTAATTTGTCTGTCTTCTCTGGAAACAAGGGAACTTTAACACAAATCCCGCAGCTCTAAGTATTTGATAACTTTCTTATCACAAGTGTCTTCCCAAAGGGACTCATACAAGACTCACTGGAGTTTCCTTTTGCTGTCTTAATGAAAGGCCACTGAATTGGGAGGAAAAGGCCCAGGGATCTTGAAAAAATCATGAATTCTAGAGGAGAGGAAGGTTGTGTCAATCCCAGTGGTGTCCACAACTGGTTGATGAGATGAAAAATAAGGAGGATTTCCTCAGTCTCCATGCTTTTTATAAGGATAGATGGGATCTGGCGACAAGATGACAAGGATCCAGAATACTGAGAGTATAATTTCTACCTTGGGAATGCATATAAAAATCTAAAGAACAAAAAATTTTAAATGCAATGTGGTCATACAAGAGGGTCAAGAGCTCCTTCCCTTTAAATATTTCACACATCTGTTATGGATGACACAGCATAAATAATCATTAACTTTTCCCCTTACTCACTCTTTTCTGTCCTCCTGCAGACCTCTCCTCAACAGTGGGGCAGCACAGAGTAGTCATGGGATTTTGGGCCACTAGTGCCCTCCTCTATATCTCTGTGCCCTCCACCCTCTGGGGAGAGCCTTCAGAGTAATGAGGAACAGCCTCCCCCATATACACTTCTTGCACCCTAAAGCATCCAGTCTATGCTAGTGATGGGGGAAGATATGGGAAAAGTCTCAATTACAATAACAGCAAAAATAAAAATCCTTGAGCCTTCAGGCTAATATTGTTGATATTTACCAGGTCCAGTCTCACAAGTTTATTGTTGTTTTTTTCTTTTGCAGAAATTTGGATGAAATTAAAAAACACTATTCTTCCAACTTGCTCAATTCAATTCATCTTTGCTTTTGAGTCTCCTTCCTAATTCACCTTCACTGTCTCATACCTCCTGCCCCTCACTGTGCCCTTTTCACAGGTCTCTAGGCCCATCTAGTGTTGATAAAGTCTTAGAAAGATAAACCCTGATTTTTTCCCTTCTTTCTTTTCCTCAGTAATATCTGAAAATATTAATTCCTAGAAAAATTACCTAATCCTCTTTCAACTTCTTTCACCCTGCTATAGGGCCACACTACGTTAGTCACGTAGACATGTTCCCTGACTCATGCATTTTCCTGAGTTTGATGAAAAGGATACTGATATGATGTTTGGGGAAACACATTGATAAAAAAACAACAACAACAATGTACAACAGTTCTCTTGATTGTACCAAATATTTATTATGTGAGTAAATCAAATAAATGAAAGCAATCTCATAACAGATGGAGATTATTTCTGTCATAACTTAGGTAAAATAATCCAGGGAGTGCAGAGATAGGCCATAGTCAAAGCTCTTTTGCATAGTAACAGAATATCTATGTGAAACAATGGTTTTTTCCAATGGAAACGTTCTCTCCACTTTAATGAAGATATGACCTTGGTGGGGGGTGGAAGATAACCACACCCTTACCCATAGAACAGAATACCTGAGGCCCATTTGTTACTAAGTTAGGCATTTCGACCCATTTCTAAGGCATTATCTTAGACTGAAGCTCTCTACAGTCTCATGCAAGAAAATTTTAGTATCATCAGTCACTGTATTGATGAATTTCAAATGTAGAAAATATATTTTTTCAAAAATTGGAAGAGAATGGATGGAAGGCCTCCATTCAACAAGGAATGGCTTTTGCACACTTCATGATCTTGGCTATTATTCTGTCATTATTCACAAGTAACCAGAAATTCAAGGATTTGGTGGAACTCTTGATATCCACCAAAGACATGCCCACTTTCCTAGCAATTTCTTTGACTGACTTCTCATTCAAAGGCTTTGGTAAAGATTCAAGCACTTCTCCTGCTGGGTAAAATCAAAGTGACTGAAGCCATGAAGGATATCTAGCCAGATCTTCTCCTTAAATAAAGCTCTTTTCATCTCAATGGAAGCATCAGACAAATTAGGCAACAGAGCACAAAAGGGTGGCACTCTTGAACAGGGAGCTCCTTCAGCAGTGTCTCCTCCAGTCTTGGAAATCAATCTCACCCAGGTCAAAGTTGGAGACCAAGAAAATTCATGGCTCAGGAACTCTGGTGTTGCTGAGATTAGTCAGGCAATTGTCTCATATCTGCTGAAACACTCTGTCCCTTTTTAAGAACATGGTCTTGTTTTTTTTCTTTTCATTATATAAATCATTGTCCAACTTGGTTCTAAAAAAGTATAATTTCTCACCTAACTTTCTAAATTTGGGGGGCCAAAAACATCCTTGAAGTTAAACCAAGAGGAAGAAATTATTTTGAAAAAGTCATAGAAAATCCTACCATTTTGAGATGTGTATGTGGAAGGAAATTAAGGTTTCCATTTCCAGAAAGGTCCCAGAAGGTCACATTGGGATATTTTGGATGTTGATATGGGGTTTTCTTCATGGTGATCTCCACAACTCCAACACTGGCAGAACCCTCCTCTTCATTACTACAACCTCAAAGGGCATTGATGAAACTGTACTTCCCAGTCCCAGATTCCCTAATCATAGACACATCCAGAGGAGTGTTCTCTGCTTCCTGAGTTATACCAGCCACTTCTTTTAGATTGGCCTCTCAAAGGGCTGCTTGAATTCTACCAAGTGTTTCTGAAGAGTGGGTCCCCCTGCCTTACTGTGATGATATAGTCACAAGGGAACTATATGAAGAAGTAAGGCTAAGTGCAGAAAAAGACATGAAGGGTTCCTGGCTGGCTCAGTTGGGTAAGAATCCGACTCTTGGTTTCAGCTCAGGTCATCATCTCACAGTTCATGTGTTCAAGTCCCACATTGGGCTCCACACTGTCAGTATGGGACCTGCTTGGGATTCTCTCTTTCTCTCTTTCTCTTGGCCCCTCCCCTGCTTGCACTCATGTTCTCTATCCATCCCTCTTTAAATAAATAAGTAAACTTAAAAAAAGAAAAGAAAATGAGATGATATAATGACAGTGAGTGAAAATTCAGAAAGATGTAAGATGTAAGAAAGACTACAAGCTAGGGAATTCATGCAACTTCTTAAAAAAGGAGAAGATAAAGAAATGGATTGTCTCCTGGAGCTTCTGGAAGGAACCAGCCCTACTGACACCTTGATTTAGCTCCTTTAAGATTCATTTTGGACAACTGCCCTCTAGCAAACAAACCTGGGCTGTTGTGTTATGCCACTACGTTTGTGTTAATTTATGTGTTTTGTTTTATTTTATTTGTTTATTTTTAGAGAGGAAAGAGTGTATGACTGGGATAGAGAGACAGAGGGAGAGAGAGAGAGAATCTTAGGCAGGCTTCATGCTTAGCATGGAGCCTGACACAGGGCTTAATCCCATTACCCAGGGATCATGACCTGAGCTAAAAATCAAGAGTCAGGCGCACAACCAACTGAGACACTCAGATGTCCCTGTGTTTATCTGTTATACAGCAATACTAATGCATACAGTCTTCATTTTCTTGAAACCTCAATACAGAGACAAAAACCTTTCCATTCTGTAGAACAAATCAGTCAGGCCAGCACACTGGGGAGCACAGAAGAATTGCAAACATAGCTCACTTCCCATCCCCTACAGAAAATAGGGAACAGACTTGTCTTGTGGGTGTGGTTGGAGACAGAGAAAAGTCCACCAGGATGTGTGTTCCATAAGGAGGATAGCCATAACATACTCCTTGTGGTAATAATTGCCCCCATAGCAGCTTATTGTCCATTTGCCTCACCAATGGGAGAATTTAGGTGGGATTTAGATCATGTGACAGGAAGTGACAGAGGAAGCAATTCTGCACAGATTGAAACACAGACACCTGATTAAATCATGGCGATTCAAGGAAGTCATTAGTATGTTACTGATGGGGCCCTCTTATAATCAACTATGAGTGAGAAAACTGTGATTTTAAAAATATTTACATTCATAAGGTGGTCTCGGGGACAACCAGTGCACTTTTATTGGTAAGAGCATACTCAGTGCTCATCACCATCCTACATGTTCTGCAAGGGAGATTTTCAAAAGAGGAAAAATCATGACTTTCAAACAAATATAAAACAAATATTTGTTAAGGTTTTTATCTAACTGATTACTAATGAAGGAACCAGGCAGAGGATATTAATAGTTGAAAGAGGAATTTTAAAGAGACATATATAGTTCAAGAATAATGGCATGAATATTAAAATGGGGCAAGAGTGCTATATTCTAAGGTGAAGATGGGAAATCAATTGAACCTCCACAGACAGATTTTTATCTATATGACTGCTATGGATTGAATGTTTCTGTACTCTGCAAAATTCATAAATGAAATGCAAGCTCAAAGTTGTGGTATTAATAGGTGGGCATTAGCCAAGAGTGCAGAGCCATCATGAATGGATTAATGCCATTTAAGAGAAATCAGAGAACTAGGTTTCCCCTATGCCATGTGAGGCAACAGGAAGAAATGTCTACCCCAGAAATGAGCTCTCACCAAACACTGAATCTACAGGTGCCTTGATTTGAGTCTTCCTATCATCCAGAATTATGAGTAATAAATTTGTGGTCATAAGCCACCCAGTCTGTTATATTTTGTTACAACCCAAATAGATGAAAAATATGCCCAACAAAAGATTGGTTTTGCATTGTTATCAATTATCAAAACTCACAAAGTTTTGAAATAGCTCAAGGGTATTGAAGGATGGATTCCATTAAAACACAACATAGTTTCCAACTGGAGACACCCAGTAAATATTCTGCTTATTCCAAATTTTCTTACATCTTTCTCATAAAAATAAAGGAAAAGAAACATCTTCAGACTATGGCTTTCTCTTCTCCAAAGAGAATGGCATGAAAAGCTGAGTGAAATCTTAGTTCTCTATCAGCTAGAACTACATCTCAACCCTTCAGGCACAAAGGAAATATCCCATCATTTCAGATGCACAGTGGTTCACTCACCAATTCTGGAGAGGAAAGGGTCTGATGTCAGAAGTCATGAATGTTTTCACTAACACAAAAGAAAAAACTGACTCTGGTGAAATATCCCAGGAAATCCTGGCACAAGAACACTCCACAGAGCTGTCCTCCCTGGGATATACAGGCACTGGGTTCTCCTGAGGTCACTTCACTGAGCAAGATGCTAGAGAGCCTCTGTGCTGCCTGGGTAAAGTATGAAAGACAGCAGCAAGGACAACAGCCTCAGGAAGACTTGGCTTAGTTGAGGGCCCATATTTACAGGACATGAAAGTGAAACCACTGTTTCTCCAAAGAACAAGAAGTTCCAGGAAAGCAAACAATAAGGTGTTTTGACTTCAAGATCATCAGAGGGCTAGGGGAGGAGGGCAGAGAGACACCAGGAGACATGAGATGCAGGTCTCCAATGATCTCTGTGAGTGTACCTTGCCAATACTCACATGGGAGCCCTGTGGACAGGGAGGAGGCTGTGAGCAAGTTTCCAAAGCTTCCAGTGAATGAGAGAAGCATTTCCCATCTGAAAGGACAAGGGATCTAACTTTTCTCTGTATTTCTGTTTCTTACAATGTTAGGAGCCCTGTTGCTCGTTGCCACAATGTCACATTTTGGCATGGATGACCCTGGCATGGGATCACATCTCATGAACAACTTAAACTACCATGAGGGGCTTGGGGGAAATTTGAAAAGACAATAATGTGGGAAGACACACAGATGTAGGAAGAGCCTGGATTATAAGATTTAAATAGAAAATCAAGAGGAAAATACCAAAGTTTCCTTAGAATAAGGAGAACATAGAATCTGCTGTATCAAATAAGAATTATTTCAATACTATACTATCTAAAAGAGGTGGATGCTAGCACAGGGATAGACCAACTGGCCCACATAAAGGAGCACAGAGCCCTGTGTAGGATCCAGGCATGTGTATAATTCTCCTGCATGGGAGAAGCACAGGGAATGTCAGTGGAGGTATAAGAAACTACCTAATAAGTGTGACTGACAAACCAGTTCTCCCTGTAGACAGAGGTTACTGAATCTTTACTTACATCACTTATGATAAACAACTCCAGATAGGCTTAAGACAAATTTCCTTTTGTAGCAACGTGGATGGAACTGGAGAGTGTTATGCTAAGTGAAATAAGTCACACAGAGAAAGACAGATACCATACGTGTTCACTCTTATGTGGATCCTGAGAAACTTAACAGAAGACCATGGGGGAGGGGAAGGGAAAAAAGTTAGAGAGGGAGAGAGCCAAACCATAAGAGACTCTTAAAAACTGAGAATAAACTGAGGGTTGATGGAGAGTGGGAGGGAGAGAAGGGTGGGTGATGGGCATTGAGGAAGGCACCTGTTGGGAGGAGCACTGGGTGTTGTATGGAAACCAATTTGACAATAAATTTCATATTTAAAAAATAAAAAAGACTTAAATTTCAAATTAACACTGTTGCAGAAAATATAGCTGTTCTTAGAAAAATTTTTCTTTAATGTGATGAGAACTATATAAAAATACTAAGATGACAGTTGTATAAAACAGACTGACCAATGTGATACTTTAGACTACATTAAAATTAAAAGCGTCTCTTCATGAAAACAAATGCAAAAATAAAGTTAAAAAATATCCACAAATCTGGAGAAGATATTTTCACAAATGTGGTCAACACAAGATCAATGTAAAGAAATAATTTTAAAAATTCCTGAAGTCACTAAGAAAAAACAATCCAATACAGAAATGGGGAAAGAACATAAACAGAACTTTCTCACAAAAATAAACATGTTTGGGGGAAAAATAGAGAAAGTGCCAGATATTAACTAGTAATGAAGCAAATGCATACCTGTACACTACGAGATGATATGTTAACATTAGTTCAATTGGAAAATTCTGAAGTTCTACAATGTTGGATATGGTGAGAAAGTAGATTGATAGAATCTCTGAAACATGGCTCCTGGGAATGTAAATCGATACTGTCATTTTGAAAAAACAATTTCTGGATCTGATAAAATGGCACATTATGTGTCTCAGGACTCAGGTTTCCACTCATAACTATACCGAAGAGTTACTATACAAAAATGTAGATAAGACATGTGGGCGTTTCTCCTAGGAACACTCTTCATAACTGTAAAAAAAAAAAAGGGGGGGGGGGGAGAGAGAGAGAGAGAGAAAAGATATCCGTGACAAAGAATGAGTAAATAAGTTGAGCTACACAGTGTTGAAAGGAATGAAACATAGAAATATAGAGATGAATTATTCTTTTCTTATTAATATAATTTATTGTTAAATTGGCTTTCATAAAACACCCAATGCTCATCCCAAGTGCCCTTTTCAATGAGCATCACCCATTTTCCCCTCTCTCCCACCCTCCCATCCACCATCAGTTTTTTTTTCTGTATTTAAGAGTACTTGTGGTTTGCCTACCTCCCTCTCCATTTGTAACTATTTTTCCACTCTGCTTCCCCCATGGATATCTGTCTTCTCTGACTGACTTATTTCACTCAGCATAATACCTTCCAGTTCCATCCACATTGCTGCAAATGGCATAATTTCATTGTTTCTCATTGCCAAGTAGTAGTATTCCATTAGGTATATAAACCACATCTTCTTTATCCATTCACTAGTTGATGAACATTTAGGCTTTTTCCATAATTTGCCTATTGTTGAAAGTACTGCTACAAACATTGGGGTACATGTGTCCCTATGCATCAGCATTCCCGTATCCCTTGGGTAAATTCCTAGTAGAACTATTTCTGGGTTGTAGGGTAGTTGTATTTTTAACTTTTTGAGGAGCCTCCACACTGTTTTCCAGAGTGGCTGTACCAGTTTTCATTCCCATCAACAGTGCAAGAGGGTTCCCGTTTCTTCACATCCTCTCCAGCATTTATGGTTTCCTAATTTGTTCATTTTGGCCACTCTGACCAGCGTGAGGTGGTATCTGAGTGTGGTTTTGATTTGTATTTCCCTGATAATGAGTGACATTGAGCATCTTTTCATGTGTCTGCTGGCCATCTGGATGTCTTTTTTAGAAAAGTTTCTATTTATGTCTTCTGCCCATTTCTTCACTGGAATATTTGTTTTTCTGGTAAGGAGTTTGGTAGATTCTTTATAATTTTGGATACTAGCCCTTTGTCTGATATGTCATCTGCAAATATCTTTTCCCATTCCGTCGGTTGCCTTTTAGTTTTGTTGATTGTCTCCTTTACTGTGCAGAAGATTTTTATCTTCATGAGATCCCAATAGTTCATTTTTGCTTTTAATTCCCTTGCCCTTGGGTATGTGTCGAGTAAAAAATTGCTGCAGCTGAGGTCAGAAAGGTTTTTGCCTGCTTTCTCCTCTACGGTTTTGATGGTGTCCTGTCTCACATTTAGATCTTTCATCCATTTTGGGTTTATTTTTGTGCATGGTGTAAGAAAGTGGTCTAGTTTCTTTCTTCTGCATGTTGCTGTCCAGTCTCCCAGCACCATTTGTTAAAGAGACTGTCTTTTTTTCATTGGATAATCGCCTGCTTTGTTAAAAATTAGTTCGCCATACATTTGTGGGTCTAATTCTGGAGTTTCTATCTTATTCCATGGGTCTATTTGTCTGTTTTTGTGCCAATACAATGCTGTCTTGATGATTACGGCTTTGTAGTAGAGGCTAAAGTCTGGGATTGTGATGTCTCCTGCTTTGGTTTTCTTCCTCAATATTACTTTGGCTATTCAGGGTCTTTTGTGGTAACATACAAATTTCAGGATTTCTTTTCCTAGCTTTGAGAAGAATGCTGGTGCAATTTTGATTGGGATTCCAGTGAAAGTGTAGGTCACTTGAGTAGTGTTGACATTTTCACAATATTTATTCTTCCAACCCATGAGCACGGAATGTTTTTCCATTTCTTTATATCTTCTTCAATTTCCTTCATAAGCTTTCTATAGTTTTCAGCATATAGATCTTTTACATCTTTGGTTAGATTTATTCCTAGGTATTTTATGCTTCTTGGTGCAGTTGTGAATAGGATCAGTTTCTTTATTTGTCTTTCTGTTGCTTCATTGTTAGTGTATAAGAATGCAACTGATTTCTGTACATTGATTTTGTATCCTGTGACTTTGCTGAATTCATGTATCAGTTCTAGGAGTCTTTTGATGGAATCTTTAGGGTTTTCCACATAGAATATCATGTCGTCTGTGAAAAGTAAAAGTTTGGCTTCATCTTTGCCAATTTTGATGCCTTTGATTTCCTTTTGTTGTCTTAGTGCTGATGCTAGGACTTCCAACACTATGTTAAACACCAGTGGTGAGAGTGGACATTCCTGTTGTGTTCCTGATCTCAGGGGGAAAGTTCTCATTTTTTCCCATTGACGATGACATTAGCTGTAGCTTTTCATATATGGCTTTAATTATATTTAAGTATATCCCTTCTATCCTGACTTTCTTGAGGGTTTTTATTCAGAAAGGATGTTGTATTTTGCAAACGCACTTATTTTTATGCATCTATTGACAGGATCATATGGTTCTTATCCTTTGTTTTATAAATGTGATGTGTCACACTGATGATTTACGAATGTTGAATCAACCCTGCAGCCCAGGAATGAATCCCAATTGATCATAGTGAATAATTCTTTTTATATGCTGTTGAATTCTATTTGCTAGTATGTTGTTGAGAATTTTTGCATCAATGTTAATCAGGGATATTGGTCTGTAGTTCTCTTTTTTTGTGGGGTGTCTCTGGTCTAGGAATCAAGGTAATGCTGGCTTTACAGGATAAGTTCATAAGTTTTCCTTCCGTTTCTATTTTTTGGAACAGCTTGAGAAGGATAGATATTAACTCTGCTTTAAATGTCTGGTAGAATTCCCCAAGGAAGACATCTGGTCCAAGACTATTATTGTTGGATATTTTTGATAAGTGATTCAATTTCTTCACTACTTATGGATCTGCTCATTTTTCTATTTCTTCCTATTTGAGTTTTGGTAGTGTGTGAGTGTCTAAGAATTTGTCCGTTTCTTTCAGGTTGTCCAGTTTGTTGGCATATAATTTTTCATAACATGGTAATTGTTTGTATTTCTGAGTGATTGGATGTGATAAATCAATTTTCATTCATGATTTTATTTATTTGAGTCCTCTCTCTTTTCTTTTTGAGAAGCCTGGCTAGAAGTTTAAAATTTTGTTGTTGTTTTTTTTTGTTTTGTTTTTCCTTTTTTTTTTCCAGTATATGAAATTTATTGTCAAATTGGTTTCCATACAATACCCAGTGCTCATCCTAAAAGGTGCCCTCCTCAATACCCATCACCCACCCTCCCCTCCCTCCCACCCCCCATCAAACCTCAGTTTGTTCTCAGTTTTTAAGAGTCTCTTATGCTTTGGCTCTCTCCCACTCTAACTTCTTTTTTTTTCCTTCCCCTCCCCCATGGGTTTCTGTTAAGTTTCTCAGGATCCACATAAGAGTGAACACATATGGTATCTGTCTTTCTCTGTATGGCTTATTTCACTTAGCATCACAACTCCAGTTCCATCCACGTTGCTACAAAGGGCCATATTTCGTTCTTTCTCATTGCCATGTAGTACTCCATTGCGTATATAAACCACAATTTCTTTCTCCATTCATCACTTGATGGACATTTAGGCTCTTTCCATAATTTGGCTATTGTTGAGAGTGCTGCTATAAACATCGGGGTACAAGTGCCCCTATGCATCAGCACTCCTATATCCCTTGGGTAAATTCCTAGCAGTGCTATTGCTGGGTCATAGGGTAGGTCTATTTTTAATTTTCTGAGGAACCTCCACACTGTTTTCCAGAGTGGCTGCACCAGTTTGCATTCCCACCAACAGTGCAAGAGGGTTCCCGTTTTTCCACATCCTCGCCAGCATCTATAGTCTCCTGAGTGGTTCATTTTGGCCACTCTGACTGGCGTGAGGTGATAACTGAGTGTGGTTTTCATTTGCATTTCCCTGATGAGGAGCCACGTTGGGCATCTTTTCATGTGCCTGTTGGCCATCCGAATGTCTTCTTTAGAGAAGTGTCTATTCATGTTTTCTGCCCATTTCTTCACTGGGTTATTTGTTTTTCGGGTGTGGAGTTTGGTGAGCTCTTTATAGATTTTGGATACTAGCCCTTTGTCCGATATGTCATTTGCAAATATCTTTTCCCATTCCGTTGGTTGCCTTTTAGTTTTGTTGGTTGTTTCCTTTGTTGTGCAGTAGCTTTTTATCTTCATAAGATCCCAGTAGTTCATTTTTGCTTTTAATTCCCTTGCATTTGGGGATGTGTCGAGTAAGAGATTGCTACAGCTGAGGTCAGAGAAGTCTTTTCCTGCTTTCTCCTCTAGGGTTTTGATGGTTTCCTGTCTCACATTCAGGTCCTTTATCCATTTTGAGTTTGTTTTTGTGAATGGTGTGAGAAAGTGGTCTAGTTTCAACCTTCTGCATGTTGCTGTCCAGTTCTCCCAGCACCATTTGTTAAAGAGACTGTCTTTTTTCCATTGGATGTTCTTTCTTGCTTTGTCAAAGATTAGTTGGCCATACGTTTGTGGGTCTAGTTCTGGGGTTTCTATTCTATTCCATTGGTCTATGTGTCTGTTTTTGTGCCAATACCATGCTGTCTTGATGATTACAGCTTTGTAGTAGAGGCTAAAGTCTGGGATTGTGATGCCTCCCGCTTTGGTCTTCTTCTTCAAAATTACTTTGGCTATTCGGGGGCTTTTGTGGTTCCATATGAATTTTAGGATTGCTTGTTCTAGCTTCGAGAAGAATGCTGGTGCAATTTTGATTGGGATTGCATTGAAGGTGTAGATACCTTTGGGTAGTATTGATATTTTGACAATATTTATTCTTCCAACCCATGAGCAGGGAATGTCTTTCATTTCTTTATATCTTCTTCAATTACCTTCATAAGCTTTCTATAGTTTTCAGCATATAGATCTTTTACATCTTTGGTTAGATTTATTCCTAGGTATTTTATGCTTCTTGGTGCAATTGTGAATAAGATCAGTTTTTTTATTTGTCTTTCTGTTGCTTCACTGTTAGTGTATAAGAATGCAACTGATTTCTGTACATTGATTTTGTATCCTGCGACTTTACTGAATTCACGTATCAGTTCTAGCAGACTTTTGGTGGAGTCTATCGGATTTTCCATGTATAATATCATGTCATCTGCAAAAAGTGAAAGTTTGACTTCATCTTTGCCAATTTTGATGCCTTTGATTTCCTTTCGTTGTCTGATTGCTGATGCTAGCACTTCCAACACTATGTTAAACAACAGCGGTGAGAGTGGACATCCCTGTCGTGTTCCTGATCTCAGGGAAAAAGCTCTCAGTTTTTCCCCATTGAGGATGATGTTAGCTGTGGGCTTTTCATAAATGGCTTTTATGATGTTTAAGTATGTTCCTTCTATCCCAACTTTCTCGAGGGTTTTTATTAAGAAAGGATGCTGAATTTTGTCAAATGCTTTTTCTGCATCGATTGACAGGATCATATGGTTCTTATCTTTTCTTTTATTAATGTGATGTACCACGTTGATTGATTTGCGAATGTTGAACCAGCCCTGCATCCCAGGAATGAATCCCACTTGATCATGGTGAATAATTCGTTTTATAAGCTGTGGAATTCAATTTGCTAGTATCTTATTGAGAATTTTTACATCCATATTCATCAGGGATATTGGCCTGTAGTTCTCTTTTTTTTACTGGGTCTCTGTCTGGTTTAGGAATCAAAGTAATACTGCCTTCATAGAATGAGTCTGGAAGTTTTTCTTCCCTTTCTATTTCTTGGAATAGCTTGAGAAGGATAGGTATTATCTCTGCTTTAAACGTCTGGTAGAACTCCCCTGGGAAGCCATCTGGTCCTGGACTCTTATTTGTTGGGAGATTTTTGATGACTGATTCAATTTCTTCGCTGGTTATGGGTCTGTTCAAGCTTTCCATTTCCTCCTGATTGAGTTTTGGAAGAGTGTGGGTGTTTAGGGATTTGTCCATTTCTTCCAGGTTGTCCAATTTGTTGGCATATAATTTTTCATAGTGTTCCCTGATAATTGTTTGTATCTCTGAGGGATTGGTTGTAATAATTCCATATTCATTCATGATTGTATCTATTTGGGCCATCACCCTTTTCTTTTTGAGAAGCCTGGCTAGAGGATTGTCAATTTTGTTTATTTTTTAAAAAAACCAACTCTTGGTTTCGCTGATCTGATCTACAGTTTTTTTAGATTCTATATTGTTTATTTCTGCTCTGATCTTTATTATTTCTCTTCTGCTGGGTTTAGGCTGCCTTTGCTGTTCTGCTTCTATTTCCTTTAGGTGTGCTGTTAGATTTTGTATTTGGGATTTTTCTTGTTTCTTGAGATAGCCCTGGATTGCGATGTATTTTCATCTCAGGACTGCCTTCACTGCATCCCAAAGCGTTTGGATTGTTGTATCTTCATTTTCATTTGTTTCCATATATTTTTTAATTTCTTCTCTAATTGCCTGGTTGACCCACTCATTCTTTAGTAGGGTGTTCTTTAACCTCCATGCTTTTGGAGGTTTTCCAGACTTTTTCCTGTGGTTGATTTCAAGCTTCATAGCATTGCGATCTGAAAGTGTGCATGGTATGATCTCAATTCTTTTAAATTATTGAGTGGTGTTTTGTGACCCAGTATGTGATCTATCTTGGAGAATGGTCCATGTGTACTCAAGAAGAAAATACATTCTGCTGCTTTAGGATGAAAAGTTCTAAATATATCTGTCAAGTTCATCTGGTACAGTGTATCATTCATAGCCATTGTTTCTTTGTTGATTTTTCTATCTTGATGATCTGTACATTGTTGTAAGTGGAGTATTTAAGTCCCGTGCAATTACTACATTTTTACCAATAAGGTTGCTTATGTTTGTGATAGATTTTATGTATATTTTGGTGCTTCCGAATTTGGTGCATAGACATTTATAACTGTTAGCTCTTCTTGATGAATACACTCCATAATTATTATATAATTCCCTTCTTCATCTCTTGTTATAGCCTTTAGCGTAAAGTCTAGCTTGTCTATATATGAGTATGGTTACTGCAGCTTTCTTTTGACTTCCATTAACATGATATATGGTTTCCATCCCCTCACTTTCAATCTGAAGGTGTTCTCTGGTCTAAATTGAGTCTCTTCATCACAATATCTTTCCATAACAGTGAATGTAAATGGACTAAATGCACCAACCAAAAGACATAGGGTATCATAATGGATAAAAAAACAAGACCTATCTATTTGCTGTCTACAAGGGACTCATTTTACCTGAGGACACCTTCAGATTGAAAGTGAGGGCATGGAGAACTATTTATCATGCTACTGGAAGTCAAAAGAAACCTGGAGTAGCCATACTTATATCAGACAAACTAGACATTAAATTAAAGGCTGTAACAAGAAATGAAGAAGGGCATTATATAATAATTACAGGGTCTATCCAACAAGAAGAGCTAACAATTATAAATGTCTATGCACCGAATACCAGAGCCCCCAAATATATAAAACAATTACTGACAAACACAAGCAACTTTATTGATAAGAATGTGGTAATGGCAGCAGACTTTAATACTCCACTGACAGTAATGGATAGATCATCTAGACACACGGTCAATAAAGAAACAAGGGCCCTGAATGATGCAATGGGTCAGATGGACTTGACAGATATATTTAGAACTCTGCATCCCAAAGCAACAGAATATACTTTCTTCTCCAGTGCACATGGAACATTCTCCAAGATAGATCACATACTGGGTCACAAAACAGCCTTTCATAAGTATACAAGAATTGAGATCATACCATGCATACTTTCAGACCACAATGCTATGAAGCTTGAAATCAACCACAGGAAAAAGTCTGGAAAACCTCCAAAAGCATGGAAGTTAAAGAACACCCTACTAAAGAGTGAATGGGGCAACCAGACAATTAGAGAATTTTAAAAATATATGGAAACAAAAAAAAGGGAAATACAACAATCCAAAAGCCTTGGGATGCAGCGAAGGCAGTCCTGAGATGAAAATACATCGCAATCCAGGGCTATCTCAAGAAACAAGAAAAATCCCAAATACAAAATCTAACAGCACACCTAAAGGAAATAGAAGCAGAACAGCAAAGACACCCTAAACCCAGCAGAAGAGAAATAATAAAGATCAGAGCAGAAATAAACAATATAAAATCTAAAAAACTGTAGATCAGATCAACGAAACCATGAGTTGGTTTTTTTAAAAAATAAACAAAATTGACAATCCTCTAGCCAGTCTTCTCAAAAAGAAAAGGGAGATGACCCAAATAGATAAAATCATGAATGAATATGGAATTATTACAACCAATCCCTCAGAAATACAGGCAATTATCAGGGAACACTATGAAAAATTATATGCCAACAAATTGGACAACCTGGAAGAAATGGACAAATTCCTGAACACCCACACACTTCCAAAACTCAATCAGGAGGAAATAGAAATTTGAACAGACCCATAACCAGCGAAGAAATTGAATCAGTCATCAAAAATCTCCCAACAAATAGAGTCCAGGACCACATGGCTTCCCAGGGGCGTTCTACCAGACATTTAAAGCAGAGATAATACCTATCCTTCTCAAGCTACTCCAAAAAATAAAAAGGGAAGAAAAACTTCCAGACCCATTCTATGAAGGCAGTATTACTTTGATTCCTAAGCCAGACAGAGACCCAGTAAAAAAAAGAGAACTACAGGCCAATATCCCTGATGAATATGGATGTAAAAATTCTCAATAAGATACTAGCAAATTGAATTCCACAGCTTATAAAACGAATTATTCACCATGATCAAGTGGGATTCATTCCTGGGATGCAGGGCTGGTTCAACATTCGCAAATCAATCAACGTGATACATCACATTAATAAAAGAAAAGATAAGAACCATATGATCCTGTCAATCGATGCAGAAAAAGCATTTGACAAAATTCAGCATCCTTTCTTAATAAAAACCCTCGAGAAAGTTGGGATAGAAGGAACATACTTAAACATCATAAAAGCCATTTATGAAAAGCCCACAGCTAACATCATCCTCAATGGGGAAAAACTGAGAGCTTTTTCCCTGAGATCAGGAACACGACAGGGATGTCCACTCTCACCGCTGTTGTTTAACATAGTGTTGGAAGTGCTAGCATCAGCAATCAGACAACGAAAGGAAATCAAAGGCATCAAAATTGGCAAAGATGAAGTCAAACTTTCACTTTTTGCAGATGACATGATATTATACATGGAAAATCCGATAGACTCCACCAAAAGTCTGCTAGAACTGATACGTGAATTCAGTAAAGTCGCAGGATACAAAATCAATGTACAGAAATCAGTTGCATTCTTATACACTAACAGTGAAGCAACAGAAAGACAAATAAAAAAACTGATCTTATTCACAATTGCACCAAGAAGCATAAAATACCTAGGAATAAATCTAACCAAAGATGTAAAAGATCTATATGCTGAAAACTATAGAAAGCTTATGAAGGTAATTGAAGAAGATATAAAGAAATGAAAGACATTCCCTGCTCATGGGTTGGAAGAATAAATATTGTCAAAATATCAATACTACCCAAAGGTATCTACACCTTCAATGCAATCCCAATCAAAATTGCACCAGCATTCTTCTCGAAGCTAGAACAAGCAATCCTAAAATTCATATGGAACCACAAAAGCCCCCGAATAGCCAAAGTAATTTTGAAGAAGAAGACCAAAGCGGGAGGCATCACAATCCCAGACTTTAGCCTCTACTACAAAGCTGTAATCATCAAGACAGCATGGTATTGGCACAAAAACAGACACATAGACCAATGGAATAGAATAGAAACCCCAGAACTAGACCCACAAACGTATGGCCAACTAATCTTTGACAAAGCAAGAAAGAACATCCAATGGAAAAAAGACAGTCTCTTTAACAAATGGTGCTGGGAGAACTGGACAGCAACATGCAGAAGGTTGAAACTAGACCACTTTCTCACACCATTCACAAAAACAAACTCAAAATGGATAAAGGACCTGAATGTGAGACAGGAAACCATCAAAACCCTAGAGGAGAAAGCAGGAAAAGACTTCTCTGACCTCAGCTGTAGCAATCTCTTACTCGACACATCCCCAAATGCAAGGGAATTAAAAGCAAAAATGAACTACTGGGATCTTATGAAGATAAAAAGCTACTGCACAACAAAGGAAACAACCAACAAAACTAAAAGGCAACCAACGGAATGGGAAAAGATATTTGCAAATGACATATCGGACAAAGGGCTAGTATCCAAAATCTATAAAGAGCTCACCAAACTCCACACCCGAAAAACAAATAACCCAGTGAAGAAATGGGCAGAAAACATGAATAGACACTTCTCTAAAGAAGACATTCGGATGGCCAACAGGCACATGAAAAGATGCCCAACGTGGCTCCTCATCAGGGAAATGCAAATGAAAACCACACTCAGTTATCACCTCACGCCAGTCAGAGTGGCCAAAATGAACCACTCAGGAGACTATAGATGCTGGCGAGGATGTGGAAAAACGGGAACCCTCTTGCACTGTTGGTGGGAATGCAAACTGGTGCAGCCACTCTGGAAAACAGTGTGGAGGTTCCTCAGAAAATTAAAAATAGACCTTCTCTATAACCCAGCAGTAGCACTGCTAAGAATTTACTCAAGGGATACAGGAGTACTGATGCATAGGGGCACTTTTACCCCAATGTTTATAGCAGCACTTTCAACAATAACCAAATTATGGAAAGAGCCTGAATGTCCATCATGTGTTGAATGGATAAAGAATTCGTGGTTTATATACACAGTGGAATACTACGTGGCAATGAGAAAGAATGAAATGTGGCCCTTTGTAGCAACGTGGATGGAACTGGAGAGTGTTATGCTAGGTGAAATAAGCCATACAGAGAAAGACAGATACCATATGTGTTCACTCTTATGTGGATCCTGAGAAACTTAACAGAAACCCATGAGGGAGGGGAAGAAAAAAAAGGAGGTTAGAGTGGGAGAGAGCCAAAGCATAAGACTCTGTTAAAAACTGAGAACAAACTGAGGGTTGATGGGGGGTGGGAGCGAGGGGAGGGTGGGTGATGGGTATTGAGGAGGGCACCTTTTGGGATGAGCACTGGGTGTTGTATGGAAACCAATTTGACAATAAATTTCATATATTGAAAAAAAAACTGAGAACAAACTGAGGGTTGATGGGGGGTGGGAGGGAGGGGTGGGTGGATTATGGGTACTGAAGTGGGCATCTTTTGGGATGAGCACTGAGTGTTGTATGGAAACCAATTTGACAATAAATTCCGTATATTAAATAAATAAATAAATAATAAAATAAAATAAAAATAAACAAAGTGCCTGGCAAAAAAAGAAAACGTTAAAAAAATAAATAAAATGAGTCTCTTATAGACAGAAAATAGATGGGTCTTGGTTTGTTATCCATTCTGATATCCTATGTCTTTTGATTGGAGCATTTAGTCCATTTACATTCAACGTTACTATTGACAGATATGGGTTTAGAGTCATTGTGTTATCTGTAGTTTTCATGCCTGTAGTGGTGTCTCTGGTCCTTTGTGGTCCTTGCAACATTTCATTCACAGAGTCGCCCTTAGGATCTTTTGTAGGGCTAGGTTTGTGGTGATGAATTCCTTCAGTTTTTGTTTGGGAAAACCTTTATCTCTGCTTCCATTCTGAGTGACAGGCTTGCTGGATAAAGGATTTTTGGCTGCATATTTTTCCTGTTCATCACATTGAAGATTTCGTGCCATTCCTTTCTGGTCTGCCAAGTTTCAGTAGATAGGTCTGCTACTGTCCTTATGTGTCCAACCTTTTATGTTAATGTCCATTTATCACTAGATGCTTTATAAATTCTCTCTTTATCCCTGTATGTTGCCAGTTTCACTCTGCTATGTCATGCAGTAGATTCAAATTATGTCTGAAGGGAGTTCTCTGTGCCTCCTGGATTCAGTGTCTGTTTCCTTCCCCAGATTGGGGGGAAGATGTCAGGTATGATTTGTTCAATACACCTTTGGCCTCTTTCTCTCTCTCTTCTTCTGGAACTACTATGATATGGATATTGTTCCATTTCATTGAATCACTTAGTTCTCTAATTCTCCCCTTGTGATCCAGAGTCTTTTATCTTTTTTTCTTAGCTTCCTCTTTTTCCATAATTTTATCTTCTATTTTACCCCTTTCCCCTGCCTCTTCAATTCTCACTGTGACCGCCTCTAGTTTATTTTGATCCTCATTTATAACATTTTTAATTCATCATTACTATCTTTTAGTTCTTTTATCTCTGCAGCATAGATTCTCTGCTCTCTTCTATGTTTTTTTCAAGCCCAGCAGTTAATCTTATGACTATTATTCTAAATTCGTGTTCAGTTATATTGCTTATATCTGTTTTGATCAATTCTTTAGCTGTCATTTCTTCCTGGGATTCCTTTCCAGGAGAATTCTTCCATTTTATCATTTTGGATAGTTTTCTGTCCCTTATGAGTTTTAAAGGCTTGTTATGTGCTCTGCACCTGTGAGCAATGCAATATTAAGGGGGGGGGGGGTCATACACTGTCCAAGGCCTGGCCTTTCAGGAAGTGTTTTTTGGAGAGTGTTACTTGCTCTCTGTTGTTGTGACTTTGGTTATTTTATTTCCCTACTTCTAGTGATGTTTTGGACCCTCCACCAGGTGTTCATTGAAGTAGCCCTGAGATCACACAGCTGGTAAGTGGCACAGTACTGCTCAGCTGCAAAAACTCTGTCCACAGAAGCATGACAAAATCCGTGTATAAATCTCAGCCTGCTGAGGACTCCCCAAAAAAACCACCTGAAGGAAGGAAAATCCTTCTCAGAGCCTCTTAATTACTCTTTTAAGATAGTATTGAGATTTAATCTTAATAATTAGTAGAACACCCCTTAAATAAAGCTTCAAGAAGACTAAACCATATATTGTTTCGCCATGCATATGTAAATTATAACAGCACAAATAAAAGAAAGGAATCATAAACATGTACTTCATGAAATTATTACCTGGGGGCTGTGGACAGAAATGGAGTGAATAGGAACAAAGAGGGAGCTGGGAGTTGTTACAGATCTTCTTTTCTTTGGATGACTGTTCAGTGTGTAGGTGGTCATTGTAATACACAATAAAGTAAAAAAAAATTAAAAAAGAGAAATATATCAGTTCTTTTCAGATTGTTGCTGTGTATATTCTATGACTACACATGTAGTCAGTCATGAATCTCTTTGTCCTGACATATTTTGGGGACATCAGAGAAATACACTCTGCCTGACATAGAGAGACAATCAATACAATGATGGGAGAAAGACTGAGAAATCATTCAGGGAGGAAGTAGGGTACAAGAGAGACCGAAATTCCAGGTAGAAACAACTTCAGGACAAAGATGTAGGCTCACACATGAACTTGACAAGGTATAGATGCAGATGAACACACACAGACAGCCAATTACAGTACTAATTACTCAGTAGTAAGGTAAGAAATACCTCTGAGACAGGTATCCTGGCAGTGATGGGGCTTTTTGTAGTGGGGGACAGAAAGCTTATACTCAGGGAGTGGCTGCTCTCCAGGGCTGGGCTGCCTTCCAGCAGTGTGTGAGAATCACTCTGGGGCTGGTGCCCTCTTTGGTTGGCTCTGGTCTGCTGGTCTGCAGCACACAGTGAGCTGGGGCCTGATGCCCCAGTATGCACACTTCAGGGTCCAGAGTCAGACTTGCTACTCCTAAGTCAATGTTAGAAAATCCAGAGGTATGATTTATGAGGATATTGTTACATTCCCTCTGTTCTGAAAGGGGAAATATATTGTAGAACAATGGCTTAGAATATAGCCTCTCTCCTGGTCCCACTCAGGGGAACAGAAGTCCAGTCAAGGTAATATACGATGTTCATATTCTTGTAGAATGGAAATCTCCCCTGCCCTGGCTCAGTTCCTCCTCCAACTGAGTGAAACACCTGCAGCAAAGAGAGAAAGAGTCAGTTTATCTCCTCTTTCTTCTCCCGCTGCCCCCATTACACGAAGAGCATGGTTTAGGGAAACTAAAGGGTAGGAAGGGATTCACTCAAGTAGGACATTTACAATCCAGTTGATGGCCAGGTGTGGTCAGTGTCCCTCAGGTAGGAAAGCTCATGGAGGAAACATGTTGATGTCCCCATCGGGTACTCATGGCAGGCTTAGTCCAGACTTTCCAGGCTCCTACCTCCTCTGTGGTGTCAGGCACAGGAGGGCAGCCCCACCTCATTCTCCTCAGATCATCCTACCTAGGAAGGCCATGCGCAACCCTAAATGTTGGCCATATCCTTTGCAACAGGCTCACTAAAAAGATCCCTACCTGCTCTCTCATCAACCTGTCAGCTGTCTTTTTCTGACTTTTGAAGGTAATCAAGGATGGAAGTGACAAATTTGTCATCTCTTAGACAAAGAGAGATTTCATAGCTTGTTATGGCCATTTGCAATCTTGCTGGAAATTTCACAAAATAGATCTTCCTTACCACTCTGTTGCAGTCACGCAGCCCCCTTCCTGGGGCTTCTCTCCTGAATGATAATCACCCTGGGTTGCTTTTATCTCTGCTGTCCCCTGAGAATGAGTGCATGACAGTCACTAAGAAGTTATGCAACTTTGTCACTCCATCAGTAGTAAGCATACTGTGACACAGACCCTCACCTTATGGGGGCAGTTACCTTGATACCAGCTGATGTCACAGCTATTATCAGGAAGAGAGCTCCATAGTTCATGCAATATACACTCCCATCTCTGTGAGTGGAAGTGAGTGAGCCCCTGAGCTGAGCATGTTGGGCAACCCTAACAAGCAAATCTGCAGGCAATGTCTGTACCCATCTGAGGGGCCAGACTCACAGAGACTGAATGTGGACTTCTGATTGGCCTGGCCACTGACATCAAAGGAAGCATAGCAGGTAGGAATCAGCAGAGTTGGTCTCAGAGCACCCTCCCCCTCCCCTG
This sequence comes from Acinonyx jubatus, assembly GCF_027475565.1. Lineage (NCBI taxonomy): Eukaryota > Metazoa > Chordata > Mammalia > Carnivora > Felidae > Acinonyx > Acinonyx jubatus. Next base: position 88,470,759 of record NC_069380.1, on the reverse strand, counting down.
GACCTCTGTGCTGAAGGTGCTTAAATAACCCTGCTTCAGTAATATTCTGCACAGCCCCCACCAGCAAGCATGAAGAAAGGGAAACACACCCTTTTTGAGAACTGGAGTGATTTCCAGGGGTAGAAACTGAAAGTGGCCCTCTCTAATTTCCCTCCTTCTGTGGTTGGGGCACTGCCACCAGTTTTATTCAGAAGTCAGGGAGCACTGAGCTGGAAAGACACTGGTGCAGAACACTCTGCAGGACTACACTGTCCTTCCAGCTCCTCTTCCCTTTTTCTTGACACTCCTCCTAGGGCAACCCCTACCCAACACAACTCCCTTCCTTCCTTCTGGAGCAACTTGGGCCTGTAACTATTTTTGGATGGCCCCAGAGGGAAGTATTTCTGTCCGAGGGCTGGACCTTTCTCCAGGGAAAGGTAACTTGCCAGAAGGACCACTGACAATTGCCTGCTCACAGTCACCCTCTGCTTCCTGGAGCACGTAAGTGATGGGGCTCCCATAACCCAACTTGTTTAATAACCCTGCTAGTGAGAAGACATGAAAAGTGGAGTCTGACACGAATGTAGGAGAGCTTGGCGACTGGCTTCTCCAATTCAGTTGAGTCCTCACAGCAGGGCCTCTTGCTTACATTCTTCAGGTACAAAACTCAGCATTGAAATTCTTAGTCTGCTCCAAACCCATTCAACCCTTTAGTGTGGAAGCAATGTGACAATCATCTCCATGTTCATAGCATTGGATGTCTTATGGGGACCAGGTTTGGGAAAGGAGAGCAGGATTTGACATTCATATTCTCTTAGAGTCTAAGCGGGATGTAAGACAATGGCAACTTCTGATGTACGCTGAATGGGAGGAGTCAATCTAGAACACTGGCTGGACCGTCTGTGGAGTAGAGACTAGGGGTAGAGTTCCGGGGACAAGGTGTCTAATAGATCTTAAATAATGAGTAAAAATGCAAATGTGTATCTGCATTGGAGAAACTTTCCTACTGCTGGACACCAGCTCCATCCTTTACATATGATGTTAATAATGTGGGCTTTTCAAATACTGACTCCTGAAACCATGTCCTTTTGAGCTTCATGCTCATTAATGATGCAGATGTTTATTATAATTTCCTAGAGTAAATCAATATGTTGATTTTTTCCTCACCCATTCCCTATGATGATAAAATGGTGGGAAATGTGGGGATTTTTACATTGGGCTCAAGCTCACAAAAGTCCTTGGTGCCTCAGATTTCTAGTCTGTTCCAAGACCAATCCTGGTTTCATGGCTCAAGATAATTGGGCATGGAATGACCTATATTGGATCATGCATGGGAAATTCACTAGTGAGTGTTTTTCATTGTGCTTCCTAGGTCATGAAACCCATTTGATGCATTCTAACAAGAGTTCAAAAAAATTACCTACTGAATATAATACAGTAGATCAAAATGGAGGATAGGCAAATTGTTGGCGAAATCTTTCTTCAGGTGTATACATGTGTATGTAAACATGTGTGTTGAGTGTGTATTTAGTTACTATGTGGAATGCATCTCTTACTGTTGGTCTCATTCAAGTCTTTGAAAGATCTGCTTGCTTACAGGGTCTGGTTCTCCCTATAAGCACAAGTGACCTCTCTACTTGAATCTGTTTCCTGAGCTCCTTCCATAAAGACCTATGTTTCTTTACTCAGAAAGACTCTCAGCCCCTCTTCAGAGAGGGTAGACAAGAAGTTTAATATGGGTATGATCTGCAAGAAGGGAGCTTAGAGGGTCACCAGCATCCCATGCTAATCTCTCATAGCCTCTCATCAACTTCTGGGTCTGGATTCTGAGCCTCAATGTCCTACAGACTCACACACACCAACACTTGCACACTGACCACTCCTGAAAGACCCTGCAACCTCTCATAGAGTTACCCTTGTCCCACCCTGGCCTAGCAGAGACACATGGTCACACTACTGCCTTAAAGGACCTTGAGTTGGTCCCATGCAGAGGCACCAGGTGCAGGGCAGGTAAAAGATGAATAGGTAGTGGGAGAAAGAGAACTGTGGCTGGAGCTTCAGAGCCTCAGTCACCCCATCCAATAGGGCCCAGCACAGATGCTAAGGTGAGTAGACATGGGCAAAGTCTATGGTTGGGTATGATATGGTCACAGAAATTGTCTGGAAAAGCATAGTTTTGTTCTCACCTGCCACACACTCTGGGCAGGGGTTTATACTTTGCCCCAGCCACTACTTGCTTCCCAAAAGGATGTAGATGAGCCAGATTTAGAATTTCATGTGACAAATTTAGGAAGGAAAGTTAATTTATCTGTCAACCACTAAGAAGGGTATACAATGGCATATTGTGCTCCATTCATTTAACAGAAACGTTTCTCCTACCTGCTGGGCACTAAAGGCATCAGACAAAGACTCCTGTGAATTATTTATTGTAAGCGCCAAGACCTGCACGTGTATTTTTATGATACTAGTCATCTAACAATGGATGAAACAATACTTTCTGGGGCATTAACCTTTTGAAGAGATAGTGTTTTTTCTTCAACTTATCTAGCAGAGAAGTCAAGGTGAGATGGGTACATGTGGAGGTTATGGTGGGATTTAGACAAATCAGGAAAAGGATTCAAGGGCTCCAGCCCAGTTCCTGTGTTCTGGCTGGACTGGGTCCTACAGAATCGCTGATAAGGACATCAAGCCTCCCTCATCCCATACTAGAGGCAAACTTATAGGCAAGCAGAATACTTTGCATGCCTAGAGTCAGAGGAAATCCCTTTGTACAACCAAGTCAGTGAGTCTGGAACTCACCCAAGAGATTGTCTCCCTGGAGCCAGGATGGGAGTTGAGTCTTCTATGAACCTCTACATCCCCCATAAACAAGACCAGATCTATTGCTTGGAATGGTCAAGAAAGGTCTTAGAGAAGGCTTTGGTTGCAAGGTCAAGGGAGGGCTATTCTTATGTATTCTTATTACAGAATGTTCCCTCAAACTGACTCAGGCCAAGGCTCTGTCTTTCTGGCTTCTAGCCAACTTTGTCCATGTGTGCTCTGGCTCACTACCATGTCGTTTACCCCTCAACAAGCTCAGGGAACCTCTGTTTCCTGCAGAAAGAGGTACCTTCCTAGCTGACCTATTGCATCTCAAGTTTCTCACAGGGACCCCTGGTGGGGGACCTTGAAGACTTTTTGAGTACAAACCTCATGAGATCCTGGTCCCCAAGCATATGGGATGGTGATTGTATCATATTTCAATCAGTTTCCCTCCCTCTGACGTCCCAACATCTCCCAGTCATTTCATTAGGTATCTCTATCTCTCCATGGGGGTCAAATTCCCTGCAACATCTTCTGAGAAGTGGAGATTTTCCCTCAAACTTGCAAATCAGTGAGTTTTCTTTAATGTGAAGTGAGTATGGGAGGTGAGGTAAGATAGTGATTTCCATCCTCTCTCCAAATTGGGAAGAATGAATCCAGGGAGGAACAAATGGCAGTTGATAGCAATAAGTGGACCCACGTCCCCTGAAGGAGCATCTAAGCATCCAGCACAGTGGATTAAGGATTATTAAAGCCCACCAGCCAGCACAGTGTGTGTAGCCCTCAGGAGGAGAGTCTACTAGGTAATACTAGTAATACCTAGTTACCAATTATTACCACTAGTAATAATTAGTCCAGTAGCTAATGCCAACCAATTTTTTTCCCAATCTTGCCTTATAAAATGTTTGCAATCTTACCACACCGCTCAGCTTACAAAAGTTCACAGAATTTAAATATTTATAATAATGATCACAAGTGACAAATATGAACAAATATAAGTGCTGACTTTAAAATATCTGTAGGAGGGGTGCCTGGATGGCTCAGTCAGTTAAATGTCTGACTTCAACTCAGGTCATGCCCTCACAGCTCATGAGTTCAAGCTCTGCATAGGGCTTTCTACTGTCAGCAGAGAGCCTACTTTGGATCCTCTGTCCCTCTCTCTCTACACCACCCCAACTCTCTCTGTCTCTCAAAAATGAATAAACAAATATATATGAACTTGGAAAGTTCTGTAACTTAGATGTTGAAGTGAATGAGGGACAGGGATTCCTTAGGTATACAGTGGTGAAAGATACGTAAAATGCCTTGAGAAGAAAGAAAATGCATTTTTCAATGCTGTTAAAAATAAATTATTCTTGACTCTGGAGACATATGCAGTGAGGATGTATGGGTCCTCAGGATTGAAGGAGATGGAGAGTTGGTAAAAGCTTGCTCCTGCCCTACAGTCATCCCTAGCAGGACATTCTATTCATTCAGTTAGGGCTGAGGAGTACCTACACCTCATAGCTCCTGACTGAGCAACCCTCATGATGCTGTGCGACTCAAGTGCACTGACGTGTATAACCTGCTTTGGTGCTGACTACTGGCACCACAGTTGCAGAACATTCCTCAACCATCCCCTCTCAGCCTCTAAAATGTGCACATCTCCTGAATGAGCACCTCTGCTGCTTTCTTTTTTAATAACTTTATTGGGATATAATTTAAACCTTCTACAACTCGCTCCTTTAAAGTTTTCAGTAGCTTTTATATATTCAGAAAGTTGTACACACATCATAATCAAATTTAGAACATTTTTATTATCCAAAAGATATCCTGTACCTCTTGACTGCCACCTCTTCCCTCATACCATTTGCCCTTCAGATGTAGGAAATCCCCAACATACTTTCTGTGTCTACAGATTTGTCTCTTCTGGACATTTCATATGAATATAATCACACAATACATGGTTCAGTGGGCTGTCCTCTTTCACTAAGCATAATGTTTTGGGGTTCACCCACGTTGTGACAGATGTCAGTACTGTATTTCTTTTTCTTGCCCAATATTGATCTCTTGTATGGATAGAGTACTTCTGTTTATCTGTTGAACAGTTGGTGAACAACTGTGTTAAATCCACCTGAGGGCTATTATAAATAATGCTGCTATGAACATTTACATGCAGGTTTTATGTAAATGTATGTTTGCATCCCTCTTAGGTATATATCTAGAGTGTGATTGCTGGGTCATTTGGTGATTCTGTTTAAATTATCAGTTTTATTGAAAATAATTGACATACATCACTGTATGAGTTTAAAGCATACAGCATTTGATGTGATTTACGTATGTTATGAAATGATTACCATAATAGGTTCAGCTAATACCCATCATCTCATAAAAATACCATAAAAAGAAAATAAATAAGAGAAAAGAGAAAAACTTCTTCTCCTGAGAACTCTTAGGATTTATTCCCTTAACAACTTTCCTATAAATCATACATCAGTGTTATCTACAGTCAGCAGGTTGTGCATTACATCCCTAGTACTTACTTATAACTGAAGTCTTGTACCTTTTGACCACATCCTCCAACTGCCCCTCCCCTTACCGTCTGCCTCCACCACCCTTCCACAAGTCTGTTCTCTTTTTCTATAAATTTATTTCATTTCACTTTTAGATTCCACACACACTTAAGTCATGCAGTATTTAAGTGTGTGTCCGATTTAAATTCACTTAGCATGATGCTTTCGATGTCCATCCATGTTGTCACAAATTGTAGGATTCCCTCATTTTCTATGGTTGAATAGTATGTTTAAATTTTTGACAAACTATCAAACATCTTTGCAAAAACTTGCCGTTTCTAATCTAAATGCCTTTGCAGTGAGTTTGGTGTGGATATGAAGCCCTCAGTTTGGGATACCAAATCTGATGATTCCTCTGCCACCCTCTGCACCTAGCCCTTCTAACTCCCCTGCTCTTCCTATTTCTGCAGGTTACTCCTCTACTCAGCGACATGACACAGCCCGCCCCATCCCTTCATACCTTATTATCTGTATCCTTCACCTCTGCTATGCTGTACCATATGGGCTGGAATGACTTATCTAAAGTGGGTACCATGCACATTGAAAAGGTTTGGGGAGGAGAAAATTTGCTGAAGATGGCCCCTGTGGTCAAGGGGTCTCTGAATACAGCATCCAGTGCCCCAGTGAGCATTCCTGAGAGTAAGGACACTGGCAAAGGCACATCCTCCTTCATCAATGCACCATGTGAAATTGGGCATGAGGAGGAAGACTTCCATGGAGGGTGGTGAGGACCACCCATATTCCCACTTGCTATTCTTTCTCCCACATCCCCAGTGTGGTGTTATGGGAACCTTCCTGTCACAGAGGCTGCCACCCAAAACCTGGAGAACTATCTAGAGATGCAGATTAGTCAGTATGACCTCTTCAACATCATTGCATCTGAACAGTTTAGCATGAATCTCATAAAGTTTGCCAAAACCAGTCAATGCCTGGGAAAGAGGCTCTATATATCTGGACCAGCCTGAACCTTCCATACACCTGTGAGAAGGTCACTAATGGCAAAACAACCACGTCGCAGGAGGAAAGAGCCTCCAAGTCTTTCAGAACATCCTTGGCATCTAGAATGCAGATGATCTGGGTGTGTCTGAATGCCTACCACTGGCTCTTTGGTGTGAATGATGATTCTTTCCAGCAGGTGGTCTAGAGTATGGGGAAATCCACAGGGGAGTACAAGGCCGTTATAAGTCTCAAGGTCTGCACATTGTCCTCACCAGGGACTGGGAATTTTTTTTTGCATGAATTATAATATAGTGTCTTACCTATATTCAATTCTTAGCTACATCCCACTCTTAAGTTACACTATTATCAACTACTTAAGAGAGTGGAAACACAGATGCTTCCTTGAAATAGTTGCCAAGGACACCAAGACCATCCTGAAGAAAATCCTTACAGACTTCATCATCTGAAGAGTTGACCTCTGAGCAGACTCCTTCTGGAGGAAAGTCAGGACATCTCGGACCCATTCTCTTCACTTCTCACCTCTCACTCCCTGGACTCACAGAGGCACACTTGAAGGCAAAGGGACAACATCCTTCGAGATATTCCCTTTGGGAAAATATGATGGAGAATGTGTGTTTAGCTGTTCCTTTAAAATAATTGTGTGGAGGTGTCAGGATTCCAAGGATAGTCTGGTGTCCTGCAAAGCTCTGCCCTTATGTCTCTCCTTTAGCCTTAGCCAGATAGATGATAGATGATAGATAGATAGATACATAGATACATAGATACATAGATACCAGAGATGGACACTAAGGCCATTGTTACTAGGATTGGAAAAGTTTTGAATGTATAAGCAAACCTGACTATTGTAAATAACACTGACATCCCCCCTTCTGAAAGGTCATGATCTTAACATGCACATGCTTATTGTGGACATGTTATAGGGAGTAGTACGTGTTATGTTTGCTATAGAAGTTTGAAACCTCATTCTCTACCACAAGAAGTAATACAACATGTCTCTTGCCACTGAGGGAATCATTCATCCCTCACAAGAGCAATCATCTTTCCCTGCATCATTCCCCAACAATCCTACTTACCTTACGCTGTTTACCTGAGAAAATATCACCCAGTACAGAGTTCAATATGAATTTGGTGAACATATCTGAACTGAACCAATGTGTAAAATTTTGGCGACCAAATATGTGTAGCTTAAAACAGAAGATACTTAAAAGTAATCTGGGAGAAAAGTAAGAAAGGGATGAAAGAGTGGCATAGTGTAATATTATTGTAATAATATATCATACCATTCCATTATCCCTCTGATGAGTAACCATGACATTGACTCTGCTTAGTAACCATGACATGAATAAGGAAAATCTTTTCTCGTTGAAGGTGCCCTATGCAACATCTCTCATTCCTATTTTCATTTGAACTAGTTGCTTTCCTAGCCTGGAGCACAGGACTCACTAACATCCTTCCATTACCTTGGTGGTGCTGATACTGCTTTGATTCCCCATTCATTTACAATGAGTCCATTCTGAAACAAATTGAAAAAAAAATTTTCTTTTAGTGATAAACTTTCAGTCTTTGCATTTCCAACTAATGCCTTTTTGGGGGATAATTTTCAATAAATAGCTTAAGTGAGTATAGGATTGTGGATATAACATTATACCTTCTGAGAACTGTGAAGGTATATTTCCTTCAGGCAGACCATGTTCTCAGTAAAAATCCCAGGGCTAAGTCCATTCTCATTCCTTGCATGGTAACCTGTTTGTCTCCAAAGGAAATTGTAGAAACTCTTCATCCTTGGGGTTCAGAAGTGTCACCCAGAACTAGTGACCTGCAGCACGACTCAGCTTTCAGAAGGCTCCTTATATGACAGCTGATATGAAAATACATGGAGGAAATTGAAATGCATATTACTAAGTAAAGGAAACCAATCAGGAAAGACTGTATACTGCATGATTCCAACTGTGCAACATTCTAAAAAAAGGCAAAACTATAGAGACAAGAAAAATATCAGTAGTTCTCAAAGTTTGGGGGGAGGGGCGGATGAATAAGTGTAGCAGAGAGGCCTTTGAGAGCAGTGAAACTACTCTGTGATACTATAACGGTGGATAAGTAAAGGATAAATTATGCATTAAAAACCCATAAACTATACAACACCAAGAGTGAACCCCAAGTATGGATTTGGAGGGATAAAGATGGGCAAGTCTGAGTTCATTAATTGTATGATGGTGTGAATTGTGGATAGTGGGGAGACTGTATTTGTATGAGCACAGGAGGTACATGGGAAACCTCTGTACCTGTGTTCAATTTTGCTGTGAACTTAAAACTGCTCTAAAATATAGTATATTGAAAAAGAAAATGGATGCTAACAATGTTCATCAGCTTTGGCATTTTCCTTTTCTATTTTTTTCTAAGTGTAATATGTGTTCAGCAGCTAGCTAAAATAGTATATATATGATATTACATGCATATATATACACAGTATAAACAAAGATATAGAAATAAATACCTGGGAATTCAACTCCCAAATTAGGAACTAGAATGTTTTTTATATCATTAAATATTCCCACATGCTTTACCCCATAACCTGTCTCTCTCCACATCTCTTCTCAGAAGTACAGCTCCTTCGAATTTTATGTTTAACATTTTTTTTCTTTCTTTGGTATTTGCCACAAATATGTGTTTCCTCAGACAATATATTATTTACTTTTGCTTGTTTGGGTGCTTTAGAAAAATAGAATTGCTTTGTATGCCATCTTCAGTAAGTTGTTTTTCATTTACAATTGTTTCTTTTTTTAATTTTTTTCAATATATGAAGTTTATTGTCAAATTGGTTTCCATACAACACCCAGTGCTCATCCCAAAAGGTGCCCTCCTCAATACTCATCACTCACCCTCCCCTCCCTCCCACCCCCATCAACCCTCAGTTTGTTCTCAGTTTTTAAGAGTCTCTTATGCTTTGGCTCTCTTCCACTCTAACCTCTTTTTTTTTCTTCCCCTCCCCCATGGGTTTCTGTTAAGTTTCTCAGGATCCACATAAGAGTGAAATCATATGGTATCTGTCTTTCTCTGTATGGCTTATTTCACTTAGCATCACACTCTCCAGTTCCATCCATGTTGCTACAAAGGGCCATATTTCATTCTTTCTCATTGCCATGTAGTACTCCCTTTTGTATATAAACCACAATTTCTTTATCCATTCATCAGTTGATGGACATTTAGGCTCTTTCCACAATTTGGCTATTGTTGAGAGTGCTGCTATAAACATTGGGGTACAAATGCCCCTGTGCATCAGTATTCCTGTATCCCTTGGGTAACCCTCTTGCACTGTTGGTGGGAATGCAAATTAGTGCAGCCACTCGGGAAAACAGCGTGGAGGTTCCTCAAAAAATTAAAAATAGACCTACCCTATGACCCAGCAATAGCATTTACAATTGTTTCTATCACATGTGTTTTCCACATTGTGAAGATATCACATATCATATACCTATTTCGTGTAAATGGAATTTGGGGACTGGGGTTCTTTAAAATATTCTGTCTCTCTCTCTTCAACACAGTTCTTCTATAAACATCTTGCACATGCTTCTGATACACCTGTGTACAACCTTCTCTGGAAATACATGTGGAATCTTGGGTCGTAACATATGGATTTTTACACATTGCACCAAAGGAAGAGAATGCATTGCTTACCAAACAGCCTCAAATTTTCCATCATTCATATATTTTCTGTATTTCTATTACTGTTGGACACTTGAGAAAGATCTGCCCACCCTTATACTTCAAATGTAGAGTACACTTGTAACTTGGTGCCTGTGACCACCCATTTCTGTCTTGAGGAGGTTACATGGTGTGAGAACACATTTGCATCTGAAGCACCTTCCTGTATCATGCCCTTTAAGCTCTGCAGGGTCTGCTACCTCATCCTCCAGGGTCTGTCTGAATGGATTTTAGCAAGGGTGTGGGGATTCTCAGACACACCCATACCATTCTCTAGTCCAACTCTAACACTGCATTAGTAGTACTGCCACTAAAAACTGTTTTACACTTAGGGCTTGTTCTGACTGAAGTATATACCCCCAAGTTCCTATGTTGAAGTCCTAACCCCCATTGTGACTGTATTTGTAGGAGGTTCTTTAAGTAATGAAGGTTACCTGAGGCCAAATGGGTGGGGCCCTGATTCAATAGGACTGGTGTCCTTAGAAGAAGGGGAAGAGACACAAGGTATGCACACACTCAGAAAAAGGCCATGTGAGGAAGGTGACCATCTGCAAGCCAAGGAGAGAGGATTCAAGGGAAACAAACCCTCCTGGAACCTTTATCTTTGACCTCCAGCCTCCAGAAGAGTGAGAAAATAAATTTCTGTTGTTTAAGCCCTGCCCCCCCACCCCCCCCCCCCCACCGACCATGGTATTTTGTTATGGCAACCTTAGCAAACCAACCTCCTGAAACTTAGGAAGGAACATTTTCCAGAATACATCCTGATTCCCAATAGGCTTTTATTCTAATTCAGTGCTTCAGCTTCTCTCAATTTCAGTGGAAATGTGCTTTTAGTCAAATTTGAAAAGGGCTCGAAAGGACTAACTCCCTATTCCTTTGTCACTGAAGTCTTGAAAATTCTCCTTCTCTTACTTCTAGCACCATGGCCAGCCCTGGGGAGCTCACTGGGTGCATTGGCCAAGAGGCATCTGCCTGACCTTCACCCGCCCTCCCACAGAGGGTCTACCATCATTCCTGCACCATCACAACACAGATTGGGCTCCAGTGTGTAACAGAGCCAGAGTGGTCCCCTGATACCCTGCGTGTGCTATGAGTACTGAGGCCACAGGGCTGGGTTCATGTGAATGCATGGGAACATGGTGAATGAAGACTTCCCTGACAATGGGTCTTTTCACTGGACTTGACCAGAGAGACATTTTGTGATTCATGCATCTTAAAAGACAATTTCTGCCTTTTGATTTCTGCCAACTTGAATGCATCAAAAATTTGACTACTTAAAAGACATAACATCACATCATAGTGAACGCCATTTTCAAATTTAAACACACATTAAACAGTCAATAATAGGAAAATGAGTGTGCCACCTGAGAAGGAATTTAAATGTCTCAAAAAAAAACGATAAAAGCAAATGTTGGCACTATGTTTGTATTATCATCAATTGAAGACTAAGAAATTCAGGCTGTCTGGTTGCAAGATGAGTGTCCTGGCTTGTGGAGTAGAAATGTTTCCTATTCTCACCAAGGTTTGGGTGGAACTTCTTATAAGACCACCACATTTGCCTTCATTTCATATCCCAGCATCTGACTGTTATCTTTAGCACCTCCATTTTAGGGGCAATGGAAATATTTCCTGCCTTCAGTATTTTCAAAAGCCAGTAGGAAGAAGCAAACAATAGAAACATAGGCCAAATATTTAGAATGAGATTACCCCAAAAAAATTGTGCCGTGCAGGGGAGGTCTCTTGGGTAAAGATGGTCCCAGGACAAATTGAAGGTGCAATGTAGGGAATATGGTAAATGAGATTGTAGTGGTGGTGTATGGTGAAAGAAAGTAGCTACAGTTGTGGTGAGCACAGCATAATGTATCGAGTGGCTGGCTCTTTATATGGTACACCTGAAACTAATGTAACATTGTGTGTCAACTATAATTCAATGACAAATGAAAAACAAAATTATCCCATGACTTTAATTAGGTCACAGCAATGGAACGACTTCTGCCCACTCCTCAGAAGGCACGAAGTGGGTTTTCATATGCTTTTCTCAGTGCTCACCCACTCTTTCCTCCTTCCACGGAAGATGTTTGAAGGGCAACAGCCATTGGTTCTCAATCTTTATTGGGAGAATCTTTGAATCAAAGGCCTTGAGTTCATGAGACTTAATATCTCTCTTCTTTCTCCTTCACCCAGACCAAGGGGAGGCAAACCTTGAACTCAAGAAGACCTTCCCAATTCTAGACTGGGAGGCAGTAGATAGCAATTTCTTCTTAATTCTCACATGAACTTATCATCTACAACTGGGTCAGTATCTGCAATTACTTCAATACCTAGAAGACAGCATAGGTAGTAATATCTCTGACTTATGTCATAGCAAAATTATTTTAGTTAGGTGTCCTGAGGCAAGGGAAACTAAAGCAAAAATAAACTATTGGAACTACATCAAAATAAAAACTTCTACCAACAAAGGAAACAATCTGCAAAACTAAAGGCAGCACACTGAATGGGAGAAGTATTTGCAAATGAGATATCCAGTAAAGGATTAGTATCCAAAATACATAAAGAACAGATATGATTCAAAACCCAAAAAGAAACAATCCAATTACAACATGGGGAGAAGATAGAAACAAACATTTCTTCTAAGAAAACGTCCAGATGGTCAACATACACATGAAAAGAGGCTTAACAAAACTCATAATCAGGGAAGTAGAAACCAAAACTGCAATGAGATATAACCTCACAGAGAATGTGGAGAAAAAGAACCTTCTTACACTGTTGGGAATGCAAACTGGTGCAGCCATCCTGGACACAGTATGGAGGTTCCTCAAAAACTAAAAATAGAACTACCCAGCAATTTCACTATTAGGTATTTATACAAAGGATACAAGAATACAGATTCAAAGGTGTACATGCACCCCAATGTGTATAGCAGCATTACCAACAGTAGTCAAATTATGGAAAGAACTGAAATGTCCATTGACTTTTGGGGGAGTCTATTGGGTTTTCCATGTATAATATCATGTCCTCTGCAAAAAGTGAAATCTTGACTTCATCATTGCCAGTTTTGATGCCTTTGATTTCCTTTTGTTGTCTGCTGATGCTAGGACATCCAACACTATGTTAAACAATAACGGTGAGAGTGGACATCACTGTCGTGTTCCTGATCTCATGGGGAAAGCTCTCAGTTTTTCCCCATGGAGGATGATATTAGCTGTGGGTTTTTCATAAATATATTTCATGATGTTTAAGTATGTTCCTTCTATCCTGACTTTCTTGAGGCTTTTTATTAAGTAGGATGCTGAATTTTGTCAAATACATTTTCTGCAGTGATTCACAGGATCATATGGTTCTGTTCTTTTCTTTTCTTAAAGTGATGTATCACGTTGATTGATTTGTGAATGTTGAACCAGCCCTGCATCCCAGGAATGAATCCCATTTGATCATGGTGAATAATTCGTTTTATAAGCTATTGAATTCGATTTTCTAGTATCTTATTGAGAATTTTTACATCTATATTCATCAGGGATATTGGCCTGTAGTTCTCTTTTTTTACTGGGTCTCTCTCTGGTTTAGGAATCAAAGTAATACTGCCTTCATAGAAAGAGTCTGGAAGTTTTCCTTCCCTTTCTATTTTTTGGAACAGCTTGAGAAGGATAGGTATTATTTCTGCTTTAAATGTCTGGTAGAACTCCCCTGGGAAGCCATCTGTCCTGGACTCTTATTTGTTGGGAGATTTTTGATAACTGATTCAATGTCTTCGCTGATTATGGGTTGTTCAAGCTTTCTATTTCTTCCTGTTTGAGTTTTGGAAGGATGTGGGTGCTTAGGAAATTGTCCATTTCTTCCAGGTTGTCCAGTTTGTTGGCATATAATTTTTCATAGTATTCCCTGATGACTGGTTGTATTTCTGAGGGATTGGTTGTAATAATTCCATTTTAATTCATGATTATATCTAATTGGGTCATCTCGTTTTCTTTTTGAGAAGCCTGGTTAGAGGTTTATCAATTTAGAGGTTTATTTATTTTTTCAAAAAAAAAAAAAACCAACTCTTGGTTTTATTGATCTGCTTTACTTTTTTTTTTTTTTTTGCATTCTATACTGTTTATTCTGCTCTGATCTTTATTATTTCTCTGGGTTTGGTGTGTCTTTGCTGTTCTGCTTTTAGTTCCTTTAGGCGTGATATTAAATTTTGTATTTGGGAATTTTCTTGTTTCTTGAGATAGGCCTGGATTGCAATGTATTTTCCTCTCAGGACTGCCTTCACTGCATCCAAAAGCATTTGGATTATTGTATTTTCATTTTCATTTGTTTCCATATTTTTTTTTATTTGTTCTCTAATTGCATAGTTGACCCATTCATTCTTTAGTAGGATGTTCTTTAACCTTCATGTTGTTGGAGGTTTTCCAGACTTTTTCCTGTGGTTGATCCAAGTTTCATAGCATTTTGATCTGAAAGTGTACATGGTGTGATCTCAACTCTTTTGTACTTATGAAGGGCTGTTTTGTGACCCAATATGTGATCTATCTTGGAGAATGTTCCATGTGCATTCGAGAAGAAAGTATATTCTGTTGCTTTGGGATGCAGAGTTCTAAATACACCTCTCAAGTCCATCTTGTCCAATGTATCATTCAGGGGCCTTGTTTTTTTATTGATTCTCTGTCTGGATAATCTGTCCATTGCTGTCAGTGGAGTATTAAAGTCCCTTGCAATTAACACATTCTTATCAATAAGGTTGCTTATGTTTGTGATTAATTGTTTTATATATTTGGGTGCTACCAAATTTGGTGCATAGACATTTATAATTGTTAGCTCTTCCTGTTGGATAGGCCCTGTAATTATTGTATAATGGCCTTCTTCATCTCTTGTTACGACCTTTAATTTAAAGTCTGGTTTGTCTGATATAAGTATGGCTACTCCAGCTTTCTTTTGACTTCCAATAGCATGATAGATAGTTCTCCATCCCCTCACTTTCAATGTGAAGGTATCCTCAGGTCTAAAGTGAGTCTCTGGTAGACAGAAAATAGATGGGTCTTGTTTTTTAATCCATTATGATACCCTATGTCTTTTGATTGGAGCATTTAGTCCATTTACATTCATTGTTAGTATTGAAAGATATGGGTTTAGAGTCATTGTGTTATCTGTATGTTTCATGCTTGTAGTGATGTCTCTGGTCCTTTGTGGTCCTTGGAACATTTCGCTCACAGAGTCCCCCTTAGGATCTCTTGTAGGGCTGGTTTAGTGGTGATGAATTCCTTCACTTTTTGTTTGTTTGGGAAGACCTTTATCTCTCCTTCTATTCTGAATGACAGGCTTGCTGGATAAAGGATTGTTGGCTGCATATTTTTCTGTTCATCACATTGAAGATTTCCTGCCATTTCTTTCTGGCCTGCCAAGTTTCAGTAGATAGGTCTGTCACTAGTCTTATCAGTCTCCCTTTATATGTTAGAGCATGTTTATCCCTAGCTGCTTTCAGAACTTTCTCTTTATCCTTGTATTTTGCCAGTTGCACTATGATATGTCATGCAGAAGATCGATTCCAGTTACTTCTGAAGGGAGTTCTCTGTGCCCCTTGGATTTCATTGCCTGTTTCTGTCCCCAGATAGGGGAAGTTCTCAGCTATGATTTGCTCAAGTACACCTTAAGCCCTTTTATCTCTCTCTTCTTCTTCTGGGATTCCTATGATATGGATATTGTTCCATTTGTTTGAGTCACTGAGTTCTCTAAGTCTCCCCTTGTAGTCTGGATTTTTTTATCTCTCTTTTTCTCAGCTTCCTCTTTTTCCATAATTTTATCTGCTAATTCACCTATTCTCCTCTCTGCCTCTTCAATCTGCTCTGTGGCCACCTCCATTTTATTTTGCACCTCATTTATAGCATTTTTAATTCATCATGACTATTTTTTAGTCCCTTGATCTCTGTAGCAATAGATTCTCTGTTGTCCTCTATGTTTTTTCAAGCCCAGCGATTAATTTTATGACTAGTATTCTAAATTTTTGTTCCATTATATTGCTTAAATCATTTTTGATCAATTCGTTAGCTGTCACTACTTCCTGGAGTTTCTTTTGAGGAGAATTATTCTGTTTTTTCATTTTGGAAAGTCCCTAGGGTGGTGCCGAACTGCAGGGCACTTCCCCTATGCTGTCTTGAGTAACTTGTGTTGGTGGGCAGGGCCACAGTCAGACTTGATATCTGTCCCCAGCCCATGGCTGGGGCCACAGACTGGTGTGTACCTTATCTTCCACTCTCCCAGGGGCAGGACTCACCGTGGAGTGGTGTGACCCCTGTCTGGGCTACTTGCACACTGCCAGACTTGTGGTGCTGCTTTGATGGGATCTGGCCTATTAGCTAGGGTGGATCCGCAAGGTGCACACAGGTGGAGGGGCAGGCTCAGCTCGCTTTGCCTTTGGAGATCCACTTCAGGAGGGGCCCTGAGGCACTGGGAGGGAGGCAGACCCGTTGGAGGGATGGATCTGCAGAAGCACAGCATTGGGTGTTTGCGCAGTGCAAGCAAGTTCGGTGAACTGGTTCCCTTTAGGGTTTTGGCTGGGGTATGGGAGAGGGAGATGGCCCTTCCCAGTGCCTTTGTTCCCTGCCAGGCTGATCTCTGTCCTCGAAGGCTCAACAACTCTCCCTCCCGGTGTCCTCTAGCCCTCCCGCTCTCTGAGCAGAGCTGTTGACGTATAACATTCCAGATGTTAACTTAGCTGGCTGTCAGAACTCACGCAGTCTTTCCCCTCTGCTTTTGCAAGCCGGGCTCAGGGATTCCGTCTTGCCGGGGAGCTACCCCTCCACTGCCCCAGCTCCCTCCTGCCAGTCCGTGTAGCATTCACTGCCTCTCTGCCCTTCCTAACCTCTTCCATGGGCCTCTTGTCTATGCTTGGCTCCGGACAGTCCATTCTGCTAGTCTTATGGCGGTTTTCTGGGTTATTTAGGCAGGTGTGGGTGGAATCTAAGTGATCAGCAGGACAAGGTGAGCCCAGCGTCCTTCTATGCCGCCATCTTCTCCCTATCTCCCTATTTTCTGTTTTTATAAAATAGACTTTTCCTTAATTTATTTCTACTATATTTTTTACTTTTTTGTTTTTTTTTTAAATTCTATTTCACTTTCTTTTTTAAAAAATTTTTAATGTTTATTCGTTTTTGACAGAGCATGAGCAGGGGTAAGAGACACAGAATCTGAAGCAGATTCCAGGGTCTGCACTGGCAGCACAGAGCTAGATGCAGGGCTCAAACCCACGAACTATGAGATCACAACTTGAGCTGAAGTCAGGAGCTTACCCGACTGAGCCATCCAGGTACCCCTATTTTACTTTCATCATTTCATTTTATTCTATTTATTGTATTCTTTTTTTAAATTTTCAAACATTTTCCTTTCTTTCTTTTTTTTCCTTTTTTCCTTTTCTTTTCCTTCCCTTTTTTTCTCTATTCTATCAAGCTTCTTTCAACAACCAGAACAAAACACACCTAGGAACTAACATCTTTTATTTGATTTTTTGTATTGTTTTTAATATTTTAATTACATTTTTAAATTTTTTATTTTATTAATTATTTTTCTTCCTTCAAAAGGGCAAAATGAAAGAATTCACCTCAAAAGAAAGAATAAGAAAAAATGACAGCCAGGGACTTAATCAACACAGATACAAGCAAGATGTCTGAACCAGAATTCAGAATCGTGATAATAAGAATATTAGCTGGGGTTGAAAACAGATCAGAATCCCTTTCTGTGGAAATAAAAGAAGTAAAATCCAGTCAGGATAAAATTAAAAAATGCTATAACTGAGCTGCAGGCTTGAAAAGATGCCATGGCAGCAAGGATGGATGAAGCAGAACAGCAAATCACCGATATAGAAGACAAACTTATGGAGAACAATGAAGCAGAAAAAAAAAGAGGGAGACTAAGGCAAAAGAGCACAATTTAAGAATTAGAGACTCAGTGACTTATTAAAAAGGAATAACATCTGAATCATAGGGATCCCAGAAGATGAAGAGAGAGAAAAAGGGGTAGAAGATTTATGTGAGCGAATCATAGTGGAAAACTTTCCTAACCTGGGGAACACACAGACATCAAAATCAAGGAAGACCAGATAACTCCCATTAGATTAAAAAAAAAAAAAAAGGACCATTAACAAGGCATATCATAGTCAAATTCACAAAATACTCATGCAAAGAAAGGATCATGAAACCAGCAAGGCAACAAAAGTCCTTAACCTACAAGGGGAGGCATATCAGGTTTGCAGCAGACCTATCCACAGAAACTTAGCAGGCAAGAATGGAGTGGCAGGATATATTCAATGTGCTGAACTGGAAAAATATGCGGAAGAGGGACCAACATGGTAGAGAAGTAGAAGGATCCATACTTCCCATGTCTCTCAAAGAAATGCTGAAGCCAAAGGACTTTGAACCCCAAGACTCTGGGAGGAAAAGAGATTACATCTACCAGGAAGAAAATGGCACAACTTGAGAGACCACAGGTGGGTGATTGTAAACCGGGAGAGAGAAAACAGGCTGTGTAGTCATGGAGGGGAGGTATCCCCTTCTGCAGAAAAATATGCAGCAAAGAATTCTTTACCCAGAAAGGCTATATTTCAAAATAGAAGGAAAGATAAAAATTTTCCCAGACAGATAAAAACTAAAGGAGTTTGTGACCACTAAACCACCCCTCCAAGTAATTTTAAGGGGGAATCTCTGAGAGAAGAAAATACAAACGGAATGAAAACTTCCAAACCCATTCTATGAAGAATAAAATAGAATTACCTTTATTCTAAAACCAAAGACACTACTAAAAAGGATAACTGATGAACATGGATGAAAAACTCTTCAACAAGATGCTAACCAACCGGTTCCAACAATACATTAAAAGAATTATTCACCACAACCAAGAGGGACTTACACCTCGAATGCAGCACTGGTTCAATATCCTCAAATTAATCAATGTGATACATCACATCAATAAAAGAAAAGACAAGAACCACATGATCCTCTCAATAGATGCAGAAAAAACATTTGACAAAACAAAACATCCTTTCTTGATAAAAACCCTCAAGAATGTAGGGATAGCAGGATCATAACTCAAGATCATAAAAGTCATATATGAAAGACCTACCACTAATGTCATTCTCAATAGGCAAAAACAGAGCTTTCCCCCTAAGGTCAGGAACACGACAGGGATGTATGCTCTCACCATGGTTATTCAACATAGTATTGGAAGTCATAACTTCAGAAATCAGACAACACAAAGGAATAAAAGGAATCTAAATTGGCCAGGAAGAAGTCACACTTTCACTCTTCACAAATGACATCATATTCTATATAGAAAACCCAAAAGATTCCACCAAAAAACTCTTAGAACTGATCCATGAATTCAGCAAAATCACAGGATATAAAATCAATGCACAGAAATTGGATGCATTCATTCACCAATAATGAAGCAACAGAAAGAGAAATCAAGGAATTTACCCCATTACAATTGCACCAAAACCCATAAAATATCTAGGAATAAACCTAACCAAAGAGGTGAAAAATCTGTACACTGAAAACTATAGAAAGCTTATGAAGAAATTGAAGCAGACACACACAAAAAAACGAAAAATATTCCATGCTCTTGGATTTGAAGAACAAATATTGTTAAAATGTCAATACTACCCAAAGGAATCTACACATTCAATGCAATCCCTATCAAAATACACTAGCATTCTTCACAGAGCTAGAACAAATAATCCCAAAATTTGTATGGAACAATAAAGACCCCAAATAGACAAAGCAACCTGAAAAGAGAAACCAAAGCTGGAGGCATCACAATACCAGACTTCAAGATGTATTATGAAGTTGTAATCATCAAGACAGTATGGTACTGGAACAAGAACAGACAGATCAATGGAACAGAATAGAGAACCCAGAAATGGACCCACAAACCTATGGCCAACTAATCTTTGACAAAACAGGAAAGAATATCCAATGGAATAAAGACAGTCTCTTCAGGAAATGGTGCTGGGAAACCTTGACAGCAACATGCAGAAGAATAAAACTAGACCACTTTCTTACACCGTACACAAAAATAAACTCAAAATTAATGAAAGACCTAAACGTAAGATAGGAAGTCATCAAAATCCTCAAGAATAAAGCATACAAACACCTCTTTGACCTTGGCTGCAGCAATATTTTACTCAACATGTCTCTGAAAACAAAGGAAACGAAAGCAAAAATGAACTATTGGGAACTCATCAAAATAAAAAGCTTCTGCACAGCAAAGGAAACAATCAGCAAAACTAAAAGGCAACCAACAGAATGAGAGAAGATATTTGCAAATGACATATCAGATAAAGGGTTAGTATTCAAAAAATAAAGAACTTATTAAACTCAACAGTCAAAAAACAAATAATCCACTGAAGAAATGGGCAAAAGACATGAATAGACACTTCTCCAAAGAAGATATCCAGATGGCTAACAGACACATGAAAAAATGCTCAACATCACTCATCATCAGGGAAATACAAATCAAAACCACAATGAGATACCACCTCACACCTGTCAGAATAGCTAACATTAACTCAAGCAACAACAGATGGTAAGGATGCAGAGAAAGAGGATCTCTTTTGCACTGCTGTGGGAATGCAAACTGGCGCAGCAACTCTGGAAAACAGTATGGAGGTTGCTCAAAAAATTAAAAATTGAACTACCCTATAAGCCAGCAATTTCAATACTAGTTGTTTATCCAAGGGATACGGGTGTGCTGTTTCAAAGGGGCACATGATTTGAAACATGTTTTTTATAGCAGGTCTCTCGACAATAGCCAAAGTATGGAAAGAGCCCAAATGTCCATAGACAGATGAATGGATAAAGAAGAAGGGGAGGGAAGATGGCGGCGTAGGAGGACGCTGGGCTCACTGCGCATCCTGCTGATAACTTAGATTCCACCTACACCTGCCTAAATAACCCAGAAAACCGCCAGAGCATTAGCAGAACGGAGTCGCCAGAGCCAAGCGCAGACGAGAGGCCCACGGAAGAGGGTAGGAAGGGCGGCGAGGCGGTGCGCGCTCCACGGACTGGTGGGAGGGACCGGGGTGGAGGGGTGGCTCGCCGGCCAAGCAGAGCCCCCGAGTCTGGCTTGCAAAAGCGGAGGGGCCTGACGGACTGTGTTCCCACAGCAAGCGCGACTTAGCATCTGGGAGGTCATAAGTTAACAGCTCTGCTCTGAGGGCGGGAAGGCTGGAGGACAAAGGGAGGGAGAGCTGCTGAGCCCCCGGACGACAGACCTCAGTTTGGTGGGGAACAAAGGCGCTCGCCAGCGCCATCTCCCCCGCCCATCCCCCAGCCAAAATCCCAAAGGGAACCAGTTCCTGCCAGGGAACTTGCTCCCTCCGAACGCAAACACCAAACTCTGTGCTTCTGTGGAGCCAAACCTCCGGCAGCGGATCTGACTCCCTCCCGCTGCCACAGGGTCCCTCCTGAAATGGATCACCTAAGGAGAAGCGAGCTAAGCCTGCCCCTCCTGCCCCTGTGCACCTTGCCTACCCACCCCAGCTAATACGCCAGATCCCCAGCACCATAAGCCTGGCAGTGTGCAAGTAGCCCAGACAGGCCACGCCACCCCACAGTGAATCCCGCCCCTAGGAGAGGGGAAGAGAAGGCACACACCAGTCTGACTGTGGCCCCAGAAGTGGGCTGGGGGCAGACATCAGGTCTGACTGTGGCCCCGCCCACCAACTCCAGTTATACACCACAGCACAGGGGAAGTGCCCTGCAGGTCCTCACCATGCCAGGGACTATCCAAAATGACCAAACAGAAGAATTCCCCTCAGAAGAATCTCCAGGAAATAACAACAGCCAATGAGCTGATCAAAAAGGATTTAAATAATATAACAGAAAGTGAATTTAGAATAATAGTCATAAAATAAATCACTGGGCTTGAAAACAGTATAGAGGACATCAGAGAATCTCTTGCTACAGAGATCAAGGGACCAAGGAACAGTCACGAGGAGCTGAAAAACGCTTTAAACGAAATGCAAAACAAAATGGAAACCACCACGGCTCGGATTGAAGAGGCAGAGGAGAGAATAGGTGAACTAGAAGATAAAGTTATGGAAAAAGAGGAAGCTGAGAGAAAGAGAGATAAAAAAATTCAGGAGTATGAGGGGAAAATTAGAGAACTAAGTGATACACTAAAAAGAAATAATATACGCATAATTGGTATCCCAGAGGAGGAAGAGAGAGGGAAAGGTGCTGAACGGGTACTTGAAGAAATTATAGCTGAGAACCTCCCTGAACTGGGGAAGGAAAAAGGCATTGAAATCCAAGAGGCACAGAAAACTCCCTTCAGACGTAACTTGAATCGATCTTCTGCACGACATATCATAGTGAAACTGGCAAAATACAAGGATAAAGAGAAAATTCTGAAAGCAGCAAGGGGTAAACGTGCCCTCACATATAAAGGGAGACCTATAAGACTCGTGACTGATCTCTCTTTTGAAACTTGGCAGGCCAGAAAGAATTGGCACGAGATTTTCAGTGTGCTAGACAGAAAAAATATGCAGCCGAGAATCCTTTATCCAGCAAGTCTGTCATTTAGAATAGAAGGAGAGATAAAGGTCTTCCCAAACAAACAAAAACTGAAGGAATTTGTCACCACTAAACCAGCCCTACAAGAGATCCGAAGGGGGATCCTGTGAGACAAAGTACCAGAGACATCACTACAAGCATAAAACATACAGACATCACAATGACTCTAAACCCGTATCTTTCTATAATAACACTGGATGTAAATGGATTAAATGCGCCAACCAAAAGACATAGGGTATCAGAATGGATAAAAAAACAAGACCCATCTATTTGCTGTCTACAAGAGACTCATTTTAGACCTGAGGACACCTTTAGATTGAGAGTGAGGGGATGGAGAACTATTTATCATGCTACTGGAAGCCAAAAGAAAGCTGGAGTAGCCATACTTATATCAGACAAACTAGACTTTAAATTAAAGGCTGTAACAAGAGATGAAGAAGGGCATTATATAATAATTACAGAGTCTATCCATCAGGAAGAGCTAACAGTTATAAATGTCTATGCACCGAATACCGGAGCCCCCAAATATATAAAACACTTACTGATAAACATAAGCAACCTTATTGAGAAGAATGTGGTAATTGCAGGGGACTTTAACACCCCACTTACAGAAATGGATAGATCACCTAGACACACGGTCAATAAAGAAACAAGGGCCCTGAATGAGATATTGGATCAGATGGACTTGACAGATATATTTAGAACTCTGCATCCCAAAGCAACAGAATATACTATACTTTCTTCTCGAGTGCACATGGAACATTCTCCAAGATAGATCATATACTGGGTCACAAAACAGCCCTTCATAAGTTTACAAGAATTGAAATTATACCATGCATACTTTCAGACCACAATGCTATGAAGCTTGAAATCAACCACAGGAAAAAGTCTGGAAAACCTCCAAAAGCATGGAGGTTAAAGAACACCCTACTAAAGAATGAGTGGGTCAACCAGGCAATTAGAGAAGAAATTAAAAATATATGGAAACAAACGAAAATGAAAATACAAAAATCCAAACGCTTTGGGACGCAGCGAAGGCAGTCCTGAGAGGAAAATACATTGCAATCCAGGCCTATCTCAAGAAACAAGAAAAATCCCAAATACAAAATCTAACAGCACACCTAAAGGAAATAGAAGCAGAACAGCAAAGGCAGCCTAAACCCAGCAGAAGAAGAGAAATAATAAAGAGCAGAGCAGAAATAAACAATATAGAATCTAAAAAAAACTGTAGATCAGATCAACGAAACCAAGAATAAATAAACAAAATTGACAAACCTCTAGCCAGGCTTCTCAAAAAGAAAGGGGAGATGACCCAAACAGATAAAATCATGAATGAAAATGGAATTATTACAACCAATCCCTCAGAGATACAAACAATTATCAGGGAATACTATGAAAAATTATATGCCAACCTGGAAGAAATATTGGACAACCTGGAAGAAATGGACAAATTCCTAAACACCCACACTCTTCCAAAACTCAATCAGGAGGAAAGAGAAAGCTTGAACAGACCCATAACCAGCGAAGAAATTGAATTGGTTATCAAAAATCTCCCAACAAATAAGAGTCCAGGACCAGATGGCTTCCCAGGGGAGTTCTACCAGACATTTAAAGTAGAGATAATACCTATCCTTCTCAAGCTATTCCAAGAAATAGAAAGGGAAGGAAAACTTCCAGACTCACTCTATGAAGCCAGTATTACTTTGATTCCTAAACCAGACAGAGACCCAGTAAAAAAAGAGAACTACAGGCCAATATCCCTGATGAATATGGATGCAAAAATTCTCAAAGAGATACTAGCAAATCGAATTCAACAGCATATAAAAAGAATTATTTACTATGATCAAGTGGGATTCATTCCTGGGATGCAGGGCTGGTTCAACATTCGCAAATCAATCAACGTGATACATCACATTAACAAAAAAAAAGAGAAGAACCATATGATCTTGTCAATTGATGCATAAAAGGCCTTTGACAAAATCCAGCACGCTTTCTTAATAAAAACCCATGAGAAAGTCGGGTAGGAGGAACATACTTAAACATCATCAAAGCCATTTATGAAAAGCCCACAGCTAACATCATCCTCAACGGGGAAAAACTGAGAACTTTTTCCCTGAGATCAGGAACACGACAGGGATGCCCACTCACACCGCTGTTGTTTAACATAGTGTTGGAAGTTCTAGCATCAGCAATCAGACAACAAAAGGAAATCAAAGACATCAAAATTGGCAAAGATGAAGTCAAGCTTTCGCTTTTTGCAGATGACATGATATTATACATGGAAAATCCGATAGACTCCACCAAAAGTCTGCTAGAACTGATACATGAATTCAGCAAAGTTGCAGGATACAAAATCAATGTACAGAAATCAGTTGCATTCTTATACACTAACAATGAAGCAACAGAAAGACAAATAAAGAAACTGATCCCATTCATAATTGCACCAAGAAGCATAAAATACCTAGGAATAAATCTAACCAAAGATGTAAAAGATCTGTATGCTGAAAACTATAGAAAGCTTATGAAGGTAATTGAAGAAGATATAAAGAAATGGAAAGACATTCCCTGCTCATGGATTGGAAGAATAAATATTGTCAAAATGTCAATACTACCCAAAGCTATCTACACATTCAATGCAATCCCAATCAAAATTGCACCAGCATTCTTCTTGAAACTAGAACAAGCAATCCTAAAATTCATATGGAACCACAAAAGGCCCCAAATAGCCAAAGTAATTCTTAAGAAGAAGACCAAAGCAGGAGGCATCACAATCCCAGACTTTAGCCTCTACTACAAAGCTGTAATCATCAAGACAGCATGGTATTGGCACAAAAACAGACGCATAGACCAATGGAATAGAATAGAAACCCCAGAACTAGACCCACAAAAGTATGGCCAACTCATCTTTGACAAAGCAGGAAAGAACATCCAATGGAAAAAAGACAGTCTCTTTAACAAATGGTGCTGGGAGAACTGGACAGCAACATGCAGAAGGTTGAAACTAGACCACTTTCTCACACCATTCACAAAAATCAACTCAAAATGGAAAAAGGATCTGAATGTGAGACAGGAAACCATCAAAACCCTAGAGGATAAAGCAGGAAAAGACCTCTCTGACCTCAGTCATAGCAATCTCTTACTCGACACATCCCCAAAGGCAAGGGAAATAAAAGCAAAAATGAATTACTGGGACCTTATGAAGATAAAAAGCTTCTGCACAGCAAAGGAAACAACCAACAAAACTAAAAGGCAACCAATGGAATGGGAAAAGATATTTGCAAATGACATATCAGACAAAGGGCTAGTATCCAAAATCTATAAAGAGCTCACCAAACTCCACACCCAAAAAACAAATAACCCAGTGAAGAAATGGGCAGAAAACATGAATAGACACTTCTCTAAAGAAGACATCCGGATGGCCAACAGGCACATTAAAAGATGTTCAACGTCGCTCCTTATCAGGGAAATACAAATCAAAACCACACTCAGATATCACCTCACGCCAGTCAGAGTGGCCAAAATGAACAAATCAGGAGAGTATAGATGCTGGAGAGGATGTGGAGAAACAGGAACCCTCTTGCACTCTTGGTGGGAATGCAAATTGGTGCAGCTGCTCTGGAAAGCAGTGTGGAGGTTCCTCAGAAAATTAAAAATAGACCTACCCTATGACCCAGCAATAGCACTGCTAGGAATTTACCCAAGGGATACAGGAGTACTGATGCATAGGGGCACCTGTACCCCAATTTTTGTAGCAGCACTCTCAACAATAGCCAAATTATGGAAAGAGCCTAAAGATCCATCAAGTGATGAATGGAGAAAGAAATTGTGGTTTATATACACAATGGAATACTTCGTGGCATGAGAAAGAATGAAATATGGCCTTTTGTAGCAACGTGGATGGAACTGGAGAGTGTGATGCTACATGAAATAAGCCATACAGAGAAAGACAGATACCATATGGTTTCACTCTTATGTGGATCCTGAGAAACTTAACAGAAACCCATGGGGGAGGGGAACGGAAAAAAAAAAAGAGGTTAGAGTGGGAGAGAGCCAAAGCATAAGAGACTGTTAAAAACTGAGAACAAACTGAGGGTTGATGGGGGGTGGGAGGGAGGGGAGGGTGGGCGATGGGTATTGAGGAGGGCACCTTTTGGGATGAGCACTGGGTGTTGTATGGAAACCAATTTGACAATAAATTTCATATATTGAAAAAAAAAGAAAAGAAAAAGAAAACCAAAGCAGGAGGCATCACAATCCCTGACTTCTAGCTATACTACAAAGCTGTAATCATCAAGACAGTATGGTACTGGCACAAGAACAGACACTGAGATCAATGGAAGAGAATAGAAAACCCAGAAATGGACCCACAAATGTATGGCCAACTAATATTTGACAAAGTAGGAAAGAATATCCAATGGAATAAAGACAGTCTTTTCAGCAAGTGGTGCTGGGAAAACTGGAGAACAACATGCAGAAGAATGAACCTCGACCACTTTCTTACACCAAACACAAAAATAAACTCAAAAGGGATGAAAGACCTCAATGTAAGACAGGAAGCCATCAAAATCCTCGAGGAGAAAGTAGGCAAAAACCTCTTTGACCTTGGCCACAGCAACTTCTTAGTCAACACGTCTCCAGAGGAAAGGGAAACAAAAACAAAAATGAACTATTGGGACCTCATCAAAATAGAAAGCGTCTGCACAGCAAAGGAAACAATCAGGAAAACTGAAAGGCAACCAGGGGAATGGGAGAAGATATTCTCAAACTACATATCATATAAAGGGTTAGTATCCAAAATCTGTAAAGACGTAATCAAACTCAACACCGAAAAAACAAATAATCCAGTGAAAAGATGGGCAAAAGACATGAATAGAGACTTCTCCAAAGAAGACATCCAGATGGCCAACCAACACATGAAAAAATGCTCAACATCACTCATCATCAGGGAAATACAAATCAAAACCACAATGAGATACCACCTGACACCTGTCAGAATGGCTAACATTAACAATTCGAGCAACAACAGATGTTGGCGAGGATGTGGAGAAAGAGGATATCTTTTGCATTGTTGGTGGTAATGCAAGCTGGTGCAGCCACTCTGGAAAACAGTATGGAGGTTCCTCAAAAAACTAAAAATAGGACTACCCTACGACCCAGCAATTGCACTACTAGACATTTATTCACAGGATACATGTGTGCTGTTTCGAAGGGACACACGCACCCCAATGTTTATGCACCCCACTATCAACAATAGCCTAAGTATGGAAACAGCCCAAATGCCCATCGATGGATGAATGGATAAAGAAGATGTGGTATATATATACAGTGGAGTATTACTCAGCAATCAAAAAGAATGAAATCTTGCCATTTGCAACTACATGGATGGAACTAGAGGGTACTTTGCTAAGTGAAATTAGTCAGTTAGAGAAAGACAAAAATCATATGACTTCACTCATATGAGGACTTTAAGAGACAAAACAGATGAACATAAGGGAAGGGAAACAAAAATAATGTAAAAACCAGGAGGGGGACAAAACAGAAGAGACTCATAAGTATGGAGAACAAACTGAGGGCTACGGGAGGGGCTGTGGGAGAGGGGATGGGCTAAATGGGTAAGAGGCACTAAGGAATCTACTCCTGAAACCATTGTTGCACTATATGCTAACTAATTTGGATGTAAATTTTAAAAAATAAAAGATTAAATTAAAAAAGAATACAAAATAAAAAGTAAATAAAATCTTTTACCTTCTCAGGTAATATAAGGAGCACTGAACAAACATCCCAAGAAAAAGAACATCTCTAACAACTTACACCAATCTCTCTGTTCCTATTCACTCCAGTTCTGTCCACAGCTCCCGGGTAACAATGTCATGAGTACAGATTTATGATTCCTTTCTTTTATTTGTGGTGTTATCACTTACATATGCATGCCTAAACAATATATGGTTTTGTCTTCCTGAAGCTTTATTTAAGAGGTATTTGACTGGTTCTTTATCACAACACTATGCTAAAAGATTAATTCCTTTCTGTATAACTATGGTTTATTCCTTTCAACACTGTGTAGCTCAACTTATTTACCCATTTCCTGTCAATGCTTAGTCTCTCCTTTTTCCTTTTTTTTTTTTTTTTTTTTTTTTTTTTTTTTACAATTATGAAGACTTCTGCTAGGAGCGCTTGTCCACATGTCTCCTGTACAGTTTTACAGAATGACTCTTCAGTATAGTGTTAGGAGTGGAAACTTGAGTTCTGAGACACATGAATGTTCACTTTTATAAGATTCAGCCATACCGTTTCTTCAAAGTGATGGTATTGGTTTACATTCCCAGCTGCCATGTTTTAGAGATCTCCAATCTACATACATTCTTACCAATACCCAATTCTGTCCAACTTTATAACTTTTTCAATAGTATTAATGTACAATGCCATCTTAGAGTGTGTTTGCCTCATTACTAGTTCATCTATGGCACTTTCTCTCTCTTTTTTTGTTTTGCCCTAACATATTTCTTTTTCTAAGAAAGTTCTGTCCATGTCTTTTGCTCATTTTTCCTATATCATGGATTGTTTCACTTTTCCATAGTGAATTCTGAAAAAAAATTTAATGCCTTCTTTCCATTCATCCTTAGTTGAATACATTTGTGCAAATATCCTTTCCAGATTTGTGAAGAGTTTTAAGATTTCTTTTTGTATTTGTTTTCATGTAGGGAAGCTTTTCATTCTAATGTAGTCAAAGGCATCGTATTTGTCAGTCTGCTTTATGTGGCTGTCATCTTGGTATCTTTATACAGGAATCACTTCATTTAAGAAATCTTTCCCTAAAGAACAGTTATATGTTCTTCTACAGTTTCCATTTGAGATTTAGGTCTTAAATCCATCTGGAGGGGCACCTGGGTACTCAGTCAGTTAAGCATCCGACTTCGGCTCAGGTCATGATCTCACGGTTTCTGCTATCAGCACAGGGCCTGTTGCAGATCCTCTGTCTCCCTCTCTCTCTGCCCCACCCTGACTTGTGTTCTCTCTCTTTCTCTCAGAAATGAATAAACATTTTTTTAAATAATAATAAAATGCTTTTTCTAATCTGTCTGGAGTTGATTATCATAAGTGATGTAAATAGAGATTCAATAACCTCTGTGTATACAGAGAACCAGTTTTGCAGCTCCATTTACTAGGTTGTGCCTTCTATACCCATTCACATCCCCTGCATTTCTTCCATGCAACAGAATTCCACACATTCCTGAATCTTATACATGGATTTGTGTTCCTTTCTGTGGGTCAGTTGTCCTATCTCTGTGCTAACATCCAAATGTCTTAGATACTATAGCATTGGAATAAATCTTATCTGATACAGCAAATCTTCCTATGTTCTCCTTCTTCTAAAGAAACTTTGGTAGTTTCCTCTTGATCTTCAATATAAATCTTAGAGTCCAAGCTCCTTCCTCCCTTTCTGTGTCCCACTCCCTGATATTTTGCCAAATTTCTTCAGAGCCCCTCCTTAAGTCATTCATGAGAAGTGACCCCATGACCTGGCAGGGTCATCTACCCCCAAAGATGACAATGTGGCAGCCAGCAACAGAGTTCCTAAAAATAAAGGAAACAGAAACACAGAGAAATGTTATAGTCTCTCCCCTTTCTGATGGGAAAAGCATCTCTCCTTTACTGGAAGCTTTGGAAACTCACTCACAGCCCTCCTCCCTGTCTCCAGTGCTCCCATAGGAGTCTTGCCTAGATGACCTCACAGGGGTTATTGGAGACCTATGTCCCATGATCTCTGGTGTCTCTCTGCCCTCCCCCTACTCTCTGAGTCACCTGAAGTCACAAGACTTTCATGTTTGTTTTCCTGGAACTGCTTGTTTTGTAGAGAAATGATAGTTTCACTTTCATATTTTATAAATGTGGGTCTTCAACTATCAGCTAAGTCTTCCTGAGGGAGGAACTCAAGTCAGAAGCTGTTATCCTTCCTGCTGTCCTTCACACTTTACCCAGGCAGGACAGGGTCTCTCCAGTTCCTTTCTCACTGCAGTGAACTCAGGGGCACCCAGTGCCTGCATTTCCCATGGAGGACAAGTCTGTGGAGTGTTCCTGTGTCAGGAGCTCCTGGGAGCACTTCACTAGACTCAGTATTTTCTGTTGTGTTACTAGAAACATTCATGATCTCTGACACTAGAAATCATTTTTTCTCTCCAGAGCTGGTGAGTGAGCAAACTGCACCTGCGGTGATGAGATGCTGGCTTTGTGTTTGTGGTGCTGAGGGCCAGTGCTGGCTGGTGGAAAAGATGTGGGTTCACTGTATAAACAGTGAACCATGCCACCTCCTGGGTGGCTCAGAGAGTGTGGGAGGGCAGAGAACCTGCTCAAGCCCAAGAGAACAGGTCCCTAGTGAAGCCTGGGAGGTCACCTAGCAAGACTTCCAGGTATATATCTTTCAATGTCCCAAACTCAGATCCTTCATCTGAATACAGATATGGTTGTATAATGCCTTATAGAGCTATTTGGTAGACAAAATGAGAAATGTTTATCCACATACACATGTGAAGTTTTATTTTTATAAATTTCCCACATTCCCTCCCACTTGTCTCTCTGTTCACATCTGTGAACACACTCTTGCATGCTGGGTGACAAGATCCTGAGAATTCTACCAAGAGCCTTGCCTTGGTTAGCCCTATGCTAATTCTTACTGAAGAAAATAATGTTTAACAGAAACATACATACAACCTCAAGTTCAATATAGGTCTGAACACTAGGGCAGGAATTAGTGTGGCAGAAATTTGTTCAGGTCATGGAGTTTGGGTGTCCACATCCTTCATTATCCAGGCTCTGCCTTTCTGAGGTTTTTTCTTTGCTCACTTGTCCCTTGGACTTTTGTGATGCTCCTCTCCTCCTGGTTGGTGGCTCACTAAACATGCAATTAGTCATCCTTCAGGGAATGTTGCCAAGAGAGCAGCTTACTGAAGCACCTGAACAGCTTGGGTGGGCATACGCTTCAGAAACTTGGCAAAAAGGATCTCAGTGGACGGTGGAGAGAGAACATCAAAAGTGTCTACAATGAGTCAGTCTGTGGAGGGTAAAGAGCTCCCTTTGAGTATGTAAGTGGAAGTAAATGAATCTCTCCACTTGCGACAACTGTAAGAAAATCCCCCCTCTCCCCAATGGAGAAGGCTCTTCTTATGCTCATCAGAACCTTGGATCATCCTTTCTGTACATGGTGAGTCTTAAAAGGTGGGAATTTGTAGGCATCCCTTGCTCACTTCCATTCAAACACCTCCCTCTCCATTTATCCATTTCACAAGTATTTATTGAGCATATCATTATGCACTTTTCTAGGCACAATAGAAAAATTAAGGAACACAAGAGAAAGATGCCTGCCTCATGAGCGGGGAAGACAATGGGACCAGAAAGGATAGACAAATGAGCAGATAAAAATGGAAAATATACAATCTTTCAGGTGGTGTCAAGTATGCCGGTGGTGGGGAGGACCAGCAGGAGAGGGCTGCAGATTAATTAGGGTGGTCAGGGAAGCACCCCTGAAAGGGGACGGATAGTGAGCTTGGGGACTATCTGGAGCCATAAAGGCAGAGAAACAGAAGCAGGAACAGATCTGGCCTATTGGAGGAACAACAGGGAGGTGACAGAGACAAAAAGGGAGAGGGGGAAGCAGGGGCTAGAGGGAGGGAGTGCAGACAGGACACAGGAAGGGCCTTCAAGGAGTATGTTTTTTCCCCCAATGAGGCCAAAGGCAGTGGTAAGTTGTGGACAGAAAGGAGTCCTGTAAAAAAAAAAAAAAAAAAAAAAAAAAAGGTCAGCAGTTGCTATTTCTGGTAAGACTGCCTGAAGAAAGGCCAGGGCAGAGGTGGGGTAGAGGAAGAAACACTTTCCCTCCACCCTCCTATGTTCCATAGCTGGATCAATGAAGTGAACTAACAACTGGAAGATTAACAGGAGAGGTATACAAATCTATTAATTTTTACTATACCATACCATAGGGTACCACTGGAAAAATCGAATACTCAAACAGCTAAGAGGTTTGAGAGCTCATTTACCATCTTAATAGGGGAAGGAGAGAGGAAATGTAGTCCTTTTAGTGGAGAGTAAATAGTTTTTAGGAAAATGAATGGGGCCTTTTAAGAAGAGATGGGAGGTATGATAGTTTGTGACCAAGTTTGTCTGCATGTGGTATGGACTTCTATTCTCCTCTCCTGTGAAGAGTCACTCTTCCATGGTTGATGAAATTCCAGGCAGGGTGTTTATGAGAATTGAGTTCCTTTTGGAAGATCTGTCTTTACATAAACAAGGACATTCAAAGAAAGCTTCTTCCTGCAATTGCTGTTTTTCAAGAGACTTCAGCTCAAAAGAATCAATATACCACAAAAGCAGTCTATTTTTTAAATTTATTTGTTTAAATTCAAGTTAGTTAACATACAGTGCAGCATTGGTTTCAGGAGTAGAACCCAGTGATTCATCACTTATATACAATACCCAGTGCTCATCCCAACAAGTGCCCTCCTTAATGCCTATCACCCATTTAGCCCATCCCCCCCACCCACCTCTTCTCCATCAACCCTCAGTTTGTTCTTTGTATTTAAGAGTCTCTTATGATTTGCCTCCCTCTATGCTTTTTAAAAAAAGTTTATTTATTCATTTTTGAGAAAGAGAGAGAGAATTAGGGAGAGAAGGAGAGAGACAGAACCCCAAGCAGGCTCCACACTGTCAGCACAGAGCCTGATGTAGGGCTTGAACTCACAAACCATGAGATCATGACCTGAGCTGAAAGCAAGAGTTGGATACTTAACAACTGAGCCACACAGGTGCCCTGCCTTCCTCTCTGTTTTTATCTTATTTTTCCTTACCTTCCCCATGTTTATCTGTTATATTTCTTAAATTCCACATGTGAGTGAAATCATACAATATTTGTCTTTAGCTTAGCATAATACACTCTAGTTCCATTCACATTGTTGCAACTGGCAAGATTTCTTTCTTTTTTATTCCATTGTATGTATGTGTATATATATATGTATATGTATATATATATATGTATATGTATATATACACTCTAGTGTATATGTATATACACTAGTGTATACGTATATACACTAGTGTATACGTATATACACTAGTGTATATGTATATATGCACATATGTATATATGTACATATGTATATATGTATATATATGTGTATATGTGTATATGTATATACACTAGTGTATATGCATATATACACTCTAGTTCCATTCACATTGTTGCAACTGGCAAGATTTCTTTCTTTTTTATTCCATTGTATGTATGTGTGTGTGTGTGTGTGTGTATATATATATATATATATATATGCATACAATTTCTTTATCCATTCATCAGTTGATGGACATTTGGGCTCTTTCCATAATTTGGCTAATGTTGATAGCACTGCTATAAACATTGAGGTGCACATGCTCCTTCAAATCAGTATTTTTGTATCCTTTAGAAAACCAAAGCTGTCTATTTAGGGGCAGTGTGTCCTGATCTCATTCATGTATCATTTCTAGGAGGCTATCTACAATCATTCCAGGTAGAGATGATGGTAGTTTGGACCAGGGTGATAGTGGTAAGAATAAAAGTTACTGGATTCTCAACAGACTTGGAAGATCCAGCTGCAGAATTGTGGATGTGGAACAGGAAAGAACAAAGATTGTGTGGATGGGCTCATGTGCAAATAGGGGGTAACACTGCCATTAAGTGGAAGGGGGAAAGGGGCAGAGGCTCAGGTTAGGTTTGGGCACATTCAGTTAGTCCAGATCATCCTAGACATACATAACAAAGGGAAGATGTTGCATAAACAATGGGATATTTAGGTCTGGAATCAGGGGAGATGCCTGGGAGAAAAATTTGAGAGTTGACCGTTTACAATTGGTACTGGATGACATAAAACAAGATAAGATAACCAAGGGAATAGATACGTTTAAAAAAATAAGTCAACCAAGTAAATCTGAAGATCTAATTGGCTTTATTAGAGAATTCATGAATTGAGTTGCAACCCATCTAGCAAATAGAAAGCTCTGCTGAGTTGCAGAAAAGAAAATGTTTTTAAAGGAGAGAGAAGGCTTTAAAAAGAAAGGGGTTTATTAGCAAGGAATGCACTGTTTAGTCAAGATTGCCCTCCTAAGGGAGAATGGTCTCTCAGGGAACCACTGGCCAGGAATGGGGGTCTTAATTTAAATGACTCCATTATGGGCCTATGATTTTTCTTTTCAACAGATGCATGTGACGTAGGACTGAGCCTCTGGACGCCTTAAATTTTAGGTCTCATTGTAGGGAGAAAGTGTACACAAAGCAAGGCAGATTCAGCCTTACCCACTTCCTACTTTAATTTAACAAACTGGTTACTCATATGATTTCTCTTCCACCTTTGAAATGAAATGGCTTCTCATTGTTCAAGTATCTTTTTCCTTTTATGGTTTAAAGATAAGTGTAATAGACATCAGAATGGGACTCATACTTTCTTTCTCACTTTTGGCTGAGGCATGGAAACAATTGCTGCTCCATTTCAAGGCAAACCATCACATAGAAATTTCAGATGAGGTGGTCATGAACTGGTTAGATGACTGTCACAGATCTCACTTTCATGGAAGGTACAGGAGGGTTGGGGTGAGGGGATTCCTAGAAGGAATTCCTAAAGCTCTTGGAATTTCTTCAGCAATAGGAGTGTCTTTCGTATGCTAATGAGATGACTCAGGGGTGGAGACCCTTCAGGATGGGGGCTGATGGCTAGAAAGACCAACCCAAGGTTAGCGGATTGGAACTTTCAGCCTCCTCCTTCCTTCCTTCCCCAACCCCTACTCCCTCCCACCCCCCTCTTACCTCCACCCCCCTCCCTGCCCCCGCCAACCTCCAGGGAGGTGAGGGGGACCAGGGACTGAGTTCAATTACCAATGGCCAATGAGTTCATCAATCATGTCTATGATTCCATGAAAACCCCTAACTGGGTCAGTTCCTGACTTAGTAACTCAGTATTGTTTCAGGCATCTCTCTATGTTCATATGCATATATCTACTTTATTCCTTCTGACACAGTGATCAGTCAAACATATGTCCTATTATTTATTAACAATAACAGTATAATTTTATTAATTGAACTATAATAAAATGTATTAATTATAAAAGACATGGTATCACTAGGGTACAGGCAAAACTACTGTAAAAGAGGGACCCAAACACAAAAACTGAGCACCAGGGCAACCTATCTCTCTCTCTCTTAAGACAGTGCAGAGATGAGCATACCATGCAGCTGGGTGCAAATACAGAGTACAAACTGGTGATTGCCAGAGGGGAGGTGGCAACAGGTGAAATAGGTGAAGGGGGTAAGAGGTACAAACTTCTAGTTATAAAATAAATAAGTTATGGAGAAAAGGACTGCATAGGAACTACTACATATTTACCCAAAGTATATGAAAATACAGATTCAATGGGTTACATGGACCCCAATGTTTATAGCAGAATTATCAACAATAGCCAAGCTATTGCTGAAAAGAGTCCAAATGTCCATCAACCAATGAATGGATAGGGAAGATGTAGTATATATACAATGGAATATTACTCAGCCATCAAAAAGAATTAAATATTGACATTTGCAACAACATGGATGGAACTAGAGTGTATTATGCTAAGCAAAATAAGTCAGTCAGAGAAAGACAAATACCATATGATTTCACTCTATGTGGAATTTAAAATACAAAACAGACAAACCATATGGAAAGGAAAAACAAGAGAGAGGGAAACAAACCATGAGACTTTTAACGATAGAGAAAAAACTGAGGGTTGATGAAGGGAGGTGGATGGGGGATGGTCTAGATAGGCGATGGGTATAAAGGAGGGCACTTTGATGACCACTGGGTGCTATATGTAAGTGATGAATCACTAAATTCTAGTCCTAAAATCAATATTACACTATATGTTAACTAACTAGAATATAAACAAAAATTTGAAAAAGAAAAAAAAAATTTAAAAATTTTTTAAATAAAAACAGAGTATAGGACTTGAATAGACATTTTTCCAAAGAAGGCATTACAGATGGCCAACAGATACATGAAAAGATGCTCAACATCACTCAACATCAGAGAAATGTAAATCAAAACTACTATGAGATATCACCACACACCTGTCAGAATAGCGAAAATTAAAAGCACAAGAAATGAATCTACAGTTATTTCAAAGTAAAGTTTTATTAAAAAATTAATAATAAAATAGATGATTTTTTTAATCCCTAAAGCAAAAACATAGAAGAAAATTGTTAGCTTTGATGACATCAAAACTCAAGTTTCCTCCTTAATGACAGTCACCGTATACACGCAGAAGAGGACAGATGAGAAAAAGATATTTAAAACAACTGCCAATGGCCAGAATATATTATACAACTTGAGGAGAAATGAACAGGAAGTACTATGGAAAAATAAAGACTATGAAGAGGCAATTCACACAAGGAGAAACTTAAAAGGCCAACAGATATATGAAAGATTTCTCAAAATCAAGTGTCATGAGGAAAAATGGAAATTAAAACAAAAGTGGGGCACTCATCTATGCCTATCAAAGATGAGAAAAGTGAGGAGGCCATGTGTGAGGGGAGATGATAAAGGGATATCCATAGTGGAATACCATGTAGGTATCTATTGTTAACAAATTTCAGATTGAGGCTATAAGAACTAACAATGCACTTTTTTGGGGGTCTTAGGAGTTGCAATTCCAGGAGACACAGATTCAAGAGGAATTGAATGCATGTTCCAATTTGGGGAAGAAATTAGGGGTTATAAAGGCCAAAACTGCAAGGTTATATAAACTGTTTTTGAAAGAATTATGATTGATGCTGACAAAGTTTAAGCTATCTAATACATAGAAATGTTCCAGGATATGGTTAAGTGGTTAAGGCCCAAGTGTGAGAGTTCAGTTTCCATCAGGGTGTGGATGTGCATAAGCTCTGTGTTTCCAATGACCTCCCAGCTCCATTTTGGGACCCCCTTGCAATTATAACTCAATTTTGTAACTCTCTGTTCCCACTGTCCTCATGGCAAAATGGACATGTACAGATTATAAGAGAAAAAGTAAAAAAGAACCTGTTCCAGAGAATAATACTAGTTGTGTAAATTTAAAATAAAAACATGGGGCACCTGGGGGGCTCAGTTAAGCATCAGACTCGATTTCAGCTCAGATCATGATCTCATGGTTGGTGGGGTAGAGCCCTGAGTTAGGCTCTGTATAGTGTGGAGCTTGCTTGGGATTCTCTTCTCTCTCTCTCTCTCTCTCTCTTTCTCTCTCTCTCTTTCAAATAAATAAACATTTAAAATAAAATAAAATAAAAATATATTCAAATAAATAAACATTTAAAATAAAATAAAATAGGGGCGCCTGGGTGGCGCAGTCGGTTGGGTGTCCGACTTCAGCCAGGTCACGATCTCGCAGTCTGTGAGTTCGAGCCCCGCGTCAGGCTCTGGGCTGATGGCTCAGAGCCTGGAGCCTGTTTCCGATTCTGTGTCTCCCTCTCTCTCTGCCCCTCGGCCATTCATACTCTGTCTCTCTCTGTCCCAGAAATAAATAAACGTTGAAAAAAAAAATTTTTTAATAAAATAAAATAAAATAAAAATATAAACTGCAACACAGACTTATCAAAGATACAAATGAATTTAATGATACATGTCAAAGCAGACAAATGCCATTGTGTGGGAGGAGAGTAGGATGAGGGGATGGAACAGGAATGGGACTTGACTTAGTAAAAAGCTGTTATCCTTAAAGATAAAACTGTCAGTTATTTTATCAGCAAAAAATGGGTTATTGGGGAATAGCAAAGAATAACAATTTAGGACAAGCAAGCTATGGCAAAACCATAGGCAAGTCTGGAGAACAAAGGAGAGAGCTGCTCTTTTACAGAGAAAAAGGGGAAGGTGAGAGGAGCTGTTATAAAAGCAAAGTCCATCAGAGCAAACTAGGAGTTCAAAGTACAGTGGCTTTTCATTCCAGGATGAGTGGTAACTTTATAATTAGCCTGTAGGGTGCAGAAATCTTATACCCCAAATAGGTAAATCCACAGATAGAATTCATATTGGTGGTAGAATGGGTTGAATAGTGTTCCCAAATAGATATGCTGAAGCCCTAAGCCCCAGTGCCTGTGAATGTAACTTTATTTAGAGATTGGGTCTTTGCTGATGTACTGAACTAGAGTGGGCCCTAATTCAGTAATGGGTATCTTTATAAAAAGAGAAGAGACACAAGGGAAGGTAGCCACATGAAGACAGAGGTAAAGCAAAGATTGGAATGAGCCTGCCATAAACCAAGGAAGCTGGAAGAGGCAAGGAAAGATTCTCCCCTAGAGCCTTTGGAAGGATCATGGCTCTGCCAACACTTTGATTTCAGACTTCTGGCCTTCAGGACTGTGAGAGGATAAATTCCTCATGTTTTAAGACACCCAAATTGTGGTCCTCTGTTTAAAGCAGTCACAGGAAAAAAATACAAGCGGTCACCAGTGTCAAGGGGAGGCAGAAAGTAGGAGCAACTGTTTAACAGTTGCAACTGGGTACAGGGTTTCCTTTTCAGGTGATGGAAATGTTTTGGAACATTTCCGGTGAAATTGTTTAGAACTAAATAGAGGTTGCATAACATTGTGAATGGATTAAATGCCCCTAAAGGAGTGATAGGTATTAAGGAGGATGCTTGTGATGAGCAATGGGTGTTGTATGTAAGTGATGAATCACTGAATTCTATGTCTGAATCTAATACTACATTATATGTTAACTAACTGGAATTTAAATTAAAACTTGAAATAAAAAATAAATAAAATAAAAATAATGCATACGTACATACATCCTGCTGTGGTTTTGATTGATATCGAATTGGATCCATAAAATAAAACAGGAGAATTAACTATTTGAGACAACATGGATAGACCTAAAGGGTGTTATGCTAAGTGAAATAAGTTAGACTGAGAAACACATACCATAGGATTTCACTCATAAGTGGAATCTGAAAAAAATGAATAGGGGGCAGCTGAATGGCTCAGTTGGTTGAGCATCTGACTCTTGATTTTGTCTCAGGTCATGATCCCAGGGTTGTGGGATCAAGCCTGGCATTGGGCTCTGGGCTGAGCTTAAGATTCTCTCTCTCTCTCTCCCTCTGCCCTTCTTCCTAACTCGTGCACTCGTTCTCTCTTTCCAAAAAAAAAAAAAAAAGAATTAAAAAATAAAGATGAATAAACAGATAAAAAGTAGAATCAAACCTATAAATACATAAACAAACTGATGGTTGCCAGAGGGACAGGGGGTAGGAGGTTGAACAAAATGGGTGAAGGGGAGAGGGAGATACAGACTTCTAGTTATAAAATGAATGAGTTGCAGGAATAAAAGGCACAGCATAAGGAATAAATTCAGTGATATTGTAATAGCAATGTGTGGGGACTTGTGGGGAATATGGCATAATATATAAACTTGTCGAATCACTATGTTGTACCTCTGAAACTAAAAAGCATTGTCTGATTATACTCAAATTTAAAAGAGTAAAAAAATAAAATTAGAGGACATATTTTTAAAGGAATACTTGAGGAGAACTGACAGCTAGTGAAGCTTCTGATCTGTGAATATGGTATAAGTCTACTTTGTATGTTGGCTTTAATTTCTTGTCCAAATATTTTATATAATTCCCTTATGCATATATAAGAAAATAAATAGGAATTCTTATTTTTGCCCAGAAGAAGTAACATAACAGACACTCATTCTCACAATTGATGGAGATCTTTCCATGTCCATACATAGAGCATTCTCATTGTTTCATGACAAATAATACTGTACCTACATCCATAATGTGTCATTACATATGCAGCCAGCCTCCACAGATGTACTTTGGGTTTGTTTCCAACTATACTGAAGCTGTAATGAATGATGTTGGTTATTTGAGCAGCCAGCTCTAACTCCTCACTCCACCTTTAACCTGGCATGTGGGCCACAGCCTTAATAGGGGTCAGGAACTCAGAAAATAGTCTGGCTCTGGAAGTGGTTTCTCCTAATCCAGCCCCCCATTTTCCAGTTTATGGGAGTGGGGAGTAAAGCTCCAGGGTAGCCCCTCCAGTCTCTGCCTCACCTTAACTTCATTTCTTCTGCTCCACTCCAGTTCTCCATCAGCATAGGTGACCGTGCATATATGCATACACTCACCAAGATGTAGAAGAAACCATTTTAAAGCCTGAGCTCTTGGCTCCTTCCCTCAAGATATCATGCTTGGATGACTACTAGACAGGAAAGAGCTGACCCAAGATACAGAGTACATGGAGACATGACCTGGTAGGAGTCTCCAGACACCAGACTCAGCTACTAGAAGTGAGCGACAGTGGAGACTGTATCCAAGGAGGAGCTGAGATATACCTGCCTAGTGACACACGCAGGCCTGTAGGAACCTCTCTATAGAGCCCAGGGTGGAAAGTGGAGGAAGAGAAAGAGAAGAAAGAAGAGGGAGGGATGTGGGATTGCAGAACAGGGCAGGCAAGAACCTGAGGAGGCCAGGCTCCCTGCCCCTCCCCTCTCCAGAACTTCCAGCCAGAGTACCCTCATGTCCAGGCTGTTGTTGATGCTGTACTGCTGTCCTCCAGTTGGAAGTGATCAGAGCCATGCTTCTCTGCACGTCTGGACACATCCTCCTGATGCTGCAGGTGCTGCACCCCCAGTTCCACTTTCAGGTTACTATGGGCACACGGTGTAGCAGGAGTGGCAGAAGTCCTCTGACCTTTAAACACCCTTGAAACCAGGTGATCCTCACTGGCCAATTACCAACACGATTGGTTTTCCTATGTATATATAAAGGGGACCGTCGAGGAGCTGTGGGGGACAACGCGGGGGAGTGGGGGAAACTGTGACAATGGCCGTGGGAGCCGGAGCCCGAGGCTTAAGGGGCCGGGCTGGAACTCCAGCTGAGCGAGGCTGGCTGAGGTCGCTGATGCGCTGCCTTCCCAAAGCTGAGCTCTCTCGCTCTCCCCGGTTGGCGCCAGACCACCCACCCCACAGCTGAAGACCGACTCCGGGGAAATCGACGCCCTAGGGACGCGCGCAAGGCTGGCGGACACGGGCTGGCGGTCGTCGGGAGCGCGCACGTCTGGACGCCGCCGCGGACAATGCTGCTGCTGCTGCAACTGCTGTCGCTACTGCGGGAGCTCACGGCAGGTGACTGGGGGGAGAGTCTGGGGGCCAGGGGCAGAACCCCAATCGTTGCCCAGCAGAGCGCGGGTGGGGCTGGGGGAGGCAGGGAGAGATAGGCCACTTCCGGGTTTGGGGAACGAGGATGGTGGGAGAGCCGACCCAGGATTGTAGGAGACGCTAGGCCCTGCGTTAGAGCTCCTGTTTGCTGGCTCCCACGGTTACACTGGGATATAGATTAGAGTATACGGGAAACCGGCGGGACGTGGGGTGCTGGCGGTGACCCCGGCCTGGGACGCAGCCGATGCCATACCTTCTTGGGGGTGCCCTTGGGCACATCTGTTGGACGCCACTCGGTT
This sequence comes from Acinonyx jubatus, assembly GCF_027475565.1. Lineage (NCBI taxonomy): Eukaryota > Metazoa > Chordata > Mammalia > Carnivora > Felidae > Acinonyx > Acinonyx jubatus. The sequence continues at coordinate 88,428,733 of NC_069380.1, read as the reverse complement.
TCTGGGGCCAGGTCCTCCAACAAGGCCCTGGTGAAGCCCTTGTGGAGTCAGGAATGTGAGAGCGGCTGGCACTTCCCCTGCTATCTAGCTGGGGCAGGCGCCCGCCCTTCGCGGTAGTCTCCCTGGAGCCTTAGCGAGGCTCTGTTGGGTTACCCGAGCATCCCCTGGCGTGGGTTGTTGGGTGAGGAAGATTTCTCTGACCTGGTCCGGAATTTCCATTCTTTCCCAATTTTAATTCTTCCAGCATTGGTAGCTGGGCCTGACATCATCCTGGACTCCCCCACCCCGCCCCCGGCTCCCATAGGGCACTGCCCATCCGGGCCGCATGTATACCCGAACATTTATTAGCACAGGCGGGGAAATGTCCACCATCATAGAAGTAACAATAGCTGGTCACCCTTACGCCAGGCTCTATTTTAAGTACTTCACATACAAGAAGCCATTTCAACTCACAGAACACTTCTCAATTTACTGTTTACAGATTTAATGTACGGCTCAGGACGCTAGGTGGCAGGATCAAAAGTCGGATTTTTTTTTTTTTTTTTTTATGTTATTTTTGAAGGAGAGAGAGACCATGAGCGGGGAAGGGGCAGAGAGAGAGGGGGAGACACAGAAGCTGCGGTGGGCTCCAGGCTCTGAGCAGTCAACATAGAGCCTGATGCAGGGCTGGAACCCAGGAACCGTGAGATCATGACCTGAGCTTTTAAGTCCAACACTTAACCGACTGCGCCACCCAGGAGCCCCAAAAGTCGGAATTCTTAACCTTTTCTATGCCTTAGACCTGGTCCCAGAATGTTTTCAATACATAAAATGAAATATATAAGATTACAAAGGAATCTGATTGTTTCTACAAAGCTATTAAAATCTTTTAAATAGAAATATAAATGTGTGAGATGTAGAATGTATGCTTCTAAGTTAACACGTTTAATAATGCACTGAATAGCAACAATTCCCAGAATTTGTAAGTAGTGAGATTAAAGCATATTTCCAGGTGTCTGCAACAACTGGATTGTGATTCAAAAACACCTGTGGCTTCTGTCTGAGAACAAAGCACAGGCCCTGCTAATCCTGCTGAGCTTTGTTGCCTTCATTCATCATGAGAGAAAAGCTAAATTTCAGCCAGAGGTTAGTGAAAATAAAGAGGTTATTTTTTTCTCTCCAAGTTGAGGCTCCAAAACTCAACAGGATGCATCTACAGAAGGATTCAGCCCTCAGCTCCCCATGGAAAACACTTGAAGGAGAATCAGCTTGGATGTCTGGGAAGAAGATTGGGGAAGAGTTTGGTCCTTGGAATAGTGACCCCAAGGGCATGGGCCACTGTGTCTCTGGGCCAAGATTGTATAACCAGTCTTGGTTTTCAAGTTACATACAGCCTCTAGAGATTCTACTTACAGCACCCCCAAGTCCTCAGGTGTGATACAGGGGCATATGGGTGATTCTAGTTCTGCGTGGCAGGAATGGTCATGAGTGTGGGCACAAAGGCCCTGTAGCCTTTGTAGGGAATGGCCGGGATTGACTTAGGGAGACAGAACTCCAAACCAAAGAGGAGGAAAGGAGTGGAGGATAACCCCGGGGTTTACCAAACTGTAGGAGGGAGATGGCACACAGAGGGGAGGTAGCCAGAGGTTTTTGGCTGCCTGCTCACAACACTCCTGGATGCCAGTCTTTCCCTTTAGAAGCTAGGGAATGAGGAAGTGGCTTTCATGGGGCAGTTATCATGAGTGCTGCAGCAGGGAAGTTTGAAGTGGCCCAAACCTTAGAGGACTTGTTGAACTAAAGAAAGCTGGACCCCACCCCCAGAGCTTTTGATTCAGTAGGGCTAGGTTGGGTCCTGCAAATTTGCATTTCTAGAAAATTCCTAGGTGATGTTGATACAGCTGGTCCTGGAACCACACTAGATTCACTAGCCTAGAATGTTCTTTCCTCCTCACCAACTCCACTGCCTGGTAACTCACAGCTGGTGAGATCCCCTCCAGGTTTCAGCCTATAAGGCCCCTGACCCCAGCACATTCCCACCCCAGGGTGTTTCTGGAGCCTGGTACTTCCTGCACCACAACGCTCATCAGCCCTGCTCACCTTATTGGACCTACTTATTTAATTGTTCAATTGCCACCTCCTTGTCAGACCTGAGCTTCCTTGGGCCCATGTCTGTCTTGGTTTCTCTCTGTCCCCACACACATCCCCACCTAGCTCAGTGCCTAGCTCATAGTAGTAGGTGCTCAACAGATGTTTGCCAAATGAGTAATGTCACAAGGGGAGAGGTCAGGACTGGCCCAGGTGAGCAAGTGTACAAAGCTGGGCAGGGCCAGGCAGAGCCAAGAGGGCATGGGCTCTTCACCTGGCAGCACATGAGCATTACCTGGGAGGTTTCAGTGCCTCTTCCCTCCAAACCAACCAAATGTGTGTCCGTAGCAGAATTGTCAAAGCTGCCAGGAGGTATAGGGGCAGCTGGTTGGAAAACCTCTGGCAGAGGTATGAGCAACCCAGCCCTGGTTTCCCTCTTAAGTGGGAACAGCCTACCTCACAAAAATGCAGTAAAAATATCATGAATTAATCCTTATAAAGCTCTGGCACCAAGACCTAGAACTCAGCCCTTTTGGTTTTATACTTGCATGCTAAGGAAGTTTCTGGTCATTCCTGAGGCAAGGCTCCTATGTCCCTCTTCCCTTCCAATGTGCCTCTTTGTCATTTCATGCCATCTCTCCAAGCAGAAACAAGGATGTGTAGGATGTTTATGCCTTGAGATTCATATTTCCCTTTTCCTTCTCCCCCATGCAGAGAGTCCCTGGGGGCTGCCTGTGGTAGCTGATGGCCCAGCTTCCTTAGCAAAGGTGGTGATGGCAGAACTGGCTGACCTGAAGTTAGAAAACAAGCCATGGCCTGGAGGTAAGGCTCTGCCCATGTGATGAAAAAGGAGGCAAGATGGCAGAGACCAGGAGCCCCGCCCCCCACACCCCCCAAGCTTACAGAAGGGCATGTACAGTCTGGGAACCTGGTAGACTGTCTTTGCTTAGGTAGGGGACACAGAGGCCATACCCTCTGGAAGGTACCCCAGGGGGGCTTCACTTAGGTATCTTTCCCCACCCTCATCCCCCCCATACTCCAGCTCTCTTTTTCCCATGCCCACCTCTCCCTACCAGATAGGAAAGAACTAAGGCTAAGAAAATGATGTCCACAGAACCCTTCCTCCATGCCTATACTTCTTTGTGTTTATTACCTCACCAAATGCTCCAGTGGAGCAGGTCACAGAGGAAGAAACCAAAGCCGGAAGCTGTGAAATAAGGTCACACAGCTAGAGAGTTGTAATCCACATGGATTGTAGGGAGGTGGGGCAGATACAAAAACGTCTACAGAGATTGGGGCAGGAAAGGGGTAGGGTACCTCATTCCCCACCATAGTCAGAGAAAAAGGGAGGCTGTGCATAAGAGGGCAGGACTGCCCCTTTTGTGTGTGGGGGGTGGGAGGGGTGGGTAATGTGGCCCAGTAACCAGGAATCAGCAGTGAGGGAAGGGGTGGATGATGACACAGAGCCTGAGGTAGCAGAGGGCATGTGGCCACTTTTGTGCCCCCAGCCAGCCACACACTGTTAGTCTTTATAATGTGTTCACTAAAGGGCAGGTGCAGGCCAGGGGACACCTTGAGAATCTGAATAATGCAGTCTGGCACTGCTTTTTGCTACTGGTGTGAGCTTGGCAGTTGACTTTGCCTCTTTGGGGCTCAGTTTCCCCATAGACAGGAATAGTAGTGGCACAATACCTGCCTGATAAAATTGTCATGAGGGTTAATGGAGCCAAAATTTTGTAAAGTGCTCAGGACAGGGCCCAGCACCTAAGTGCTTTATAACTATTTTGTGATTTTAAAAAATAATACATTGATAGACTTCCCCTCATTTTTTAAACTAAAGTAACTGGCTACTAGAGCAGCTAATATTAATAAATAGAAATGTTACCTAGGAAGCAAATTGTGCACTTGCCCCAACGAAACAACCAGATGTGTGTTGGTGTCTTTCCTGCAGGCCTGAACTTGGATCTCTTGTTCTTTCCCACCTTCCCACACCTAGGAAAGAGCATGTCAGCACCTGTGCGGCCTCTTTGCTTCAGTGGTGGGAATACCACGGTCCCTGCACCCTCACTCTGCGTTCCCCAGGCCTCAGTCTTAGTGGCAGCTTAAAGACTGGCACAGCTTTCAGAGGACATCTCTCTTCCCAGACTGTGCATCTTTCTCTCCTTTTCAGGGCAGCAGAACCTCCAGAGCTCATGGGTTTGAACTGCCCACCAAACTCACAAGACACAACAGACTTTAGTCTCATGTTATATGTATTTGTTTTCTATAGCTGCTATAACAAGGGGACCACGGGGTGCCTGGATGACTCAGTCGGTTAAGCGTCTGACTTGGGCTCAGGTCATGATCTCACTGTTCATGGGTTCGAGCCCTGCGTCCGGCTCTGTGCTGACAGCTCAGAGCCTGGAGCCTGCTTCAGATTCTGTGTCTCCCTCTCTCTCTGCCCATCCCCCGCTCGTACTCTGTCTCTCTCACAAAAATAATAAATAAACATTAAAACAAAATTTAAAATAAAAGGGGGGGACCACAACTTGGTAGCTTAAGACAACATACATTTATTCTCTTAGATTTCTGAAGGTCAGAAGTCCAAAATGAGCTTCACTGGGCTAAAACTAAGGTGCCACAGGAGAGCTCCCTACAAAGGCTCTCAGGAAGAATCCATTTCTTTGCTTTTTCCAGCTTCTAGAGCTGCATTCCTTGGCTCATGGCACCTTCCTGCCTCTTTCTCTGTTCCATCTTCACATCATCTTCTCTGATAGTCATGGAATCTTCCTCTGTCTCCGTTTCATAACAACACATTTATGGCCTGCCTAGATAATCCTGGATAATCTCTCCATCTCAAGATCCTTAATTTTTTATTTCTTTTTATTTTTTATTTATTTTATTTTTTAACCTTTTTTATTATCTTTTTTTACAATCATCATTAAGCTCAAGATCCTTAATTTAATCACACCTACAAAATCCCTGTTACTATATAAGGTAATATTCATAGGTTCTAGGGATATCTTGTGGGAGTGGGGGGCATGATTCAGCTACCATACTGTGCTCCCTTAGTTGTGGAGAAGGCAGGACAGAAACTACAACATGCATGGCTTCCCCACCACTCAGGAGGCCCAGCAGCTACCCAAGGGCACAGGCTCTTTGCCCTCCATCACCCCACAAACAAGCAGAGCTTCTGCAGATCACAGCCAAGGAGAAGGTGGGTCACCTTAACATAGAGAAGCCACAACCTCTGTTCCTTCCAAGGCCTGCATGCCTGTTTACAGCTCCCAGCCCAGGAGCATCCCACTAATCTTAACTCAGTGGTTTGCAAGGAAACAACACCCTGAGACTCAGTCATTTCCCAGGAGGCCCACACCAGTCCAGACCTGCTATCAGTTCTTCACTCAAACACTTTCAACGTTGATCCCTCTCACCTCCCATAAGGAGGTTTCATCAGTGTGAGAAGAGGGCTCCTCTGTATTCTTCCTAAGCTTAGAAAAAGCAGGCTTGGGGCACCTGGGTGGCTCATTCGGTTAAGCATCCAACTTCGGCTTATGTCATGATGTCACAGTTCATGAGTTCGAGCCCTACATCAGGCTCTGTGCTGACAATTCAGAGCTTGGAGGCTGCTTCGGCTTGTGTCTCCATCTTTCTCTGCCCCTCCCTGCTCTCACTCTCTCTCTCTCTCTCTCTCTCTCTCAAAAATAAATAAACATTTTAAAAAAAGAAAGAAAGAAAAAGAAAAAGCAGGCTCTGGGGAGAGAATCTGGGCTCTTCCCTTTCTAGTTACGACTTTGGGTGCTGTACTTGCCCTCCCCTGGGCTTCAGTTCCCTCATCTGCGAAACAGGGCCAATCACATCAACTTCTCGGGTTTATCCTAAGGATCAACTGAGATGGTGAATGAAAAGCAGTTAGACTGGTGTAGGGCACACAGTGGTCACTGTCCAAAACTGACAGCTCTGATCATCATCATTGCCCTTCATGTTCTTGTTTTTTGTCCAACTCAGTAAACGCTGGAAGTGTCCACTGTATGCCAAGCATGGTGTTCTTCCAAGACCCATAGAAACACTAGTGGCACAGTCAGATGTATTGCCTGCCTTCATGGAGTTTCATAGGGAGCCCAGAGACCCCTGAGGGATGTCTGGGTGGAATCAGAAGGGGTTCCTGGAGGAAGGGACGCTGACCTTCAAACCTGAGGGCTGAGGAGACATTGGCTGAGAGAAGAGAGGGAGCAGCAGGAACTGCAGGTACAAAGCGCCTGGGCAGAGTTTGATGTGGTTATAAAATAGTAGCAGGAGTTGTGAGGATGGGGATGCGTTTGACTCATCCCTTCATATCTGAATATTCAAATGTTAACCACCTGTTGTGTGCCAGCAGCTGTTGCAGGCTGGGAAAGAAGGATGATCTTTTTTTTTTTTTTTTTTGAAAGAGCACAAGCGAGAGGCAGAGAGAGAGGGAGAGAGAATCCTAAGTAGACTCCATGCTGTCAGTGGAGAGCCCAACACAGGGCTCAACCCCATGAACCCATGAGATCATGACCTGAGCCAAAATCAAGAGTAGGATGCTTAACCGACTGAGCAGCCCAGGTGCCCCAGGAGAATGATCCTTACAGTAATCTCTGCCCTTGGGGAATGGATGTTACAGGGGAGAGACAGACTATGAACAAGATAAACAGATAAAGTGCATGTTCTCTAGGAGGTGGTAATAATGCCCTAGAGAAAAACACTGTTGGGAGTGCTGGGGTTGTAAGTATTTAACAGAGTGGGCAAGGAAGGCTTTACTGGGAAAGCAGCATTTGAACAAAACCTGTTTTTTTTTTTTAATGTTTATTTATTTTTGAGACAGAGAGACAGAGCACGAATGGGGGAGGGGCAGAGAAAGAGAGGAAGACAGAATCTGAAGCAGGCTCCAGGCTCTGAGCTGTCAGCACAGAGCCTGATGCGGAGCTCGAATTCACGGACCATGAGATCATGACTTGAGCTGATGTCGGATGCTTAAACGACTGAGCCACCTAGGTGCCTCCTGAGCAAGACCTTTTAAAAAATTAAGGGAGTGAGCCCTGGGTGAATCTCTGAGAAAGGTGGACTGAGGTTTTTTTTTTAAAGATACAGCATTTGTTTTCGTAGCTTGAGTCAGGCCTGGCTGCTAAATAGATTTCATCTCCAGCATCAAGTTGAATGGATGAGTTGGTGCTTCTGGAGATAGTGGAGAACAAATATTAGGGCAGCATTTGGACATAAAGAGAAGAGATGACTAGCACTGTCTGCTACGGGAACAGGAGTAAGTGGAGAGTGCAGTCAAGATGCCACCAGCTTGGCAGCAATGGTTCAAACCAGGAGTGATGGCTCAGCTTCATCAGGCATCTCTGGGGAATGAATAACTTCACGTAAATTAAGTTTAAAAACAATCAATTTTTTTTTAATCATACCTTTTTTATTGTGAGACGGAAAAACAGTAATCATACTTACAGAGATGAGTGTAAAGCATGAGCAAGTAAGCCTGAGTCAGGAGCTGAGAAACTTCCTAAAAATAAAGTCCACAAGCCTGAGCAAATAAACTTTGGCCTCAGTGCTTGCTTGCTTGCCTGATTGATTGATTCTTTATTTAAACTATTTGGATACACTTATTTTCTTAACTGAAATTCTCAGTTCTTGCTCTTACTGATAAGCAAATACTCTGGATAGGTTTCCACCGCCAATCCCATCAGTCACCCAACCTGTGGTGCAGATCCTGGCAGTGCATAGGAGCCTTATTGTTTCATGTCTTCACAGGGACACACTCTCTCCACTACCACTACCTGGCCCTATCAGAGCCAGGCCCGGGCCTTCCTCAGTTTCTGGCTGTAGGCTACGTGGATGACCAGCCTTTCATTCATTATGACAGTCGTGTGGACAGAGCCAAGCCCCAGGCCCCGTGGATGGCAGCTGTGGACACCCAGTACTGGGAAACAGAGACCCAGAAGCAGAGAGCCTGGGCAAAGGTGCAGCAGGTGGAGACATGGACTGTGATGGGCTACCACAACCAGAGCAGTGGTGCGTCAGAGGCTCCTGCCACCCCACATCCTCCTTCCTTCATACTTTCAATGCTGACCCTCTGGGCAGCCATGCCCTTCCAGTTGGGAACAGAGGTCACTCCACTGAGCCCATAAGAGGGTACAAGGCATGCTCCTGATGCATAGCTTTCCCACCACAAGGACCAAGCAGGGGCCATAGGGGCCTTCAGAATAAGTTGTGGCTCCAGTGGCCAGCCCATTGGGCTAGCACAGCAAGCATCCACAGAAGTTAGGGACTCACAACACCTCCCCTTCAGCTACCCATGGTTCCAGACCTCAGCAGACTGGCAGAGGCAGAGGCTTTTCCCTACCTCATCCCTCATCCTCACCAAACACTTAAATCACACCCACCCACCAGGCTCTCAGACACCAACTCTGCCATGCAGGGAGGGAAACCAAATGAACTTGAACTAGGCAGACAGCTCAGGGTGGGAAAGAGAACCTAGTTAAAGACCCCTGCTCTACCCAGTGTTAGGTATAGCATTCTCTCAGGCTTCTGCTTCCTTATCTCAGCAAAGGCTAGCTCATGCCTACTGATGGCTGCTGCTAATGCTGCATGTGTGCTTGTGGGGCACTTGTTCTCAGCCCTTTCCCATCCTGTCCCTGGAAACCCAAACTGAAACCTCAGGTCCCAGATGCCTCAGAGGGAGTAGATTTAAAAGCCCAAGGCTGGGACAAGCTATACATTAGCCCAGGGGCCCCAGAATAATAAGCATGACCAGCCCCCAGGTGCTGTGGCAGCAGCCAGGTTCACATTTTAACATCTCTTTCACATCTCTGAAATTGGGGCGTGATTTCATCTTACCACGAGTGTATTTTAAGGACATCTTACTTCCATAAGTAGCAGAGTTTTCCTTCTAATAACAATGCCTGTAGTTATGTATGCAAGTGTTCTCACGTGAGAAGCCCAACGGGTTTCTCAGCCCTGGCCTGCTCATGAAAATTACCCAGGGAGCATTTTTTGTAAATGGCACCACTCTGACCCCCTCCCATCCTTCAGAGGCACCCATGGGTGGTGGGCTTCTCCCCAGCCTCAGGGATACGACCTATAGCCCAGGCAAACCGCAGCCTGCTTGCCCACATGCACAGGCACACACAGCACTCAGCGAACGTTTGGCTGTGAGATCCGGGAAGACGGCCATACCAGCAGCTTCTGGCAGTTTGGCTTTGATGGCCAGGACCACCTGTCACTGGACCTGGAGACTCTGAGCTGGGTGTCAGCCAAGCCTGTGGCTGTGCAGACCAAGCGTTGGTGGGAAACAGAGCGCTGCTATGCCGAATACGACAAGGCCTACCTGGAGGGCCTCTGCCTCACTTCCCTGCACAGGTACCTGGAGCTGGGCAGCCAGAGCCTCACCCGGAAAGGTAAGGTGCAGCTTGTGGCAACACAGAGGGGCCCACACTCCCGTTCTCGAGGATCTTGGCGGGGTGAGGAGATAGGCTGTGTTTCCCTGGCTCAGACAAGCCCAATTGGCCCCAGAAAGAAGGCTGACTAGCCAACAGCTTCCTCAAGTAGGGCAGCACAGAAGCTTGGACCTTGGGCCCTCATTCCAGGTGAGGTAGAATGGGGAGTTCATGCCCCATGATATGGTCTTGGTGAATGAGGCTCTGACTCTGGGCCTCATTTTATTCATCTATAGAATAAGTAGGTTAAAGTAGTTGGCTCATAAAGTCCTTTGCGGGTTTAACATCCTGTGGTTCTCCTTGGGAAATGTACCTCAGGCCCCAGGGGATAGCATCCATCACTAGGCCAGTCCCTGGACTACTGGGGACTGCCAGGGAATCTGAGCATGACCCCTCATGCTAAACATGCTCCTCAGACTCCAGGTGCATCCTAAATTCTTGACTCCAGCCAGCAGGGCTGGAGATACAAGGACTAGGATGGACCCTAGGGAAAGTGGGTGCATGGGGGTGCTGAGGCAGAGGCCTCACTGGCTACTAGTGGGTAGGGCTGGTCAGAACACCCAACACACCATGGATGTTCGGTGATGGACTGGTGGGATGTGAATCAGCTGAGGCAATGGGGAGGACATTCCTTGAAGGGAAGGCAGGGAAAATAACATCAAGAGAAGATGTGATTATGAGAGTAGAGTGTGTGTGGGGGGGGCGGTGGTCAGGGCTCAGGTACTGGAGCCTAGCCTGCAGATCCACGTCCTGGCTCCAGGACTGGCTAGCTGTGTGACCTTGGGCAAGTTACTTGCCCTTTCTGTGCCTGAGTTTCCTCATTAGTATTACAGGGATGGTAACAATAGCCCCTGCCTCCAAGAAGCACCATATTGGTGTTTTAAATGAGTGTTGAGCTCTCATCCAGCAGCAGGGGGATGTTCTACACACATATCACCTGATGAATTCATCAGGAATCTCCACAGAAACAGAACCAACAGGATATGTTTAGAGAGAGAGAAAGAGAAAGGGACATATTTAAGGAATCCACCCATGTGATTGTGGAAGCTCGGGAGTTCCAAGATCTGCAGTTGGCAAACCTGGAGACCTAAGGGAGCCAGTGTTTCAGTTTGAAACTATAGTCAGGAAAAGACTGATGCGCCAGCTGAAGGTATTTCTTCTTACTCAGACTTTTTGCCCTGTTCAGATCTTCAAGTGATTGGATGGAGTCCACTCACATTGGGAACAGCAATCTGCTTTACTGAGTCTACTGATTCAGATGTGAATCTCACCCAGAGTAATGCTTGAGCAAATGCCTAGGCACAGTGTGGTCCAGTAAAGTTGACACATAAAATGAACCATCACTCACGGATTATGTCATTTGGAACAATCCTGAGAGGAAAAAACAAAGAATCCCCATCCGGCCCTGAGAGACTGGAGGATTGTGGACAGGAGTCAGGCTGGGCTTCAATTCCAGGCTGTCTGGCTCCAGAGCTACACACATGACCACCTCCTTCCAAAGTGAGGGAAGGACCATCCTTCTTGCCTTCACTTCTTGTTAGACACCTACCATGTGCAAGAAGTTATGGAGGAAGTATGTAAAGTCTCTGAGAAAGCCACAGGGTTTCTGTGGGTAGAAGGGGTGTCCTCCACCCTGGAAAATGCTAGAGCAGCCCAGGATCAGGCATGAGGAATGAGCAGAGAGCAGCTTCTCACCAGCCTTCCTCCCTCAACCTCTCTCTGCAGAGCCGCCCAAAGTGCAGGTGACAAGACACACAGCTGAGGATGGGAGCATCACACTGAGATGCTGGGCCCGGGGCTTCTACCCACGGGACATCTCATTGAGCTGGTGGCTGGGGGAGGACGAGCTGGTTCAAGAGGCCGAGTATGTGGAGACACGCCCCGATGGAGATGGTACCTACCAGACATGGGCGGCCGTGCGGGTGCCAGCCAGGATGGAGAATGGGTACATTTGCCATGTGCAGCACTCCAGCTTGAACCATACACTCACTGTGGCCTGGGGTGAGGAGATGGGCTTGGCAGAGGGGATGAGGAGGAGCAGGGGAGGGTCCCAGGGAACCCAGAGACAGTCCCATGGCATGGGGCTGGTGCCCCCTTTTCTCTGCCGTCCTTAGAAGCACCCTCTCATCAGTGGATAACCAGTGCCAAGGTTATCTCCATCATCTTCACCATCACTTTCTTGCTTGTGGCTGGAGTTTTGATTTTCATCAAGCAGTACTCTCAAGGTAGGTAGGGAAGAAAAAAAAGTGGTGGAGGGTCCTCACAGCCAGCTCAACCCTATAGGGAGGAATGCTCTGCTCCCATCCCTTCCACCAGAACTGTTCTCTCTTGGGGAGAAGCAACTACTATTGAACACCTGTCCCCATCTGTGGAAAAGCACAAGTACCCCCACCCAATAGCCATACATTGCCCTAAAGACACTGTGGATCACACAGCCAGGGAAGACCACTAGGATTGACCTTCAAAAGACCCGAGAGGGGGAGAGGGAGTGGAAGGTGGGTACCTGGGACCCCCACCTCTGCCTACCACCCACCTAGTCTCTCCTTTTGTGTTCTTTTTCCCATAGCCAGGAATAAGGAATCTTGCAAACAAGCCCCAGGTGATTGTGGGATGGGTGGGTTGGGGAGAGGAAGCCCCAGGTGCTCCCAAGCATGGCTAAGATGCCTGAAAACCAAAAATGGAGGCAGGGTGGTGGGCGGAAGCTTTCTGTCTCCAGCATGGCCCCATCCCTCACCCTCTGCTCCCTCCCACCACCTGGGAGCCAGGTGGAGGGGGCAGGGAGCACTCCATTGAGCCACTGCTGAGTTTGGGAGAGGGCTGGGGAGCAGTCTGGATCACCTCCCTACTTTCTCCCTGCAGGTGGAGAGGAGCCTCATAATTCCCAAAACCCAATGAGCGTGGAGACTGCTCAGCTGCTCTGCTGACACAAGTTCACTGTCACAGATCAAGGAGGTGTTTTATAGAGGTTTTGGGGGCATCCAGTGTGCTAGCTGGCTGGCAGTGGTGATCCAACTCTGAAGGGCCCACCCCACCTCAAAACTGAGCCCTCCTCAGCTCCATCAGCCTCATCACAAGCAGTCTGGGCCAGTAAGATTTGCCGTCTTCCTGAAGTCCTTTTAAAAGTCTAATTGTCTCCAGTTTGGGGGCGTGGGAAGGAGGGCAGTAATAATTCCTCAGATCGGTTCACACTTGACAATTTGCACGATAAATTCATGTAAAGTGTAAATCCCACCTGAGCCTCTCAGGTACTCTGTGAGTTCGGTGATGGTATTCTCACCTCCACTTCCCCAACATGGAAACCACAGCTATGGGAAGTTGAGGAAGAACCAGAAGAACAGTCAAGGAGTTATGGGGGCAGCATGGCCAAATGCCTACCTCCTTTTATAAATGTGTTCTTGTGTGTATGTATATTTTCTTTTATAAAGAAGATTGGAGTGTTGGGGGGTGTGAGGATATGTGGTTCCTGCAGGGTGAGGGTGGGTGTGTGAGGACAAGGGGGTCCATGATGTGTGTGAGGGTGTATAGGGAGTGACAGTGTATGAGTGGGGGGGGGGGCAGGGGGTGACTTTGTGTGTATGAGAAATTCAAGGGACAGGTGCCCAGGGACCTGTTAGCCCAGGGCAGCTGAAGGATGGAAAACAATACAGTCAGCATTTTCCATCCGGTCCTCTTGAATGGTTTGAATTTTTACAATAAGTACGTGTTAGTTTTACATTAAGGGAAAGAGAAGTTTCACTATGTCCTGTGGAAATGCTTGTTAAGAATTCTTGTTAAGGATGTGTCTGGGAAGGTCCAGCCTCTCCTTCTCTGAATTTCAGTATAGCAGAAACCCTACATCTCCTTTGTAAATAAGAATCTCCTGGGGAGCACACATTTTTGTTTATTCAGAGAGCAGTTCAAGTCTCATGGCCGGCCAGCAAATGTGCAAAGGGAGAGGACTCCAGAGCCACAGCAGAGGGACCACTCCACTGGCATAAAGGACACAAGCTTGGGCCCTTAACAGGGCACCCTCTGCCTCTCTGTAGAGCCCCAAGGCATGACTAAGCCTCTTGTGGGGATTTCTGAAATCTTCATGTCTGCAGCCCTGGGAGGCCCCAAGCTGAAAGATGTGAAAGATTTATGATACTAGACAGATTCAGCCTGCCCTGGTGGCCTGAAGAACCTCAGCAGTGAGCTTGCAACTATGTGATTGCACTGAAAATGTGTCTCTAATGTCTGTCTGCCTGTCTTAGTGCTGCCATCAGGATCCATGCTGTGCTGGTTCTGAGCACTTTTACATGTACTAAACTGTGTGATCCTCATAACACGCCTGTGTGGGAGAATTAATCCTGTGCTACAGGTGAAGACATTGAAGCCCAAGGTCCTATGGCTGGTTTGTGCCAGAGCCAGGACATGAAACCAGGAAGTCTGTGGCTACAGTCTGGGCACTTCACTACTGCACCAAAAACCTCAATGACATCTGTGCCATTCTGTAAATGGGTATGTAAGCACAAATCTGCAATCCCTTATCTGCAATTGTGAAAATCCTAACCCAAAACCAGAAGTTCCTTCTTTATTTTGGCACAACCTGAAGTGAAGTGAGGCTATTTGTAGGCCAGTGTGCCTTTTCACAATTTTCCACAGATATATTGATATATTTGATTATGGAGTGGTGCCCCAGACAAACTCTGGAGATGTTATGTAACACTCAGCATCTGTACTTTGGCATTTTCTAAAGCCCAAAGAATTCTAAATTCTTAAATACATCTGGCCCCCAGGGTTTCAGGTAAGGGCTGTGGACCTGTATTAATAAGATTTTTGTGGTAATAAATATTTTATTTTTACACTTGTCTGTACAGTGAAAATGTTGAGGCACAAGGTGGGTCTGGCCCACACCAATGGAAGGCACAAGTGCCTGTGCTGACCTTTGAAGATGTGCTTAGGATCTCCAGAGCAAAGGTCAAAACTCCATCCCTGAGGAGCATGAGGGCCCAGTGTATTTGTGGAGAAGCAGATGGGAGGAGGCTCTGGTCAGTCAGTCTCACTTTGAATTAGTATAGCTATGTCACATTTCTGTCCCCCTACCCCCAAAGACATCAGGCTCCTTCACCCACAGCTAACTTTACCCACCCCATCCTCCAGCATTGGTCCTGCCTAGTAAAGCATAGGCCTTAGACCAGCAGTTTGTGTGGCTTCTTTGATACAGAGGGTTTGTAAATTCAGGGAGCCTTAGACGAGGTACTCATCCCACTGACACTGGCTTCTATAAGTGTGAGCCTTGGGCAGAATGGGCTAGAATTTCCTGTTCAGTTCTGCGCATCTCTATGTGCAGAACTCTGAGAACTTCTTGGGCTGTGCGGGATTGTAGGACCATCTCTCCTCATCAGAGAGAGGGCAGAAAGGCCATGGACTGATACAGTTTCAGAACAGTGCCTACAGGATGGCAGCAGAGCCCCAGCCACCTGCCACAACCCAAAGGGTAGGGTCACCACTTATCAGAGTGGCCTCATTGGCTACTTGGTTTAGAAATTGCCTGAGGGCTTAGGCTATGCTGTCTGTATCTGCCCTAGATAACCATTCCTTTTTTTCACCTCACTTCCTTTGCCTGATGGCCTTCCTCAACCTCCACCTACCTGACCTTCCCGGTAGTTGGGAACCTGACATCTGCATGGGAACCTGGGACTCTGGGGACAGGGCCTGGTAGACAAAAATATCTTGAGGAGAGGGGTGGCCACTACACTGCCCCCTAACATGGGGGGGGGGGCTGTTCTCCCCTTTCCTGAGTCCTACTAACCCAATAACTTCTAGTTCACACCCCTGAAAGAATCTGATCTTCTTGTTGCCAAGGGCACCACCATTCTGACGTTCAGGAAGTATCTGCTCTATAACTGGATTATGAGATCTTGGCAACTGAGCATCCTTCAGCTTTATTTTGTTTCAATCATATTTCCTTTACAGACTAGTTCAGTGTTTGCCCATGGAACCATAAAATAAATTTTAGACCTAAAGGAACCCCATATAGCACCCTACAAGCCCCTGATAATTTGACACACTCTCCCCCACAAACCCCATGATCATGCCACCTCTTTCTGCTTCTCATGTTAGAGTCCTTCCTGTCCAGGATGTCAGCTCTCTCCAGTGCACAGCTCTCTTTCTCTTCCACCCACACCCCAAGCATATATTGGTTTAAGTCCAGTGCACCTGCAAAACCTGAGACAAAGGAACATGCACCAGCACCTCATGGCCAGGTAGGAGGTGAACCTGGGAGTCCCGAGTCTAATTCCCCAGAGGGATGAACAGGCCCAGAAAATAGGGTGGTCTCGCTTAACCCAGGCCTTGCTCCCTCTCCCATTTTTGTTTCTCTGCTTAGCAATGGATGGTCAGTGATCTCAACCAAAAGACAGGGGCTCTGGACCCAGCAGGACCAGCCTAGATGCCCTGCCTGCCTACCTCCCTGGTTCTTTCCTCAGCCACTCCTGCCTGGAGAGAAGCTCGTGAGAGGACAGAAGGCAAACACAGAGGGAGTTCATCTGAGCCCCAAGTGTTCCCCTGGGTGCCCCCTGATTACTACCACAGTCTTAGGAGTAGACAGAGGCAGGAGGGCAAGTGAGGAGGGTTCTAAGCACACTTGGAAGCAGTAAAGGGGCCTACAAATCTGGCAAGGACAGGAAGACAGCTTTGCGAAAAATCACAGACCCACAGGAAAAGCAGCCTTCTCACCCAGCAGGGCAATACTTCCACTAGCTGCTCCTGAGAACTGCTTCTCTCTCTCAGCCCAGACTGGCCTGGCCTTGGGTCAGAACCATGGGATCTCCATCCACAGGCCATCCCCTCACTCACAGAGGCCAAGACATCTTCCCCACGGGAGGAATGCTACATCAGACTTCTCTAGTCTTCAGGCTGCACGGAGATACCCCTCCACTGACACAGATCTTACCTGCTAACCCTCTGGACTCTAGTCCCAAACCACAACTTTTTCCAGACCACCATATTTAGGGCAGAATTCAGTGTGGCCTGGAATTGTGCTTTGTGATGATTCGAATGAATGAATGCATTGATTAATAAATAATAAATTATGAGTATTGGATGAATATTAGCTTCTATGTCCACCAAATACAAGGCTTCCTTACAGGCTATCCCCATTGCAGCCTCAGTCCTGTAAGTAACTGCAGTGTTCCAATCCTAGAATGCCACACCTACTCTCCCCACAGCCTCCAGGAATTCTCTGAGACTTGTGCTCAGGTCATGCTCCCAGAAGCCCTCCTAGCCATCCCTGCTCTGAGGTTCCATGATGCCCACAGCACATGTCTCTCGGGTGTGTCCAGGCAGTCAGGGCCTGGCCAGCAACAAAGACCAGGAGGAAGGCCCAGTCCTGGATGAGTCTTTTTTTTTTTTTTTTTAAATCCCCTAACTTCCTGAAGAAGCTCACAGACCAATGTAAACAGAAGAGGATTGAAGACACAGGCTGTTTCATTTGTGTCTCTTTAGCCTTGCCCCTAGACTGCCACGTAACTGAATAGTAAGTTCCAGAATGGAATCACACAGCTTCACCTCAAGACAAACAGCTAGGGAAAAGGGAGTCAGTCTGCCAGTTTGCCCTATGCCAAAAGGCTGACCCTCAGGTTTCTCTAGTCCTGCTTCCTGGCCACATTGACGGAGCCACATGCTAGAGCAAATCCAGGACAAGGAGAGATCCAGAGAGCCAAAGCATTGCAGTGAAAATGGAGGAGAAGCTGAGCCTGAGTTAAGGAAGATGAAGGCTGTGCCAAAACTCATTTTCCCTTCACAGAGTACTAAGCTCAGAAGGCAAAATCTGTCCTTGCAACCACCTGAGACATTTGCCTGGGAAGAAACAGCCAGCGGGAGGGAGCTAGGGAGTGTCTGAGAATGTTGGGAGCAGGGAGAATATTGCAGGCTCCAAGTTAGACCTGACCATGAATCAGATGGGGATTGGGGGGTTGGGAGGGTGGATTCTTACCCACACAGGCTCCCTGATCTTCCCCACCAAGACACCAGAGGAGAAGACACAGGGGAACTGTCCTGGATCATATGTCTTCCATCCAGCATCTGTCCCCATCAGGAAATGGGGTGCCTGGCACTCATCATCTTCAACTCTAAAGGCTAGCTGGAAAGGAGGTGGTGAGGTGAAGAGAATGCCCTTTGAAAGAAATGAGTTGGGGGACAGGTTGAGCTTGAGGTGTCCCCTAAAATTCCTGATAATGACAACAGGCTGCTCCTGAGATCCCTAACTTTGTGTGCTGCCTGAGGACTGGTACCTCATGCTAGCTGACCTGGTCTGCTCTGGGGAGGTGCCAGCAAGGAGAGGCCTGGGATAGCACCCCAGAGGCCTAGTTACTACCTCTCACTCAGCCTCAGTGTCCCACTCTGGTCCAGCCCCACCCATCCCAGTGAAATAACCAAAGTGCAGGGGGCTCTTAATTCCAAGGTTTAAATAATAACAGTTAAATAGGATGTACTCAAAACTAAACCTATGTATCCCTCTGACCTAGTAACTTGACTCCTAAATCTTACATCCAGAAGAAGAAAATCCATACATATGTTCACTAAATGACAGATTCAAGTGTTCAAAGCACTGTTCATAATAGCCCCAGACTGGAAACAACCCAAATGCCTCTCAACAGAAGAACAGGTAAACAAATTTGCTCTACTTACACAATGGAGCAGTTATACCAAATTGGAATGAAGAATTTACTACTACATACAACAGCATGGATGAATCCCCTGGACATTAAGTAAAATGAAAGAAGCCAAGCATAAAAGCACACATTGTATGTTCCATTTTGGTGAAGTTCACAAAAAGACAAAACTAATCCATGGCTGCAGAAGTCAGGATAGTGCTTTCCTGCTATGGGGAATGAGTGGAAGTGGACATGGGATTTCTGGGGATGCCCATTTCTTCTTCCCAATGTATAACTTTGAAATTTTTTTGGAGCTATAAATTTATGATTTGTGCATTTCTGTATGGATGTCACATTTCAAGTGGAGGGGAGTGAAAGAACTACCAGTATTTCTGGAGTCTGTAACAGTGACACCACCCACAAACCCACAACCAGACTCAAGGCAGACCTACTGGTCACACTCACCTGTCCAGCTAGGTCCTTTGTAATCTGACTCAAGAAGAGAGTGCTAGGGAAAGAGTCTGGCTCTTGAACCCAGAGGGGAGAAACAAGCCAGAATCACATCAAAAGACACTCTAGAGATCCTCTATTCCATGCCTCCTAGCCCAGGTGTCAGCAAACATTTTCTGTAAAGTATCAGAGAGTAAATATTTTAGATTTCTCTGGCCACATATAGTCTCCATCCACATATTCATCTTTATTGAACTCCTTTAAAATTTAAAAACCATTCTTGAGGTGCCCTGGGTGACTCAGTCAGTTGAGCCCCTGACACTGGATTTTAGCTCAGGTCATGATCTCACAGTTCATGGGATTGAGTCCCACTTTGGGCTCTGTGCTGACAGTGTGGAGCCTGCTTGGGATTCTCTCTCTCCCTCTCTCTCTGCTGTGCCCCACCCCCACCAACTCATGCATGCATGCTTGCACTCTTTCTCTCAAAATAAATAAACTTAAAAAATTTTTTTAATTTAAATTTAAATTTAAAAAAATTAAAAAAAAAATAAAATTTAAAAACCATTCTTACTTCTTGGGGTTTACAAAAAGAAACTGAGGGCCAGATTTGTCAACCCCTGGGCAACGTAACCAATGCTAGACTGCCTCTCTAGTACCTCTGACAAATGGTCCCCAGTGTCTGTGACAAGGGCTTGCCTTGTCACCATGAACTGGAATTTAATTATCTGCAGTTGAACTCTTGTGTGGTCTTCTCCAACCTAAAAATTCTGCTAGGGGCACATGGCTGATTGGGTCCAAAGAGCATGCAACTCTGAGCAGCCCCCTCTTCTTTTGTTCTACTCCCCAGCTGGTTCCCCTACCATTCCATGTGTAGGGTACAACCTGCATTCAGAGATGGGTAAGTATTTCAGCCCTGAAATGCAGTTTCAGTTCTTCTTGTTCAGATTTCCCCTCATGGCTCCTCAGCTCGGTCATGACCTCTAGGAAGGCTCCCAGATTGTATACTGGGAATTTACTTGTTAGTTTCCTAACAAATAACACTACCAATAGATGCCCCACTGTAGGCAGGCCAGGCCTGGGTTTCAACTCTCTCCCTCTCCAAACATAAGGTTTTCCAAACCACTAAACGACAGGCAGTAGGATATTTTTCACCACAGGGTCCCAATCTCCTGACCCTTCAAAGAGGAGGACTTTCTTCTATGGCTCATCTACTACAGGAAGGGCATATAATAGTAGGTGATGGGGATACAAAGATAGGCCCAGTAGGCACTGTTCCAATTACTTTACAGATGTCAATTATTCCAACTTCACAACAACTCTAATATATGTGTGCTACTGTCAACTTTATTTTGCAGATGGGGATATAGCAGCACAGTTGTTAAGAAACTAGTCCAAAGTCACACACAGAGTTAAGTGACAGAGTTGGAGTGCTAACACAGTCTGGGACGAGCCTCAGGGAAGCATCTCCTTCAAGAGGTTATGCCTAGGCAGAGACCTGAAGGATAATTAAGGAGCTATATCTGGGTGAACCAGTGAAACAAAAGCCTTCCAGGTGGAAGAACATGCCCAAAGACATAGAGGCCAACAGCCTAGCATGAGTGTGTCAGACTTCCATTTCAGGTGGATGGTTCTGGTGGCTTCAGGATGGACTGAAATGAGGGCAAATGACCCTTTAGGAAATGTATCCAGTTGGAAGCTGATAGGGTCAGATCTAGGATGACAGGAAGAGATAGAGAAATCGGCCTAGGTTTGGAGAGATAAAAATCAGCAGGACTTGATGGTTGCATTTTGTTGTGATTGTTTACTATTTATTCAGCAGATAGGCTGTATGTTCAGCATTATGATAGATGAGCTGCATGTACAATGTTAACAGCACATTTACCATCCCTGCTCTGTAGAATTTACAGTTCAAGTTTGGGCTCAGGGGTTCCAGGGTGCCTTGAAGATTCCATTAGGGCAGGTGGTGTTCCTCAAACCAAATAGTGACCAATTAGTGAGGGGTGCAATCATACCAGTGGATCTTGAACAGCATTTTACCGAAGCAAAATAGAATAGAACATATCAGGGTGCCTTGACTGCCATAAGGGAAAGAACAATTTTCAGAAATCTTATTTCTGTTACATATGTGCAAGTCTGTATTAGATTAACATGTGCAATACACTTCTTAATGAGGGCCAAGGAAAAAAAGAAAAACAAACCTTGTAAAAACCTTGGGTTAAGGATAACCACACGCCTGTAACTCTGAACACCTTGAAGGGACTGATCATGCCTTACTCATGTTTTTGTTCCTATAATAAAGTGGATGGATAAATGGATGGGTTATGCATGTATGTGATAGATGGATGAATTAAATGAATTAATGATGGACATTAATTAAATGAATGGGCAGGTGGATGGGTGGATGTATTCATGCATGCATGCATGGATAAGTGAGGGGATGGTGAATGGAAGCATTATTGATGAAGACAAAAAGATCTATAGAATAAGTCAGCGTAGGATATGCTGAGTCTGAGGTTATCTGAGAAAATGCAGGACAGTGGAGATGGACATAGAAGTCGTAACGGGAGAGATGAGGGCTAGAAAGCCGAGGCTCTGCAGGTAGTAAGGGATTAATTGGTTTGAGGAGAAAAGTTGGAGGTATACGAGTCCCCACGCGAGATCCTTTGATTTCACAGCCACTCCACGCTACCGCAAGCACCACCCCACTGCGTTCTTGCAGGCCACACCCTCGAGCGTGGCCTCCGTGGAGAGGGCGTTCTCACTACCACAAAGGCTTCAGGCTAGAAGGGCCGAAAGTGCACGAGAGCACGAGTTTGGACGCCGCTCTCACCACCCTTTTGGGTCCGTGTCCGGGGAACTGCCTCGGCTGAGGGACTGCTGGACACTCTGTGTCTGGCTGGTGTGGAGCGGTGTAATGGTCTGTTGATTCTCTTTCCACCTCTGCCCATTCTCACGTCTTTCCTATCAGGACCGGCTGGATGGTCGTCAGGGCTCCCAACTGTCGCGTCCCCTGGGGCATCATAGAGAACGTAGTCCTCCATTGGCTCAGTCTATCCTTTCCGAGTGTGGGTTAGAGTGCCTACGTCATTTTCGGTCGCCTCGGGCTGGGTGGGGAGTGCCACCACCAGAGGAGGACGCCGCTGGGTCGGGCAAACCTGGAGGGAGGCAAGAAACGTGTCGGGACCCGGATTTGCAAGCTGAAGCTGGAAGGAAAGTGGAAGCTGCAGCCTGGTTCCGCTCCCGCTCCTCTTGGAGGGCGGCTGAGTCAGCGCTAGAGGGCTTTCGCGCCTTGAGCTGGGAAGAGCCTGACGGAGGGGAGTAAGGCTCCTTTGCCGGCCTGAGGAGGCAGAGCAGTGTAGAGAAAAACCTTGGGTCACAAGCGTAGCTTGGACACGTAGCCTGCAGACACGTTCCCCGCTCTTCAGCTCGGAGTTGACGCATCCACACCTCCAGGCTGCGCATTAAAATGGCTGGCTGTGCCACTACTCCTAACCCCATGCAGACCCTTCAGGAGGAAGCGGTGTGTGCCATCTGCCTGGATTACTTCAAGGATCCCGTTTCCATAGGCTGTGGGCACAACTTCTGCCGAGGATGTGTGACCCAACTGTGGGGCAAGGAAGATGAGGAAGACAGGGACGGGGAAGAAGATGGATGGGAAGAAGACGAGGACGACGATGTGGAGGGGGCCACCGGTGGATGGGACAACTCTATTCGAGAGGTTTTGTACCAGAGCAGTGCTGACGAGGTGTTCCAGTACCAAGAAGATGAACTCTGGGTTGGTGACGGTGGCGTCAGGAATTGGGACAACATGGACTATGTGTGGGACCAGGAGGAAGAAGAGGAGGAAGATCAGGACTATTACCTGGGAAGCTTGAGACATGACCTGAGAATTGACGTCTACCCAGAAGAGGAGATATTGGAAGAATACGAGGACGAGGAAGAGCTGTATCCTGACACCCACTTGCCTCCTCCTCCTCCACCTCCCCCCCCTCCTCCGCCCCCTCCACGTCAGTTCATCTGTCCCCAGTGCCGAAAGAGCTTTAAGCGTCGCAGCTTTCGTCCCAACTTGCAGCTAGCCAACATGGTCCAGATAATTCGCCAGATGAGCCCCACTCCTTATCGAGGAAGTCGGGGGAATGATCAGGACATCTGCTCCAAACACCAGGAAGCCCTGAAACTTTTTTGTGAAGTGGACAAAGAGGCTATCTGTGTGGTGTGCCGAGAATCCAGGACCCACAAACAACACAGCGTGGTGCCAATGGAGGAGGTGGTGCAGGAGTACAAGGTGAGAGGCACAAGGGGGATAGGAGAATGGGGGGGTGGGGGGAGTGGAGAGAAAAACAAGGGCAGCTGGGAGGCAGATACTTGCTAGTTGAATCTTTTTTGTGAGAGATAAGGGCACGGTAGTGGAGAGAGATGGGCATATGTGGACAAGAGACACAATGGCTGAGGCTGATTGGCTTCCCCAAAGGAAGCTGAGCAGAGGCACCAAAGCTGACCACTGTTGTTATTCCCTTTCAATCTGAGTATCAGTGGCATGTCCCTAGCACCAAATTTCACTCTGTTGAGTACTGAGGGTGTACCTGACCAAGACTCCAAGACCCTTAACACATAGGAATGGAAAGCCATTAAGTACTTGAACAATAATAGACATTTGAAACCTCAGAGCACAAGCAGTGTCAAAACAGATGACTGGGGAAACACACACACACAAACATTGCTGGTTTTGGTAGGCTGAAATGCCAGGTAGGAGTCATAGACTAAGTGCAACAGGCCATACCCCCTTCCCAAAATCTGAGGTTGCTTCCTCACCTTCAGTGGGGTCTGTTTTCCCTGTAGAGAGAGGCAGAGGACATAAACATCTTTATGATGGATCAAAAGAAGTCTCATGTCCTTAATCACTCTCCTTTCCTGGTATTTTATCATGAAAGGAGTGAGGGATTTAGGATGAGATGACCTGGCTCTGCCACTTACTGTCTAAACTTGGGCAGGTCTCCACCTCTTACCTTTACTTTTCCCCTAGGCTTGTTAAAATTAAAAGAGACCACGTATGTGAAAGTTTTTTATAAACCATGAAGCACTAAACAGATGTTTGCTTTTATTTGATTTTCCTGTAATTTGTCTTTGCTTTGGGTTCTGATTTAGTTAATACATTGCTTTCCTGACCTGAGTAGTAGAGAGTTATCTCAATGACCACATAATGTCTTCCTTACCAAAAGCCTAGGTGAATGTGACTTCTAGCAGTACCCAAGGAAGGAGAGGATATCTCAGGCCCCAAAAGTCTTATCTTGGATATTCATTAGCAGCTGCTCACATCTCAGTGTGCTTTACAGTTTATAAAATCTATTTCCTCATGTTCTCCTACAGCAGTGGTTTTCCAGTTGTGGATTTTGACCAATTAGTGGGTCTTAAAATAAATGTGTCATGCCCAGCATTATTTTAAAATTAAACAGAAAATATCAGGGTTCATGGAACATAGTAAGGTAAACATTGTCTTATGAAAGCTTTAAATTATATGTACACCTGTGTATACCTGGTCTCACAGTAAAACGTATTGCTTACTCTGGGTTGCAGTCAAAACACAAACGTTGTCCTAAGGCATCATACATTAGCTATTATCATCACCCTTCCATTTGGTTACTGGTAAGTGCACAGTGAGACACTACAATTTTAACTACAAATCACTGCTAATTTCATCATACAAACCTGACTTTAAGGACAACCCTAGCACCATGCTTTCCCCCAGGGTAATAAAGTTTGCCTCCAGAAGAAACTCTGTCCTATACTTCTGGTTTTTAGTACAGTGAACCTGAGGAAAGAAGGTAACCTTTCATTCCTCTGCTAGAATTTTCTGTAAGGATTTTGAAACCACAATTTTCACTGAAAGTTAAAAGAGATGGTCTTTTCAACTAGGGAAGCCAGATAACACTCACTTGAAACTTGAATTATTTATAAAACATACCAGTAAAACATAAACAGCAAAACCAAGTTAAACAAAT